>NW_026591711.1:2282611-2328540 GCF_907164565.1 Psammomys obesus
CTCCTCGGTTGCCGCGTCATCCTTATCGGCGAAGGCTGCGCGCGACAGAGACACAGATTCATAAAGTTCTGGATAGAATCATATTTCTTCTTAAGAAGACATTGAAAGGTAGCCTTTGCTTCTCTTAGGAACTTCGTGAATATAAGAGAAATGCAGATCCATCAATTTTGTTAAAAAGAACCAGATTTTCTACATCAATATGGATTCTGTATACAACTTGACATTTAAAGACAGACACTTTTACCAAAGAGGTGGTAAGAGAAAACAGTCAGGACCACTTGACTGTGGTTGTCATCTTTTCACCTAAAAATAGCTAAAGCAAAATAAACGGGGCAACTGGGAGGTGGTTCGCAGAGACAAAGGGGACCTTGGAGGTCAAAGGTGGTATAACATCACAAAAGGGAATGGAAGCAGATCGTTTTTCTGTTCCTTTCTCTGCCTCTGTGTGCTGAGGGGACCATTTTCTCTGCTGCCAATCAGCCATTGAACACCACAGGGAGTGTACCTGGAAAAAGCTGTGATTTCACCTTCCCAACCCCCCTGACAGCTCTCTTGTCACCTGTGGGGATGGCCACTGACGCTCTTGCCTGGTACCATGTGACCATTCTGCAGAGGCACTAGGGTTCAGACAGAGCAGCTGCTCTCCACACAGGTGAGACGCTGTGCAGCCAGGTGCGACTTCCCTCCCCCCCCCCCCCCCCCCCCCCGGGCCGCCCCCGGCCCCCCCGGGCCCCCTCCCCCCCCCCCCCCCCCCGCCCTTCCTCTCTTCCTCAGACTCCAAAAGAAATGTTCCCTCGCAGTTCTCCAGTTTGGAGACAGCCCTCCCCACACAGGCTGACAGCATTTTCAGCCAGTTCTAGGCCTGGATCTTCCCAATGTGCACATGGAGAGGCGTGCAACAATTGAAAAGATTGGCAGGAGGCAAGATGGAGCAAAACCCACTTTGAATTCTAAAAACAGGTAGCTTGCAGACACCTATGATCTATGATTACTTACACTTGATTTCCTTTAACATCCGTAAATAGCACGGGTAGGCTACACACACACACACACACACACACACACACACAGAGAGAGAGAGAGAGAGAGTCAGACAACAGTTTACTCACTAGCTAGCCTGGATGATACAACTTAGACAATGAATGCACCTGAGGTGTAACTAAAGGAAGGCATCTGGGTGAGGGGACTGCCATGGCCCCTCTGGCAGCCGGGAATGAAGGTTGTTCACTCACTTCTCATGGCTCTCTGGGTGATTTTGAGTGCTTGGCTTTATCCCACTGTGGGTCCGTTTGCTCACGTGTAAAAAGCTTGAAGTCGGACTACATCAAAGGATGGGAAACCAAAACCAATGGACCAAGTCTGAAGCCACCATCTCTTCTTACAGATAGACTGCGAGAGTTGAGGGATCGGGGAATACCCACTTGCAAGCCTATGTGTGGAGGACAGGGGAAAACTTGAATATCATCCCCGAGTGCCATGGACTTGTTTCTTTGGACAGAGCCTGGAGCTCACCCATTACCCTAGGCTGGCTGGCCAGCTGCCAAGCCGCAGAAATCCTCCTGGTTCCGCCTCCCCAGCCCTGGGGCTGTAAAATCACTTGAGTTTCCTGTCTGAGTTCTAGAGATCCGACTCAGGTCCTCATTGCCTGCACAGGGAGCATTACCAACTGAGGTATCTCCCCAGGCCACAGATAAATTTTCACTGGGACAACTTGCCTATCCTTCTGGGTATTTTCTGGGGCTGTTTTTATGATATCACCTAAAGTTGGACGGTTGCAACAGGGACTCTATGGCCTGAACATTCCAGAATAATTACTGTCTAGAAAATTTGCCAAACTCTGGTCTAAATAAGCCCCCAAATATAAAGCCATCTCTCTCTTGAACATATGTCATGGAAAAGTAGTTTTTGATCTGAATTATCCAAATAATTACCACATCTCTGACTTTCTTTGCCTGTACTTTCTGTTTAATCCAAGCCACATGGACGTATGTCAGCATGGGCAGAGGCTCACAGGAAACAAGTCAGTCAACTGTGCGCTCAGTCAAACTGAGCAGCCAGCCGTGATACTCATATTATCCCCTGGGCAATGGCAGCAGTCACAGGAAATACCCAAACCCTTTCTCACAGCTTCCTACCCACTTCTCTGTGGTCACAGAAACAGACAAGAAGGGCTTAGGAAGAGACAGTGTCTCTCGTCAGCTTTCAGTGCTGTCTAGGGAGACAAGGAAACCTGTTTGGGAATTTGAGTTTTCCAAATCGTTGGTAAAATGTCAAAAAAAAAAAAAAACCTTTACGCTGTGTGTAAACCATAAGAGGAGACAAAGCCTGGACTAATAAAATACTATGCTCAAATGTTTTCAGTTTTCCTGTGTTAGTGTACAAGACCCTATACATTCTGTTGAGACCATAGCCCTGAAAACCGTCCTGGGAACTTTCATACTAACGAACTTGGGAAAACAAGAAGGGGGTGACCAGGAGAATCCCGACACACACACACACACACACCCTCAGACCCACACAGGCATGAACGCATGCACACACAGAGACATATTTGTGCACACACACGAATCATCCTCCCAAAAAGAAGTGCAGAAGCAATCACCAACCCCAAAATGCCAGGAAGCGGGGTTGTAAATCTAACACAAACAGCTCCCTCTTCAAGCTCCCAGCCCGTTTATCAAATCTTAAACACTAAATGACAAGCTAAGATTATTAGTCAAAATATATAAATAAATCACCTTACATCTGCTGTGTCCGAGGCCTGTGAGTGATTTCACAGTGGTTGGCTGGACTAAGTGAATCTGCAGGCAACCTGGCGTGGGAGCCAGCAGCACAGGTAAGGGTGGCAAGCTGTCAGGCCTCCGGCAGCACAGTTAGCTGATGGGGCTGAACTCTGGGCCTGCACACAAGGGCTGGCAAAGGGCGCTCAAGCTTTCTTCCACAGGCTGAGCTGACATAGCTCTTGGTCTTCAATTCCCCTCCACGAGATCCCATTGTTTTTTTTTTTTTTTTTTTAGACATCTCCAAAAAGCAAGGATTAAGTCAGCTCATCATAAATTCCTCCTTCTGAAAACCAGCCCACGGAAAAACTTTCTGAAAATGCAGTTTGTCAAACGCTTTGGGTTTAATGAAATGCCAAAGTCTGAGAGTCACAATTCATCTGCTGGAGCAGGGAGCCTCACAGAGAAGGAGGATTGCTAGAATCCTGTGTTCAAGATGAATTGCTGGAAAATTCACCTGAAAAAAAAAAAAATCAGTGTTTAGGTTTTTTGTTTTGTTTTGTTTTTTGTTTGTTTTTGTTTTTTGTTGTTGTTGTTGTTTTATTTTTTATTTTTTCCCCTTTAGATTTATAAAACATCCTGTGTTAACAGCCCTGAGGTAGCTATGTGCCAGATGTAAACAGGAAAACAAGAAGAGAAAGTGCTTTGAGCATTTTCTCCTCTGAACCAGAGGTGAGTCTCTCAAAGGGTCTGAGTGTTCCAGGCCATCTTGCCACTGCTGTACACAGTGTTGGTGGCATCAAAGCAAGTCATGTATCTTCTACCTCAGGTTTGCCCAGGTGCAAGGGCTATCAACTTAGGCAATCAGTCACTTCTAGAAAAAAAAAAAAAAAAACAATCTTTGTTTTCCTTTTGTTCTTGGTTTCCCTAATTCAAGACATACAAAGTGGGGCTGGAGAGGTTGCTCAGAAATTGAAAACACTGGCTGCTCTTCTGGGGGACCAGGGTCGGATTCCCACCACCCACACGATGGCCCACAACTATCTGTAACTCCAGACCCAAGAGACCCAACACCCTCTTCTGGCCTCTGAGGGCACCAGGTATGTATGTGGTACACAGACATTAACAAGTAAAACATAAACATACATACATAGATACATAAAATTTTAAATACAACTTTCAACAAAAAAGGCATACAGAGTGATGTTACCTAAGATTGTAGAAGAAGAAAAAACGACAGATTTTTCTAAAACGGTGCACATGGATCTACTGCACTTGTATTTCTATGCATGTGACAGAAAACTATGAAGTAAACAAGCTTTATTTCTCAAACAGAGGTCTTTAGGTATCTAGCCAGGCTGATGAGGAGTCCCACAGCATAACACAGGTCCCTAACTTCCCCCCTTCATCCTGTCTTCCTGGGTTTCTTACCAAATGCTCACAGATGGAGGCCTGCCTCAAGCGCCCACCCGGTCAGAAAGAAAAATGGAAAGGAGTTGACAATAATCTAAAATCAGAAAAGTAAATTTTTTCTTTCTTTTTTTTAAAAATTGATTTGAAACAGGTTTTCACACTGGCTACGCCGCTAAGGCTAGCCTTGAACTCCTGATCCTCTCACCTCCACCTCCCCTTTCCTGGAATTCCATGACTGGCTTAAGAAAGAAAAATCTTTCCCCAAAACCCCCAGCAAAACTGCATTCTCTCACTGAGGAAGCTGAAATCTGTAGAGTCACAGGAGACACACTGCCACCCCAGACAAGACTAGGATTCCCTCAGGGAAGTGAGAAGGGCTGTTGGGAAGGTTCCAGCATAGGCCGCCAGAGCATAAGGTCATGTGTAGTTCACTGGAGGAGTCACACACAGACTGCAGTAAAGCTAGCTGTCTTCTCTCTCACCCTGGGGCCTAAGCACCCTGGGAATGGATTCTGGAACTATCACACTCCATGGAAAGTGAACAATTATGGGATTAAGATGTTGCTGACACTAATGTTGGAATCAAGTGGCTTTCATTTTCTCTTACCAGACTGACCATAAAATATGAACCACACAGTTATTTAAAAAAAAAAAAAAACTCTTTAAACACTCTTTGCCACAGAAGTCTCTGGCTTTAATCCCTCAACACCATTAAAAAACAGTTTTTTAAAAAAGGCACTTCGTCATTTCCCCCATTGAAATTATCAGTTTGCATAATCTTAACAGCAGCTTCCTGTCCAGTGTGTTGGGAAAAGCATTCCCCCTGGAAGAAACTGAAGGTAGAGATTGTTACACGGCAAAACAGAAGAATAAGGAGGTGGCTATTCACGTCAACCAATCCCATTCCCTCATAGTGATTTTGAAAGGCAAAACTTCCCAAAAATTTACATAAACTGAATTTTTATGCCTCTTTACTGAACAAACCAAAGAGTCAAAAAAGATAACCAGATCCACTTTAGAAAGATGTCTCCGGATCTGCAAATGTTAGTGAAGCTGGAATAATAGGCATTTGGACTTCTTGAGTCTCTTTCTCTTGTGTGGGGCTTCAAACTGTACATAAAATATATATTTTTTTAAAGATTTGCCACCAGAAAACTACTAAATGTTTCCATTTTCTCTGAAAAAAAAAAATCATAAAAAGAGGAGATGAAACCCTGGTCTGTGTGTTGTTGCTGTTGTTTATCTGAAGATGAACAGCTTTAGAAAACTGAAGCCAGCTGAGTAGGGAGATTCAGAATGGAGATTCACTAATTCGTAAAACCCAGTTTCAAAGTGAGCAGATGCTGCTGTGGAAAATGAGGGAGCCTTCCTAGCCTGAAAGTGTTGGGAGAGGTTGCCTGTGGTTTGAGATGCCGTTTGGTTGGGGATGGCTCTCCCTAGGAAACGAGTCTCCAGTGGGGCACTCTGTGCCTTTTATCCATACCACAGGATGCTCCAAGCACATGGAAAATGTGTCCCCTTCTCCAGCATCTCTTGGCGATGTTAACAAGTGGGATGATTCCTTCCTGTGTTTTCTCTGCAATGAGCCCTCCAGAAGGCTGTGGCTTACACTCTGCTGGGTTTTGCAAATAACCCACAGGAGTTGCATCTCTTCCTGTGCTTCTCGGGCATTACCTTTGACTTTTAAGGGATCCAGGCTCAGCCTTCAGCACGTTTATCTGCGTCGCAGTCACTTCTTTTCTCAACACCCCCCACATTTCCACTCCTCAGTCAAGACTCCTGATAGAATCATGTCTGAGCCCTTCCCCCCTAAGACTGACTGCTCCTTGTTTTAAAAGATTCTTCTGCTCTCTTCTCTATCTTCCCCAAACCTCAAAGTGACTGTTTCTTGGGTTTGATTATTGCTTTGGAGGCTCACTGGGCACTGCTGTGTTCACCCACAGTGAAACACAGGGTTTTCCAAAATACACCATGCACTGTGGGAAAGAAAAAAAAAACTTTTTACTTTGTTTTTCAGTTTTCAAATTATAAATATATGACCAAACAACCAATGTAGCAGAATATTTCTGCTACACACACACACACACACACACACACACACACACACACACACACACAAAGCTAGTAAATAGCTTGCTGTCTTCGAGTAAAAGTAGCAAATGACCTAAGGTGATTTTTAATCTTTGACATTTTTCTTTGGCATTTGGAACAATACAAGGCCCTTCAGGTTTTTTTTGTTTGTTTGTTTGTTTGTCTGTTTGTTTGTTTTTAAGTATTGGTGTGGAGCCACTAATACTTTCACATTAGAGAGTGGAAATGCAGTGTTACCTTTAAAATAGAGCCGTGCCCATTAAGATATCTTGTTGAAAAGCAAACCTATAGGCAGTTACAGGCTGTTTAGACTGACAAATTAGTGCATATAGCTGTTGTATTGCCTAGTTTAGGTTAAGCAGTCCTGTCCATATATGTATGAAATGTAGATACAATCCATATAGTTAAAACCAATTCTGCCCTTTTGAAGACAAAAGGTCAAAGAAAGACGCTGGCCTAGGACACCATACTTCACGGGTAGACACAGAGGCTCCTGAGATCCTTGTGTTCCTTGATGACGGTGATGTTGGGAAAAGAGAGGAGGGTCAATAAAAATCTCACCAAAATGCATAAGCCTTTGGTTGCCGGGCCGATTGGTGTTGTAACTCCATAAAAACTGTTTGAAAAACATATTTTCACAGCTGCAGAGCAGAGCAGCGCTCCCGACCACAGAGCTGAGCAAACCTGCAGCCTGAGCGAGTCCCCAGGGCGTCCGCTAGGTGCAAGTCCTGTTTAAAGATCATCCCTACTGTTAACAGCCTGCTTTTATAACTTTTTTAAATAGTAATTTAAAAAAAAAACTATTAGACGGCCACCAAAAAGGGTTTTGAAGAGAATAGCCCTTGTTTTAAGAACATCATCTTTTATTGAAAGTTTTAGGAGAAGGGAAAGGAAAGACGACAGCTAAGAGCGTGGAGTGGGCATGAGGTGAAGAATGCCCAGGAGACAGCCATGCTTACAGCAGTCATTCAATGACGTCCTCAAAACACAGTGAGGTCAGAGCCTCAAGTCTCCTCTGATGGGACACTCAGCAGAAATGCTTTGGGCCCTTACCTTGTGCCCCGGTGAAATTCCCTGCCATTATGTCTGCGGCCCCGATACAGGAGGTCTACGCAGATCCAGGCTGAGGGACAGGCGCCGTCACGGCACAGCCAACCCTCTGCTAGGTGATGATGCCGCCTTGGGCCCGAGCACACTGAAATGATGTGCCTGGAAAATGACAGGATGAACTCCTAAGGAAAGATGAGGAAACCCTACAGAGGGTTGGTCTGTAAGCACCAGGACTGTGGACGCGTTTCCTGGAAGCCGTTCCCCTGGCCGTGCTTTCAGGAAGTATGGTCAGGTCAGCTGTCCAACAAACAGTGTGTGTCTCCCCATATCAAGGAGCATGAGAATCGTAAGCTGGATGGTGCTGACAGGTGTGGCAGAGCCCATCTCTCGATTCCTGTATTGGGGTGATAGGGAGCTTGGGGGTCTTTATTTTCCAACATAATATTTTTATTGACTATTAATTATCTTGGAATTTCACATCATTCACCCTGATCACACTCAATTCCCAGTCCTTTCAAGTTCACCTCCCACCCTTGTTTCACACACACACACACACACACACACACACACACACACACACACAAGAAAAATATATTCAATTTGTGTTGTCAATATACTCACTGGAGTATGGTGAAACTCCCAGTGGCCAGCGCCTTAACAAAACTGAGTCCTTCCCCACCGGCACCCCTGCCAGAAACCATCAGTTATGGAGAGCTACACTTGAGCACTCCTAACACAATTTTCAAGAGTCCTCTTCAACGGCTTTCTGTCTAAGCTGTTCCTTTGGGGAGAGGGGTAGCGGCTGTCACTGAAGCCTTCTGTGTCCTTCTCAGCTGTGACTCTGCAGTCATTTAACAGCTTCTATTACACAGGTTGGGGACAGTGGGTAGGTTTTGTTGCTTTGGGGTCTTGCAAGATGGGGGGATAGTGTTTTTTGTCTTTAATGAGAAAGTACATAAATATAATTCTTCAAAGGCAGCCCAGGAAGCCCTTCCAAGACTTTAGATCTCAGACTTGGGATCTGTTTTCATAAAACTATTTACAGGGATGCTAATGCACACTGATGTTCTTAGGAGGTGGGAGGGTACAGGAGAAAGACCATAAACCTTGGCGTCGGAACCGGGTATCTGCTGAACTTGCCCATTCATAAGCGTTATAGCCTCTAAGCTGTCTTGGGCAGATTCGTTGAGCTTCTCTGTCGCATCACTTAGCCAGGTTATGTTGCTCCTGAGAGACCAACGTACTTAAAGGCAAACTGCCCTGCCGCCTGCCGCCTGCAAAGTGCAGGCCCAAGACTTTAGGGCATACCTTACCGTCCTGGTGAGTAAACTGACACAAAGCAGCAACAGATCATCAAAGAGCAGTCAACTGCCCCAAAGTCCACTTCTCTAAATGCACACTTCGTTGAGTTACACCTGATTTTCCAAGTCTACTGATTGGTTAAAAAAAAAAAAAAAAAAAAGTTTCTTTCAGTGCGTTTCAATAAGTGTTACAGTGAATGCCTCTAATCTCAGTCCTCGGGTGGCTGGGTGGCTGAGGCAGGAGGATCATGTAAATTCAAGGCCAGCTTAGGCTACAGAGCACTTTCAAGGCTAGCCAGAGTTAGGTTACAAGATGCTGTTCCAAATATTTTTAAAAAGGTTCTGTTCAACGATTCATTCGTTTCAAAGAAATTTGTCTTGGTCGGAATGTTTTGTTTGTTTGTTTGTTTGTTTGTTTGTTTGTCAGAATGTTTTTAACAGCCTCCACTCTCTATGCCTTATTTCCCTGAACTAGAAATGGCCGACAGCCTTCTACCTAGAGGCCCTAAGAGGACTGATGCCTTTATCAGCATGTGCGTAAAAGCTGAAAACAGAACCTGTACACAGTAAGGACTGAGGGAGTGCCAACTGCTTTCGTAGTTTGTTTTAATGTTACGCAACTCGAGTTTTCCTTACCCAACATGTCCAGAATGTTTTAGATTGGAGAGGTTTTTTTCAGGCTTTTAAACATTTTTATATGTGTTACGATCCATCTCTCTAAATGCCCTCTTCACTGAATTATGTCCCTTTTTCCAAGTTTACTTACTTTTTTAAAAATAGTTTAGGGTGGGACTCAAGTCTAGACACAAAATCTATTTACACTGCACACGGTAGCCTTGCAGTAATTGCACGCAGTGTTCTCAGTGCGCCTGGATTTTAATGTCCACTCACCATATGAGGTCAGGGATGCAGTCCTTTCGGATTCATGGATTTTTGGATCAGAGATTATGTGCTATAGCACGCTGTCCTGACACTTGGTCACCTCTGGTGCATGTTGAAAGCTCCCTCATTGGCTTCATTCTGCGCATTCCACCTACAAGTAGGGTTCCGTTGTGCCTGCTGTGCTGTGGTGACGCAGCTCTGTGACTTCAAGCAGCCTATGCATCTCTGCAAGCCTCCAGGGTAATCAGGGGTTCCCATCTGACTGCCCCTGAAACCTCATGTGTCTGTAAGGTCTTGGTCTTGAATATAATAGAATTTAGAGGTGGGGGGGGGGTCTCTGGAGGTGAAGGTCTCAGAGCATGATAGCCTAGTCAAAGGAGAAACCCACAGATGGGGTCATAATTTAAAGGACTTTGGGGAGGTGGTGAAAACTTCAGGATCTGGGGTCTGTTTGGAAGACCAAGGTCACTTGGGGTGACTTCAAAGGTTACACTTTGTCTCCAGAACTTTCCCTGCTGTTTTTGCTTCCAGCCATCATGAGGGGAGCAGCTCTCCCCTACCACACACTCGCTGCTGTGACATTCTGCTACACTGAAAGCCCAAAGTACAGAACCAAGTGTTCAGGGGCCAAATGAGCCTTTCCTCCTTCATGTAGATTCCCTCGGGCATTTTGTCACAGTGACGGAAAGCTGACTGATGGAACATCATTGTGCTGTGAGCACTGTGCTTGGTGCTGGATGAGCCATCCACAAGCTAACAGTAGATTTAAAAAAAAGACTCAGCACATGCCTCGTGTCTGCACTGGCCTCTTGTGCTGGTTGTTGCTGGCTTCTACTATGGTGGCCTTTTGGTGAACTCCTGCCCTCGTTTTGAAATATGCTGTCTTCTGAGCAAGCAGTTCCATGCTCCACTTAGCATCTACACTAAGTTTCTTGGTTCCCTCAGAGCCAAGAAACAAGACTACGTTGATGGCATCCCCATCTCGGAGATGCCTTGCTAGGATGAGGTGTAAATCAGTGCCAGCCTGGACACGGGACCATTAAGGATCAGATGGTAAGCTTTGCCAAAGGAACAACTGAAACCTGGCTGACCTGGCCCACATCCAACCAGAAGAACTGCCTGCTGCCTACACTGCATCCCCTATTTCTTCCAGATGCAGACATGAGTATCGCTTCATCCTCCGAACAGTCGCAGGGCCGGCTCTGCTGCTGTGGTGTGGGTGTGGGAGAACCAGCTAGCCGTCCTCTGGAGGGTCTGAAAAGTGCTCTGGGCCAAGTAAGGCAATATAAATGTAAGGGATTCAATCATATATTTGGAAAGACTTCTTTTTTTTTCTTTTTAACAGAAAACATTCATCTCCTACTGAATTTCTCTTTTAAACTCAAGAGTGATCTGAGGTCTGTTTAGCTTGGTGAATCATTCATTCTTTGTTAGGATCATAGAAATATACCTTTCCCCCTCTCCCCAGTAGTCCTGAGGGCTGGTCCATGTTTGACATGAAGGCTCCATGGGAAATCAGGATAAATTAGGGCTACGTGAGACCCCACTTCTTACTCTAACGGAGAGGGTTAGAGGGTATGCAAGAACGCCAGGAGCCTCCTCACTGTGGATGGAATTCTTCTGTCTGCCAACTGTCCAGAGCCGAACCCCAAGGCCAAGAGTAGTCAGTGTTAGTCAGGAGTGGTGGTACGGAAGCAGGTAGATCTCTGGGTTCAAGGCCAGCCTGGTCTACATAGTAGTTCCAAGATAACTAAGGCTGTGTAGAGACGCTGTCTCAAAAAAATCAAAAGAGGGCAACAAAGTGGCCAACATTGATTGGCATGCAGGTAGACAGATGAAACACAGGACTAGTAATCTAGGGATGGTGAGGAACCAGAGCCAGTAGTCAGGCAGGTACGGGCCCTTTGTGTGAGGCTGTCTTGGATAACTAGCCAACGTTCCCAGCGTGGGTGTGACCATGTATCAGCTCTTCACTCACAGTTCACCACACCTCTCTTTGTATCCTTGTCCAAAGATACTGTTTGTATGGAATGGGCTGCAAGCATATTTCTCTACCCAGAGAAATTTCATGAGGCCCCAGAAGGCCACGTACAGCTTCCTGCAGCGTTGTCAGGGATCCCTGACTCACCCCCAAACACATTCTCCTCAGCGGTTGCCTGGGCTCAAACCTACCTTGGAGGAGCTATGTCTTGACTCAAGCCTAATACTTAGTAATAAAGCTTCCTGGGAAAGTCAGACTGCCAAAGTTTAAGTGGTGGGTTTTTATGAGCGGGATTATGGTCCATTAAGGGACAAGGAGGAAAACACCAGCTTGTTTTATTTCGGTCTCATCTCTCAGCAGAACCACCACTCAATTTCCAATGAAATCTGCTCAAGAAAAACGCTGACACCTCTCCTCCAGACACACCCTCCTGGCCTTTCCCCCAGAGCCCGCCATAGTCTGAAGCCACGTGTTCACAGCACTGAGGTTCTGGGTCTGTGTGCTCCAAGGGCATAAATGATGGATAAGCAAAGTGAACGTTCAATTAATTTTTTTTTAACTGAGAAAAAAAAAAAAAAAAGAGTTCATGTGGTGTCTGAACGGGACACGGCACATACATCCTGTGGTAGCGGAGAGTGAAAGTCCCTCCCGCTCAAGTCCTTGACTTGGGGCTGTGTGAGCGGGAACACACATCCTGTTTATGAAGCCACCGTCACCTCGAAATACCATTCAGGGTCTACTTTTAGCTGCGCATGCTCACTGAATGAAAAAGCACGGCCTGGTCCCTCCATTGTTTTCCTACCAGTAAACTACAGCAGTGCGTCCACACAAGGCAAAGCTTCTACCATCTACAGGTCTGAGCACTGTTTTTAGAGTACCGTACACAGGCAACTTAAGAGCATTCTAAGGAAGGGGGCTACAGAAGGGATACGAAGTGAATCAATTGTAATAAATAAATTAATTAATTAATTTAAAAAATTCTTTAGGAGCTAATAAAAAAGAAGACAAAGGGAGAAAAGTGAAATGAATAAAGCAATTTACTCAAATAGTACTTAAGATAATTAGTATATTATTTACAGGCAAAAATATAGTAAACAAAAATAGTACAGTAATTATATTCCAATACCTACTAATGTGATTGTTATGATATCATTATGGGTTTTGATTTAAATCTGTTAGATGACTAATATCTTTTTTTATGCCACCTATTCCTTTATGGAAATTGTAGTAGGAGTTTTTTGCGGGGCTGGAAACTTGGCTTGATGCAACAGGCTTCCTGATTCTGTATTGATTTTTACTTGGCCTGACCATTAGTTGTTGTAGGAATCTCAACTGTGGCCGGATTGTAGCTGCTGACTATTCAGTAGCCCTTCTCCTCTTTTCACTCAAGGAATCTAATCAAAGACTACTCAGTGGATGCAAAATAACAAGGATGGTACCAAATTCTATAATAAATTGAATTTATAAACAAACAAGCAAACAAAAAAGAGCATTCTAGACAAATCCCAATGTGTAAAGTTTCTGCATGGAAAATTAAGTATTGAGTTAAATAGCTAATTAATGGCCTTGGGTCTGCTCTACCCTTTAAGGGGTGACAACGTGGCTGTTCATCCTTTGGACCCTTCCAATAGTGAGTTTAAAATATAGCTCTGTGTCTTTGACTGACTTAAAGAGCTCTGAAATTCACATGAATGCTGCGGATATAACGTTTAAAACGATTGATAAGCTATTTTATAAGAGGTATTGAGGAGGAATGTCAGAAACAAATCTAATGGGGTACAAACAGGAGTCGTCTCTTAGTGAACACAAGAGGGCCCAGCGTTTTCCAAGGACCAAATTTCTTTTCAAGAATATTTGCATCAGGCCATGAGAGTTCAGACAAATTCAAATTGGAAACAAAACAAAATGGAATGACTAGCAGCACCCAGCTCTGTGTGTCCTTGTAGACCACACTCAGGGACCAATTCATCCGTCTGTTTCAATACCATCAAAAACATGAAATATTTAGGGATTAAACTTTCACTGAAATACGCAAGGCTTAATATATTGAAAATTACAAAACAGTTTTTAAAAAGTTTTAACCTTTTAAAACTGGAGAAAGAAACCTTTTCATAGTTTGGAAGACCCAAGAAAAACATATCTGCAACTAGTGTCAAGAGGGTCCTGTAGCTCTCTGAATAAGGCAGTAGGCGGAAAGCCTCAAAGATGTAATAGTTGGTAAACATTGTCAACCAATTTCACCTCTTTGAAATGTACAGAATTCCCCAACCAACTGTAGGATCTTCACCTTTCCTCCAGTGCATTTAAAACGTTTACCAAGATACAAGTTTTAATTGAGTTAAACCAATTCAATTTTTAGGTTTTATTTATTTATTTAGTGTGTATGTGTGTGTTAATGTACACCTGTGAGAACAGGAACCTCTATTAGCCAAAGTGGGAGCTAGGAACCAGACTCGGGTCCTCTGCAAGAATGGTACTCATTCTTAACCACTGAGCTATCTCTCCAGCCCCCTATTCTGTTTTTATAAAGTGTGTTACTTGGCCACAATGAAACAAAACTAGAAATCAGTAACAGAGATCTCTGAAAAGGAAAACTACAAATATTTAAAAACTAAGCAATGTACTTTTAAACAGGCTAAAGGTCAGAGGAATTTTAAAGTGGTTTGAATTTAATAAAAAGGGCTCCACACTCTGTTAGGATTGTGGGATGCAGCTAAGTTGAATTAAGTTGCACTAGAAACCTACAAAGGTCTCAAGTCGATTACCAAAATCCTTTTCTCATTTCCACAAGACTCTAGAAAAAGAAAAATGAATTAAATTGAAAATAAGCAGAAGAAAATAAAGATCAGAGCAAAGACCAGTGAAATAGGAGAGAGAGGAAGAGTAAACACAGGAAACCAGAAGTTTGTTCCTTGGGAAGATTAGAAAGTTAATAAACTCCAGCCAGACTAATTCAATAAAACAGAGGAAAGACACATCTTAACAATGTAGCAAATGAGAGCTGGTGCCTCACTTCCTACAGACACAGAAAGCATAATGAAGGCAAATTATAATAAACAAGTTTAGGCAATAAACCAACACCCTACATTTCTTGTGTTGTTGTTTACTGTGCCGTGTTTTTATTTCATTGTTACTGTTTTTAATTTTTTCATACAATATATTTTGATCATATTCTTTCCCCTTTCCTAGATCCTCTCAGATCCCTACCCACCCAACTTCATGTTCTTAATCTCTCTCAAACACAAAAGTAAAGAAAAAAAAGGCAAAAACCTCCAAACCCTAACCAAAAAAAAAGAAGTAAGCACACACACATACGCACACACACACACACACACACACGCACATGCACACGCACGCGCACACACACAAATGGCGTCCATCTTGTATTGGTAAACCACTCCTGAACATGAAGCCCGCCTTGCCTTGATACGTGGTTGACATATTCAATGTCACTTCACTGAAGAAAACTTATCTTCCATCTTCCAGCAGGTATCAACTGCAAATAGCTCCTCGGTTAGAGATGGAGCCTTATGTCCACTTCCCCTTCTCCGTGCTGGCATTTTGACTGGATTAAGTTTGCGCGTGCTGTCACAGTCTCTGTGAGTTCATGTGTACATCAGCCCTGTTGTGTCTGGAAAATGCTGTTTCCTTGGCGTCACCCCCCAGGCTCTGAAAATCTTTCTGTCTCTTCTGCGTTCATCCCTGAGCCTTGAGGAAAGGATCTGATAAAGACATCTCGTTTAGGACTAAAGAAACAAGGTCTCTCACTGTCTATACATTGTCTATAGTGGGTCTCTGTTAATTACTGTCTACTGCAGGAAACTTCTCTGGTGAAGCCTGAGCAATGCCCTGACCTATGGGTATAGCAGAATGCCATTAGGGACCATTTTATTGCTATGTTCCTTTAGCAGAATAACAGTACTGGGTTTCCCCTGAGGGCATTTGACCCATCTATTCTTATGTTGTTGGCCTCATTAACAGGGTCAGGTGTGAGCTTCATGGTGTGGGCCTTAACTCCAGCCCAAAACGTGGCTAGCTGCTGCCCTAATATTTCTGCCGCTCTCACTCCCGTACATCTTGCAGACGGGTCGTTGCTTTGGCTTACAGGGTTTGTAACTGGGTGAGACTAGAGATTCTTTTCCTCCTTTGGAAGTATATAAAACACTTTCCAGCCCATGAATGCTGGTCAGAAGAATGCTTCTAGTCCAGTGCCAGCTCAGTTTCTCTATGTTCGACGACACGGTAAGTTATGCCTTCAGAAACAGGGCCTTCCTGTCAGGTTGTGGAGGGGAGCCAATTGCATTTGCCATTACCTACAGTGTTTGGAGGGGGGAATCTATAGGACCCCTTTTGGCCAATGACTCAAAAAAATGTAGCCCATTTCTTGTACTGGGGTTTTGCTTGGTAGTATATGAGGTCTAGCTGGGATACTGTCTTCCCATATGACCTTTTTCACCCTTTCCTCACATCCTCCTTCCTATTTAACCCACTGTTCTAGTTTTCCCTGTATCCCGTTACAACACCATAGCTTAGTCTATTTCCTTGGAAGTCTCCCTTCTCTCCCCTGATCCCTCACCCCTGTGGATATTCTAAATGAGCACATGTACCTAAGGCTTAAACAGTAACATCCACAAATAAAGACACAATGCTCGTCTTTCAGGGTGTGTATTGACTCATGGTTCAGGATTGTTTCTAGATCCCCCCCCCATTTACTTGCAAATGTCATAATTTCATTTTCTTAAGGGCTGAATAATGCCCATTATGCAAACGTACCACAGTTTCACTATCCATTCATCAGCGATGGGCATTCTGAGGAACCTTCATACTGATTTCCATAGGAGCTTTACAAGCCTGCACTCCTACTAGGAATAAATAAATGTGCCTCTTTCCCTGCATACTCACTAGCACCTGCCGGTTGTTTGTCTTATTGATGTTGGCCATTCTGGCTAGGAAAATGAAATCTCAAAGCAGTTTTAATTTGTTTTTCCCACATGCTAACGATGTTGAACACTTTTTTTTTAAGTGTTTCTCAGTCGTTTGTATTTCATCGTTTGAGAACTTTCTGTTTAGTTCTGTACCCCAATTTTAATTGAGTTATTTGCTTTCTTGATGTTCAGGGTTTTTGGGAGGTTTTTTTGTTCTGTTTTGTTTTATTCTTTACCTATTCTAGATACTAGCCCTCTGTTAGTTGTGCACTTGGTAGCTTAGTTAGGCTTTATGCTGTTGTGATAAAACATCATGACCAAAACAACTTGGAGAAAAAGTTGTTCATTTCACCTTACCGTGCCACACCACAGTCCCATTACTGAAGGAAGTCAGGGCAGGGACTCAAGCAGGGCAGGAACCTGGAGGAGGAGTTATACAAAAGCCTAGGAGGGGTGCTGCTCACTAGCCTGCTCTTATGCCCTGCTTGGCCTACTTGCTTGCATGTATGCTTTCTTTTTTAATTGGATTTTTTTTCCAGGTCTCACTATGTAGCCTTTGCTGGCCTAGAGCTTGCTATATAGACTAGCCTGGCCTGGAAATGATAGAGACGGACGTGCCCACACCTCTCAGGTCCTGGGACTAAAGGCTCACACCACCAGGCCTGACTCAGCCTGCTTTCTTTTAGCACCCAGGACCAGCTGCCCAGGCATGACCCACAATGGGTGGGGCCCTCCTTTGTCACTCATTCATGAAGAAAAAGCTCTACAACTTGGCCACAGGACTGTCTAGTGGGGGCATTTTCTCAGTTGAGTTTCCCTCTTTTCAAATGGCTCTGGCTTGTCTCTAGTTAACAAAACACTGACTAGAACAACTGGTTAAGACTCTTCCTGTAGGACAAGTCATTTGCTCAAATGATGGTTTTTGTCGTATGAAAGCTTTATAGCTTCATGAGAGCCCATTAATGGTTGGTTTGTGTTACTGGAGTTCTGTTTTAAAAGTCCTTTGTGCCAATGAATTCAAGCAATTCCTTACTTTCTCTTCTGTCACATTCAGGGTGTCAGGTCTTACATTGAGGCCCTTGATACATGGACGATTTCTTGAAAGATACTGAGTACCAAACGTTAGAGCCCAGTGTGGTAGCATAGGCCTGTAACCCCAGCACTCAGGAGGCTGAGGTAGGAGTTATGAATTCAAGATTGTCTGAGATACGAAAGATTATCTGAGAAGAAATACATGGCATGGTAGCATTCTTTCACCTAAAGAATTTGATTCTGTAGTTAAATCCTTATCACAAAGAAAACTCCAGGACTGATGATGTCACTGATGGATTCTACTACATACTGAAGCAGGAAATAAGGTCCATCTAAACAAGCTCTACCAGAAGTTAAAAAAAAAAACCTGAATTCTTTCAAAACCAAAACAAAAATATTACAAAAAAACTACAAATTTTGCATAAAACAAATATAAAAATGCTAAATAATCCTTTGGACATGAAATATAACAACATTTATGTACCTATATAAAATATGAAGTTTTATAAATACATAATTATCAATGAGATCTATCCTAACAGTACAAAAAAATATTTTAACATTTTACAATTAAATAAAGCTAGCATAGTAACAAAGAAAAAATAAAATGGGCATCTCAATTGAAGCCAAGAAAGTACTTGATATACTCTAGCATCTCTTCCTGGTTTATATAAAGGAAAAGTGCGTCTGGTATCTAGGAATATAAAGGAGCTTCTTTCCCAACCTAATACAGAGCATCCAGGAAAAATAACAGCTTCAACAGCGAAAGACTGACACTTTCCCAAGACCATTTCTAGTCAGTATTGTGTGAGAAGCTCTAAACCCAAGATCAAGAGGTATGCAGACCAGAAAGGAATAAGAAAATGTTTGTTGTTTCTGCTCATGGCATGAAAGCCCATATTAAAACTCCATGGAATCTACAGAACAGCTTCCAGAGCTAACCCATGAGTATATGGAGACAGCAGGATCAAGATGAACATAGAAAATTACATGAATTGCCTTTCTATCCGTGTGTCCTTACACTGATTGAAAGATAAAATGTAAAAACAATACCATTTATAAAGGCATCAACAAAACAATCAGAAATATAAGTAAATATGGCATGCCTGTAAGGTCTAAAAGCCACAGAGCAGTTCCAAGAGAAGTCTTCCAGGCGGAGAGAACTGGAAGGCTGGACTTGTTCACAGAGCCGATGACATCATGATGATGTCCTTTCTTCCCAAGATAAAGGTTGATCACAGCCTCCTCCCCCCCGAGATTCCAGCTACTCTTTCATTTTTCAGTTCTAGACAATGGCAAGCTGAAGGCTGAGTGTGACGGCACACACCTGTAATACCAGCACTCAGGAGCTGAGGCCAGAGGATGTTCCAGGTGTGCTTGGGCTGCATAAAAATGCCTGTCCTCAAAAATAAATAAATAAATAAATAAAATAATAGAAATAAAAAAGCGTGCAGAGAGAAGTTAACAGGCTAATGATAAAATGGGTTTGAAAATGCAAATGACACAGGATATTCAAAGAGGTTTTGAAAAGGAGCAAAGTTGGAGAATAAGTACTTTACTATTGCAAGACTTATTCCAAAGCCAGAGTAACTCAGGCTAGCATGGTCCTGTCGCACTGGGCAAGTAGACCAGTGAGGATGAAAAGAGGGTTTGGAGTGGCTCCACACACATGGCAACTCTTTGTTTTCATAAAGATGCAAAGGCAATTTCAAAAGAAAACAAGGGTCTTTTCAGCAAATGACCTCGGCATTTGTTCTAAATTAAGAATGATGAGGTTCAACCCATAATTCAGACCATATATTAGTTAATGTCTAAGCTGGTAATTTTTTTTTAAAGTAAACCTGATTTAACCTTGTACTAGACATAAATATCTTAAATATTATAATGAAAATGTAATCCACAAAAAAAAAGATAAATTGGGTTTTATTTAAAGCCAATGCTGTACAGTATCACAGCACAACACATAAAATATTGCGAATCACATACCTGGCAAGGCCTTATATCCACACAGAAATTGTAACACAAGAAAATAACCTCCAAAAAGGAAATGCTAACTCTTTCAATCTGAATTTGTGATACCGGTGTGTGACACACACCTACATATGTATGTTTGACAAATAAGCACATGGACAAATATTAAGTGCCACTGGTTATGGGGGAGTAAAGGTTAAAGTATATAAGATGCCACTATATATTTATTAGAATAGTTACAATTTAAAATGTTGGATCTGGAGCAATTGAAAATTCTGGCACGCAACAGAATGACAATAAACAACACAAACACTTCAGATAACAGTCTGGCAATTTCTTTAAAAATTAAATACACAGAAACTCTAGGCTCCAGACACATAAAACTTTGATCTTAGTTATTTTCCCAACAGCAAAGAAACTTTGACTTGCACACAAATGTTCATGGCAGCTTTATTTGTAAAAACCCAAATAACAGGATTGACAAGATGTCTCAAGGTAAGAGCACTTGCTACTAAGCCTGATGACCTGAGTTCAATCCCTGGAACCAGCCTAACAATGGAAGGAAAGAAACAACTACACAAGTTGTCCTCTGACCTACACACACACACACACACACACACACACACACACACACGCCATGTGTACGCACACACACATATATCATGGCTGCCCTTGCAGAGGCCCCAGGTTGGATTCTGTTCCCAGCACCCACATAGTGAGTCACAGCTGCCTGAAACTCCAGTTCCAGATGATCTGATGACCTGTGCGGCCTCCGTGGGCTCCAGGACACAGTGGTACACATATACTCAGGCAGGCTCCCATGCACGCATACATAGAAACAAAAAAGCAGTAATTATTTAGAAAGAAGAGGAATAACTGAAAAATTATTTCTTGGTTTGTATGTATGTATGTATGATTGTACTATGTATGTGTGTGTGTGTGTATGTGTGTGTATGTATATGTATGTATATATACACAAACCAAGGAATAAATATATACATATGTGTATATGTATATATTTACCCACCAAGAAAGAGGGAGCACTTCATTAATGTATTTGGAGAAAAGAATGCCTCGTGACATTCTTTTCCAAATGTCCCAAAGCAGTTAGGCTTCCTGTCATTCAAGGCTGTGCCCTGTCGTTTGCTTCTCAAAAGACACTGGGACCACCCTGTACTGGATGGTGTGATAAACACCTGACCCTAGTCAACATATTGCTTTACAGAGACTTTGTTCATCCTCAGAATCTTCCCTAGAGCTAGACAGTTTTGTCCATATTTTGCAGTGAAGAGCAGCTGCTGTAGCACACGTCTGCCTGCATGCGCAGAGCTTGCACAGGGGCGGGGGTCGCGTCGAGGCCTACCTGACTGAGCCTTCTGCCTTTGCTCTCTGCTCCCCATTCACCCTGGGGTGGCTTAGCATTAGAAACTGGGAAAATCGTGCATGAGATTTTCCCTCCCATAACCTCCTCCCTACCTCTATCCAAACAGATGTAAACCAGCCAACTGTGTAGACTTCCAGAAGACGAGGAGGCATGTTTGTGTTCTCACTTTGAAGTGGATGAGACACTGCAAAAGAACATTTCAGGTTCCACGTGGGCTACCGGGACCCACAGTTTTTCAAAAGGAGAGAAGGTTATGTGTTTGGGTGGGATGGCAAAAGACAACAAACAGCAAACAAGTGTTTACTGAAAAAGCAAAGTGGGTTGGCTTTTAAGTAAAAAGAGATGTGGGTCTTTTTTAGACTTAAAACTCTGCTATTAAGAACATTCGCAGAAATCTTCCCAGACGTTGACAAAGTATTCATTTGATTTCTATCCTGAAAATCAGGACCATCTTTGTACTGAAAATATTTCATGCCCAACAGTTACACAAACCTGCCATTTCTTCACTTTATAACCCCCTCTTAATCTTTGTGGAAATCTCCAAACCTCAACCACATTCCTTGAAGTTTTAGAGGGCACAAGAGGAGCAGAAATCAGCTCAAAATGAATATGTGTATTCAGAAACGCATTGAGATTTTTCCAACTTTCAGGTTCCTCATACAAATTAATCTTCTTAAGGGCTCTGGTGGTCCCTGAATCATGGCTTTACTACCCCACTTCCCTGCACCCCCTACTGTATTCTCCTGCTAGGAATAACTGCCAGATCATTAGGGGAGAAAAAAGTTTATTGAGCGAGGATCTGGGAGGACCCCCACAAGGTCAGGAGAAGGTACCACCAGATTTACATAATTTTTGCATCTGGACCAATTTGATTTAAGGCCGTAAGTGGAATTTATTGGTGGGTATTGCATTATAAAGAGTGGTTTATACTATATTGTCTTATATTTATTATGATTCAGTCAAAAGTGAATTGTGCACATTCTGTCTGCTGTGAGCAGGGACAAAGAGGGGGGAAATTGTGGCTCTTGGAAAAAGCATTCATTCTCCTTTCCATTGTCTTTCACGATTTGCTCAGGTGGAAGAAAAATCACTCTAATGCTAAAAACTGCATCTCTTCTTGTGGTGATGATCACCAAATAGAAATTATTCAGACAAAGGTACAGAGGGAGGTTGAACTTGGTGTGTTGGAGCAGAGGCCCCCAAGGATAATAGAACTGTTTGTACAAAATGGGGGAAGGGCTAAATATTGAGGGTCTCCAGAAGAAAATAAACGTGAAAAAACTCAGGATAAACTTTCTGGAGTTTCAATCTTGGAGCAAAAGCAAAACAAACAGTGCTGATTATTTAGCATTCCTTATTTGGACATAATCTCCACTAGGAACTAGCAACATTTCCAAACTTGTCAGGGTGGAGGATTTCCCAGAATGCATCTGGCATCCTTAGGAAAGAAAGGGAAATTCACACCTATTACATGACAGAACCCTAAAGACTGTGTGAAGCTAGAGGCCACCCAAAGCTTCCTGATTCCTTTTTTGGAAGTTGCACTGGGCGCTGGTTTTTGTTTGCTTTGGGTTTTTTTGTTTATTTGTTTATTTTGGTTTGGTTACTTGTTTTCTCTAAACCAATCCCATCATTATTTCTGGCTCTTGGTCCCTGATTGGTCTATGTCAATAATCAATCCTGCCATTCTAAGAGTCAATACTATGTTATCTACCAGACTGTGAAAGCAGCACGGCTCTGGCCTGTGTCCTTCAAAGCCAGTTCCTACACACCTGATCTTAGCAGGATCCTAAAGGAAGAGTTTCGTAGCAGGACCCTGTAGCTACTGATGGAACCAGGAAATGATCTCACCAACTCAAGGGTACAGAGACCTGCCAATAACACATCTCTCAGGTGTCAAGTTTTAGTCAGCATAAAAAGATGGGGAGGCCTGTGTCTTAAACGAGGATGCAACATCCAGGTGAATACACAAACAGAATGTGGCATATTCCAAACAATGGAGTATTTTTAAGCTGTACTTCCTTACAGTAAGGAGTACGGCTTAATAATACAAAGTATTAATAAAATGAAGTACTGAAACATTCCATATAAAAAAACACCATGGAAGGTACAAAAACTTCAGTGGCATAACAGGTCACAAAGTACACATGCCATTCCATCCATCAGCCCAGAACAGGCAATTCTATGTCCCCTGAACATAGATCCCTGGTTGTGTGGAGCTTTGTGAGCCAACGGGATCAGCAATGCTGGTTATATGGGTTTCCTTTTTATTCTCTAGCAATTTCATACATATGTATGATACATCTTTAGTCATTTTCTCACACATACACAGACCCCATCTCCTTCTCACCCCCTCAAACTCTCACCAAATCCCTTCTCCTTTGGAAAAAGAACCCTTCCAATTTCCTGCCTTTTGATAGTTTGGCTTTTTCTGGCCCATTGAATTTGATTAGGATTGCATGTGTGAGCATGGCTGAGGGGCTAGACATTGGAGCATGGGCAAATTGACAGTGACTACACCACTACGAAAATGACTACCCTCCCCCAACAATGAATAACTGCAAAGAGGCTCCTAGAGGCTGTAAAGAATAAGGGGTTTTGTTTTGTTTTGTTTTGTTGTTGTGTTGTTTTGTTTTAAGGATGAGAAAATTGCCTAAAATTGACTCTGGCGATGATTGCTCCTATTTGTAAATATATCAAAATCACTGAATTTCACACTATAAGTGGGCAAATTCTATGCCATATCAACTATATGTCAATAAAGCTAAAATGGAAAAACAAAACCTGACGTCACCAGCCCCCTTAAAATATATCCACAGGTGTTGCTTCCAAGCACCAGTCATGAGACCAACTCAGCACAGCATAGAAAGAAGTTTTTGAAAACGACAGAATAGAAATCAAATATCAGAGTGCATTGTCAAGAATAAACATGTACATTATCTCATGAGGCTTCAGTTGTCAGTTACAACACCCCAGCGTGCTAAGGAAAAAGACATGTGACTGGTGTTTTCATAAAGAGTCCCCAAGCAAGCAACTAAGCCCATCCTAGGCCTGCTCAGCCTGGGTGGTACAGCCCAGAGAGCTCAAGATTTGCTGATCTACCCATCCATATCAGGGGTCATAGATGTCATCTGGTTCTCTTTGTTTTGCTTCCGGAAACGGCACACTTGGCATATGACAGGCGGTGCCTGTCATCACCATTAATGACGGGCAGAAATGTTTGATCTCCCAAGCAATCCTTCTGCCAGCTCCTCTCCTATGCTGCTCCTGCACTGGTGAGGCACCTGCCCCTTCACAGAAGTCACGTTGGAGTTTGCGTGAGGTTACGTGCCATCAGGCTGAGTTGCTGGAAGCCTCCCCCACCAACCCAATTACTTCTCACCTTTTCTTTTTACTGCTTCAGTCAGTATCTTCAGGCTTCTCCTCCTCGTGAACAAAGGGGCCTGGCCATTGTCCTCTGGATGTCTGTGTCACATATGTCAAGTCAGAAAGACATCCTTAAATTCCTTACAGACCGCATTAGCAAGGGAACTTTTGGTGAGCTTTTCCCCAACCCTGTTGAAGCCTGCTTCTTAGAAGCCAGGCTTTTCATCCCAGGTTTTCTAGGCCCAGATCTTACAGACTGACAAGGAAACCCAGCACCCAAAGGGTGGGCCTTTTCTCCTCAGAGACATACAACCCACTAAAAACATGCCTGCCAGAACCTCCACCCCATTTTTAACACAGCCCAGCCTTCAATAGCATGCTATCCACTCTTTCTGAAAACTGAGGGACCCTCAGAAGACGGCTGCAGCCTGAGCGTCTCAGAAGATGTGATCCACTAAGTGGAGACCACAGTGAATGTGCAGTTAGTTAGATTCAAGTCTCACCAAGAGGTTTTCAACAACACAGAGACGCAGAACGAAGACTAGCAAAGGTCCTGGTTATCGGGGGCATCCAGTAACTCCCAACAAATCTCTATTTCTGTTTTGAGGTCAAGTGGTACCTTGAAGAGTGGCCTGATAACCTGGATCCCCTCAGAAACAATAGCCAAGTTTCCAGTGTCTGGGCTCCCAGCATTCCATTCGGGTTCTGTGATTGATTGGCTGGCATGCAAGTTGATGGGTGGTTTCTCCTTTCCTCTAGCTTCTTAAAACTCCAGCCAGGATCCTAGAAGCTTTGGGTTTAGCATCTTCAAATCCTCAGCAGTTTCCCTAAAAGTCTGTCCCATTAAACATAAGATCCACAGAACACACACCAAGCTCCATTTCTATTCCTCTAATAAATCAGGTAAATTGCCTCCTTTGTTTTTAAGACCATTTCAGGCTCACCTTTAACATGTTTCGCTAACGTATTATTTATGTTGTGATGTAATCGAGATTTAATCTGCTTTTCAGCACACCGTCGTCTCTCAATCTCCCTGCATTTTCCTCCCATGTTATTAAACTTGAGGGGAAAGGTAGCATTTCCTCAGAGGTGGTAGTGATCATTTCCAGACTGTGTGTGTCTCCCTGGCACCTCAGCCCACCTGAGTTTGGAAAGCCCACTAAAATAAATAACTGTTCGGTCTGTAAAGACTGGAACTGTGTTAGTAAGCGCATAGAGAGCTCTGTGTTTATCTCTTCTTTCTAGAAACACAAGAGTCTCCTACAATATGTGTATACACAGCAGAAACCATGCGGGTCTCCTGTAAATGTTTACCTTTCCGCCTCGGGTGTGTTGAACACCAGATGGTCTGGTCAAAACAAAATCACACACACACACACACACACACACACACACATGCACTCACACACTCACATATACTCTCACGCGTGTTTAACTATCGTGCTCCCTTGGGGCATTTTGTAGATTTTTTTTTATTATTATTTTCTCTCCTTTCGTGCATGAGAAAGAATGTAGAAATACTTAGAATAATGACCAATATGTTCTGTGTTTACTGCTGCTTTCCCTCACTGGAGATTAACTCATAAAACTTTATTCCAAATTAAACAAACTGAGGCTCTCCTTGCAGCGAGTCAAAGCTGCCACTTACATTGAGGAAATCGGGCTTCCATCTCCTGAGAGGGCTGATGGCCACCCTGCTGAGAGAGGGTCTCTCCTCTTTCCAACCTGCAGAGGCTGGACTCTGGTCCTAGGACACTTCATCTGGAATTATAGTGGAAACTGCCAGAAGCCCAGAAAGATAAGCCGATAGGTAGTAGATAAGTAAGTGGGAAGGTAGATAGCTCAGGGAATAGAAAGAGAGGGAGAGAGAGAGAGAGAGAACCTCATTATGTAGTGCCAGCTGCCTTGAAAGTCACAATGCAGACCAGGCTGGCCTCCAGCTCACAGAGATCCTCGGCATCTGCCTCCCAAGCACTGGGATTAAAGGTGTGCTTACGGGCCTGAGAACTGCATTTTAGAATATGAACACCTTTATTTAAAAAAAAAAATGGGGCCATTCTGATTACAGAGAATTTGGACAGTCTAGGATTTTATAACAGGCAGACAAAAAAAAAAAAAAAATCCTTGTCTTTGCGGGAGAATACCCCAAAACAGCTGTGCCCAAAATGGATTTAAGTACTCTCTCACCATCCTGCCTGATGTTGTCGTTGAAAAATATAGGAAAGAGCGCACTAACTGTGTCAAACAGTGCTATACTAATTATCACGATACAGACTGAGCAGGCTGTATTTAGAAATATATTATTATATGTATAATTAATGGAAAAAGAGGCCATGGATTTGAAAGAGAGCACGGAGGGGTATATGGGAGGGTTTTAGGGAAGGAAAGGAGAGGGATAAATGATATTCTAATCTCAAAAAGAAAACAAAAACAAAATTTAAAAGCACATGAGATGTAACCAGCCACCTGGCTCTGAGTCTCCTATGTGTAAGTCCCCCACAGGACTTCCTGGCCTGAGATCTGAGGGTCTCTGTCTCAGGAGCTTTCCCTCTCTCCTCCCAGCACGGTGCGGGTTTCACAGCCTCCAGCTCTGAAAGAGGATTAGAGAAGACTTTAATTTTAAAGGGGGATTTCTAATTTTAAAGGAGGGGTTTCTAAAGATCACCTATTTGATTCGGCTGCTTCCTACTCTTAAGGACCTGCTTCTCTTCAGTGCCTGCCTGGAGCCAGGGGTGTGTTTTTGTGTGGTCCCAGTCCCGTTTTTTATGGGTCACTCCCGTACCCTGGAATCCCTTGGATACTTCAGTTACAGAAATTACCATGTGCTGGGTCCTTTCGGGTTGACAGGCCTGCTCTCCTTACCCCTGGGTCTGAGCTGTGTTTGTTTGCATAGGAAGTGTACTCTTAACAGGCAGGCCGAGTTTCAGCTTCCACTTAGACAGCTCCAAACGAGAAGGGAGGTGGGGGTTAAAATTCTAAGCAGGAAGGAGGCAAAAGAAGGAAAAAGAATACACATCTTTAGAGTCTAACCAAGAATATTTTGGAGAGACAAATTTGAAAAAGCAAAGGCTGTTTTCCTTCTGTTCCGCGGGCTTTCTTCTTGTTGGGGGCCTGTGAACTCCGCATAGCAGCGTGAGTCACAGCGCCCAGCCCGCTTCTACTGTTTATACTCTGTGCTTTCTTAAATGTTATCTTTTCAAAGTGAAATGAGACAACCGTGTGTCCCAAGACTATATCCTATTTGTTTGAACAAGGAATGCTAATATTTTCATACATGTCCTGTATCGGCGTCAGGGAAAACTCAGTCTGGTGGTTGAGACGGGCCCCTTTAAGCTCTGGGAAGCTCACTGGCTATC
The DNA here is from genome assembly GCF_907164565.1 of Psammomys obesus. Taxonomy (NCBI): domain Eukaryota; kingdom Metazoa; phylum Chordata; class Mammalia; order Rodentia; family Muridae; genus Psammomys; species Psammomys obesus. Next base: position 2,310,084 of record NW_026591711.1, read on the forward strand.
TTCCAGGTCTGGGAGATTGACAGTGACTTTTGAATAACCCGTTGAAGCTATGGGGATTATCTGTAATGGTTAACAAGAGGGGTTACCTTCTCTGTTTTTATCTTAAACGCGTCATTCCATCCGGATATCATCCTTGATCACTCTCCTCTTCACGCCTCTCTACATTCTCTCTGTCTTCTATCGAGCCTGTTAGCAAATCAGCTCCCCAGATTCCTTGCCGTATCCATGTGCCAGATAGGTCAAGTCAATCACCCACAAGATCCCTGCTCTGTTCACTTGCTTTGACTATATCAATGTCATCTTTGCCTGTGCCTTTCAGCACCCCCTTCCCACCAATGCCCAGTCCTCTTCAGTCCCCTAGATCTGATACCTGAAAACCAGAGGTTGCAGCAGAAACATGTTACTGGAAAGACAGGGAACAGGCTGTCTCTAAGATCTGTCAACCAAGAACTCCATAGTCAGGACTGAGCCATCAAAGATGTTAAGAGGGAAGCTGCCGGCTAGTACTCAGTCTCCCTTCTCAGCACCATCCCTTCAACGCATGTGTTTAGGTCTTTCATGCTACTTTGCCTTAAAGCCTGCTCAAAAATGAATAAATAAACCAGATATTTAAGACCAAGACCGGGAGCATCAGAAAGTAGGTTAAGATCCTGATACTACACAACCAACCAGATCAGGATTTAGATGGCTAACTCCTAGACTTGACCTTGTGAATCAGGTTCCCCAGAGGCCTCCAAAAACTTGCCAGTTGCTCTCTGTCACAGACCTTCGTAGTGGCCCCATCTTGAGTCACACACCTGCAAATGCCCACAGTCTAGTTTGAACCTGGAAGGGAACAATGTGCTCTGCCTTACACACTCTTCTCCGGTTGAGCCACTTACTAGCAAGGCTTTGAAGACAATGGGAAAACACAGAAAATGTTTCCACACAACAGCAAGTGAAAATAAAAAGATGCAAAGTTCTCCCTAAATTATGATTACAACCACGCTGAAAAAAATTACCTAAGAGGATAGTCTATAATGGATTATACAAAAATACGTGCATAGCTTTTAGGGTGCTAGATAATGGCAATTCTTCTCTGTTGTATCTTTTTATGAACATTTTCATGAGTAATTCTATTTATAGATTTAAAACTTAATATGCAATATTTTAAAAACTGAAACCTGCTTAGTGACAGAACAAATCCACTCGCATGTCATTTTTAACCATATAAACTCTCTCTGGTAATTTAAAAGCATAACTTCTAAGATATTGAAGATTACTACCATTTTCTGATTTTTTTGGATCTTACTAATATTGCATTGGAATTGTGCATAAATCTGCCTAAGGCTGCCTTATCAGGCCAGGACAATCCTAATATCACTAAATTAAAATGTGTTGAAGGTTCGAGGCCAATTGGTTCAGATCTCAGCTGAGTGAGGAAGAAGCAGATGATGTCACTTGCTTCTGGCCCATAACAACACTGAAAACTGGCTCCAGGCCCACTTACCCATCTCGGAATGAGCAGGCCTTAGTTATTCTCCAGAGAAAACATAAGCTGGAAACTTCTGCTAATGAGTGTGTATTTATACCCACGGCCAAGCAGGCCTTGTGAGAGAAAACAATAATAAAATCGGACCATTAAGTGCCTTTCTGTGGTCCCCCTTGGACAATTTCTTGAAAAACAGCAATTCCTCTGACTTTTGACTTCTTTAATCCCCTGTTTTGGACCCAGGCTCCTCTTGTCTCACATCCATCATCACATAATAAGCACAAATGAGTGAAAACATGGATTTCATCTCCAAGAAAGTTTCTTGTGAAATTTAAACTTTGGCCAGTGTGGGCTCCAGCCACCCCCAAACTATCTCTCTGGATCCCACGTCACTGCTCTTGGTCTAACATAAACGCTTAGCAGAATCTTGTCAGTCTTTATTAATAAACACAGTCCCAACGTACAGATTCAATCACTTCACAGAGGCTAATGCATCAAACGGCAAAACCAGAACACAGAAAGTTCATGTAATTTGAATATTAAACAACTGTCACTCAGCTATAATACTTTCACTCCCACAACAGCAAATGTTCCCCTTAATATGGAAAGGAGCAGGACTCGGCAGGTCTTGTGGCTTTTTCCATCCCAAGACCTTCCATCATTTGTCTGCCACCACACCAAAGGTGAGCTTAGGAGCTGAATTAGATTCCGGGAGGAAGTCAGACATGAGGAGAAAAAAAAAAAAAAAAGGACACCAAGATGAAAAGATTTCAAAGCAGAACTTTAGCTGATTGTGGTCCGTCTTTTCAAACTCACCAAATACCGTATCTCCTCCAAACTCAGTGAGATTCAGATCTTCCAGGCTGTAGAGTTGGACTAGACCCTTCCAAACAAGGTTTGGCTTGCCTCACATTTGTGGCGGCATTATTTACAACAGCTGGGTGGATAGATGAAACGGGGCACAAATAATGATGGGAGATTACGTGGCCAAAGGAGGCATGAGGTCCTTTGTGTGTCTGTTATTAGGAACAGGCTATTGTTTTGCATAAATCTGTTTAAGTAACTTAGGAGAAAAAAATGAGCCAAAGCTCATGAAGCTATAACTTGCTGAAGCACAGTTTGACTCAATTCCAAGCTAAGCACTGGGACAAACAAACAAACAAAAAACCCAGCAGATTTCCACCCTTTGAGGTGTAACAATATAGATGAACCTTCAGATACTGTGTTAAGAGAAAGAGTCAAAGCACAAAGGTCAAGAAGTTTATGAATCCCATTACAGAGACAGGAAAGAGTGGATGGCCGGGTACAGGAGACGGGCAGGGGAGAGTTCCTATTGATGAGCATAGCTCACTCAGGAGGACATAAAATGTCTAAAAAGTCTTAGTGTTGATGGTTGTACAGCATGCCCAAGTAACTGTACACTTGAAGGTGGTGAAATGCCTTGTCATATTCATTTGGCAATTACAAATCAGAGGCTCGAAAGAGCACATGCTTAAGATATAAAAGAATCAAAGGTAACTTGGCAACTTAATTGGTATCACGTGGCCACCTTTCTGTACACGGGCGACACCTTTCTCACCCTCAAAAGCTCTATGTGGATTCTCTCACAGGTGAGAGGACTAACGAGGACCAGGCTAGAGACGGGACTCTGCAGCTGAGCACCGACAGGTCATTCACTGAAAAGCGGATGTCATCCCGTCCTTTACCCGAGGGACCTGTATCTCATGACTTCAAGATTGTGAGCCACTTACTATCTGCTATCACGGAAGAACGTGTGTTCCTAAGGTTTGATTTTTCTGCTTTTCATAGGCAAAGCCTCCAGAAGCAAGGCTCCCTGCCGTGAACACGGCACATGCTCACGGAGCCATTATCTACAGTTCAAGTAACTCCCAATTGAGGCAATTTACCTTGCACTTGGACATTTTAACCCTTCCCCTTCCCATAAGAATATAAGCCATGCTTTTGCCTGTGGTGTGCTTCCTCCGTGTGAGAGAAAATCCGGCCAGCAGACAATTTGCCTGGACCAGTAGCATGTGAGCCAGGATTGCATGCAGCACATCCAAGCGGAAGGAAGCTTTAAATGTGCTGGAGTAGTCTGGTTCCGCCTCTGCCTTTCCAACTGCCCTGGAAAGGGAGTCCCAAGCAGAACCTCCTTTTTCAACCTTGGTCCTTACATGGGGGAAAAAAATGAGGAGTCCTGCAGAGCCAAAGCAAGTCAGAACCAACCCACAGATCTAGCAGCGATAAACAACGTTGGCAAAGGCCTTCAGCTCTGATAGATAATGAAACATTTGCCGTGCTTCAGGAAACTTCTAGAAAATAAGACTCATCCAGCCAAGAGCTCCATGGGAAACTCTGGCCTTTAAAGGATTGATACCAGTGGAGGTAGAGCTAAAACGAGCGTGAGCATGTCGGTTTATGCAAATGTCATAGTTTTGACATCGGAAACACTAGGAGTTTTTGACATAGTCAACACAAGGAGTCAGGGTTCTAACTGTGAAAAGAAATACCCAAATAAAATGAGAAACCAAAGGTCAGGAGGATGGATTAGAATTAGAAGTACATCAATATAAATGTACGATGTTGTTAATTTGTTGTTGTTGTTGTTGGTTTCCGATTCGGAAGGAAACCCACCCCTTAGCTGTGAACACATCTGGGCACTCTAATCAAGGCCTTTCTCAGCAGAAACCAGGGAGCCTTGAGGGCAGGATTGGTTCAGGCCAGGGTGAAGAAGATAGGGTAATCAGAACATTAAATTGCTGTGCAGGGGTTAAAGAGGCACTCACAAAAGAAATCACAGAGCTGGATCTCAAAAAAGCCTCACACGGGACAAATACAAGGCAGTCTGAACATCAGAATAAACTACTTCAAACCTATTTAAAGAGAGAACTAGGAACACAGATTAGTCCACGAAGCCCCTGCCTTACAAGGACTCGAGTTCAATTTCTAGAACATGCTTTAAAAAAAAAAGACAAAGACAGAAAGCAGGTTGGCACAAACCTGCAATCCGCACTCTGAGGAGACCGGGAGAGACAGATCCCTGGGTCAATCTGGCCAGCCAGTCTAGCCTGATCAGTGAATTCCAGCCCAGCTAGAAACGTTGTCTAAGAGAGGACACCTGAGGTCAGCCTCTGACCTCCACATGCATGAGCACACACACGCATGTACACACGAGTTCATGCCTATAAATAAAACCTACCTAATGAAGCAGTAACGTGTGATAAAGGATAAAAAGGGGAAGGAAAGAAATATCAGATACTTTTCTTAAAAGAATGCAGAGCAATTTGCGTGAAAGGACACATCTGAATGAAACCCACGCCTACAGCCCCCTCCACGCACGTTACAAACTGCTCACTGTGTGGCTGGCTGTGGACAGCAGAAAGAGACCCGTTTTCCCCGGAAGTGTCTGAAACAGACTACTCAAGACGTCCTCTTTACAGTGAGAAGTACTGAGAGAAACATAAGAAGGAAAACGGAGCAACGAACCTGGGTGCTGCGGCGCATGCCTGTAATCCCAGCACTAGCAGAAGCAGAGGCAGAAGGATCTCTGTGAGTTCGAGGCCAGCTCGGTCTACAAAGGGAGTGCCGGAGAGCCAGGGCTATTACACAAAGAAACCTGTCTCGGGAGGGGGAAAAAAATAGAGCAACGAAGTCACCAGATAAGGAAATAAGATGAGGCCCCTGACAGGAATGCTGAGTCTTGGGCTCACTGACAGGACAGAAGAGAACCAACAGCAAAGAAGTGAAAGACTGCCCTCCAGCCCCATGGCCACCATGGCCTCCATGTGTACTGCACGTGTGTGCTGGCTCATATCTCCTCAGTCATCTGTCTCGGGGCTTGCTCTCATCCTAAGCGCATTCTCAGAATCAGCACAATAAACGCACTGGATCCTTTACCCAAGGCAAACGACATCTCTGTGTGTGAGAGCTCGAAGCAGAAGGGTAGAAAGTGAATGAAGCAGGAAGAGGGGCCTCCGGGTCTGTGTCTCACTTCAGCACCCGTGTTGGTGATGGACCTAAATTTGAGTCCATTGCAGTAAAGGAAAAGTTGCAGAATTTTCCACCCAAACAACAGATGTGAGGTTTTATATATAAATATATATAAATATTATATCTATATATATAATTATATCAATGTGGTACTTCAAAAATTTTTATTTTAGCCGGGCATGGTGGCACATGCCTTTAATCCCAGCACTCAGGGAGGCAGAGGCAGGCAGATCACTGTGAGTTCGAGGCCAGCCTGGTCTACAAAGCAAATCTAGGACAGCCAAGGCTACACAGACAAACCCTGTCTCAAAAAAAACAAACAGAAAAGTTTTACTTTTATTACTTTTGAGTGTGTGTCGGGGTGTGTACATGTGAGGTGCAGGGGGAGGCGAGGGGTGTGGGATCCCCTGGAGCTGGAGTTAGAGGTGCATGTAAGCCACCTGACCTGGTTAGCAGGAACCAAGCTCCAGCCTCTGGAAACGCAGCACGCATGCTCCCGCCCAGCAGCTTGGCGCCCGATCTTAAACGATCTTAAACGCTTGGCCGTCTCCCGGGCCCTGCAGCGTGCACTCTGGAAGCTAATCCTTCTCAACAATAAAGAATTCTATTTCTGTCTGAAAAGCTTGGATATTTCATTATAGGATGCCAGAAGAGGAGTGCTGGACTTTTCCTTAACCTACCTGTGGCCCTGGGAACTTTCACAGTCTTGTCTAAACCAGTCTAAACCAGGAAGCCTGCTCTCTGCTCCCTCCCTTCCGCCGGAGAAGCAGCAGTTCGGATTGTGAGCATTGTGAGCCGCTCTAGGGCAATTAAATTCCACCCATGTTTTCCCATGATCCCCGGAGTCACAGGAGGCTGGAACTCTTTGCCATAAACACTACTATCTTATCAAAATAAAACGGGGACGATGCAGGAGTTAAGTCTCCATAAAAAGGCAAGACTGTAGCCCGGCTCTCCCGCGCCTGCCCAAAAAGCCCATGCGTGCTTTTCTCCGCCTAAGATGTCACCTCTCTAAAACCCAGTTTCAACTAGCCCGGTCTGGTACGGTGGCTCATACCTGTAATCCCAGCAGCTGAGAGGCTGAGGCAGGAGAATCACCCTAAGTTTAAGACCGACTTGGGCCACCTAGTGAGTTCCAGGCTAGTCTGAGCTGCAGACTGTGTCAAAAACAAAACTCAAGGAGCTGAGGAGACACCTCAGTCAGTCACACAGACACTTGCTTTAGGGATGTGAGGAGCTGACATGGGTCCCCAGAATCCACGTATAAAAAAAGGTGTGGTTGAACCGTTTTTTAAACCTGCTTCTGGAAAGGCAGAGGCAAGAGGCTCCCTGGGGCTGGACAGAAGCAAGGTGAGCGAAAGCTGACCTCCATAAGCATGTCCACACACATACGCACCCATGTGTACACAGAAATAAGGTAGATGGCACCTGAACGGCAACGCTGGAGGTTGACCTCTGACCTCCACACATAATCACACACTCATGAATACAGGCACCCGTGAACACACTTTCACAAAAGTCACCGTTGGTGCTCACTGATCTAGAGCGGGGATCAACAAGCTTTTTCTATCAAAGGCCAAATAGCTGATATGGCCACCTTTTCCAGCCATTGGGTCTCCATCAAAATTCCTCCGTTTTCCTGGTACAGAGGGAACACAGCCATCAACAGTACACCCACAAACACATACAGCTGAGTTCTAAGAAAGCTTTCTTTACAGCAGCAGACATGGGAGTGGCTCTGGGCCGTGGCCGGCTTTCTGAACCTCGGTCATGGTTTGCTGAGCGTGAAGTACAGACAAGCTGTAAAGTTGCTTTCAACTGTACGTGGCAGCTCCGCCTCCGCCCCTGTCCACGCCCTCCACCGGTTCCTGACACATCTTTGCAAACTAAGCGCGTGTCTATGTTCCTAAAGACATGGTTTCTTGATGGCAAAGTGTTCAGGGACCACTGAGCTTTCTCTTGTCAGCAATGTCACACAAGCAGAGCCCGGAAACTCTGAAACACTTCCTAGCACCCAACCAGGATGTCATCTTTGGGCATATTCCTTTGCACCCTTCACTAAGGTCTGCTGCAGAGGCTCACATCTGCCTTCAGTTCCCGGCCCTGCACTAGGCCGGCTTCAGGCCTCCGGCTTGGGCCGTATTTAAATTGTCAAGAGATGTCAGCAAGTTGTGAAGGACGGCCTCACTCTGGCAGCAGTTGCAGAGGGCAATGATCAATGGGTCTCAGTTGTTAGCCTGCAGGATCACCATTGACTCAGGAAGCCAGGGCCCCGGGGGGTTAGGAGAAGGCTAAAATGGACAAGCAGCTTCACCCTCGTTGCTCCAAAGCCACAAACCTACACTCACCCCATTAATTAGTCCTGCCCCAAGGACAAGGCTTGTTACGGTCTGCAGAGGAGCAGGGCAGCCAGAGAGCCTCATCCAGCTCCTGCGGACGGCGCCAGGAAATGCAGCCCCCTGACTTTCCCGGAAAGCGTGATTGTCTGAGCCCACAGGGACGCCTTCTGTAAACAGGTACAGGCCATACAACAGTCGCCGGGAGCCAGAGGAGTTTGGAACCTTGGCTATGCTTCCAACTCCAGAGATCACATTTGTCTGACACAATGACCTAACAGATTGCCCCAGTGCCAGAGAGACACTACTTGTGGGACAGACACCCACGTGGACTTGCTCTTTGACCTCGAATCTTTTTATTTTGTCTCATCTTTACCTCTTGTCTTAAAAATCACATGCCTCACACAGACTTTAGAAGTGGAAGCTAGGCCCTAATTTACATTAAAAGAAATACACCTATCCAGGGTTATTCCTTCAAGAAAGCAGACTCAAAATCCCATTCTCACTTGACACTCCCTTCTCTGGGTTTGCTCATACTGTAGACCTAGTTCAGTGCCCTTTCTGAGAAGCCTCCCCTACCCAGAAGCTGGAAGCATTCTCTCTTGCCCCTGACTTGCCGTAGGAATCTGTTTGCCTCCCAGCACACTGCATCCATGCCTCTGTGCTCTGCATATGCATGCCCCGTCCTCCCCATCTCTTCTCCCCTTGGTGAACTCAGGTGAAGAGTCCTGTTAACAGCCCTCAGAGTGTCCGGGCCAGACCAGCGAGTAAAGTATAGACCCAACAAGGGCTTCGTGAATGAACAGATGTCCCCGCTTCTTTCTCCATGGGCACAGGGTACCATCACAGGCACAAATGTCTGATGCTGTGGTCATGAGGTCACTGCACCTATCCCGTGGGACCATCCCACGGGGAAGGGTGGTGAGGAGGCAGGTGGAGCTCTTTGAGTTCAAGGTTGGCCCAAAACGGGACCCCTTGAGAAACAGTTTACATAGTGAGTTCCAGGACAGCTGGGGCTAAGCAAACAGACCCTGTCTCAAAAACTAGCACAAACAAACAAACAAACAAAGACTAGGCGAAGCTCAAAGTTCTTTGTTTCTTAATAAGAAGGAAAAAAAAACTCAAACAGAAGTTAACTGCTTTTCTGGCGGCTAGTGAAGACAAAGACCGCTGAAAGTGCTGGAAGCGCTAACCTCAGAGAGTTGTTACAGACAGAAAAACAGAATACCATTTGGAAAATGACTTCGAGCCATCAGCTTGCCTAAACGCACTCAAGTACAAGGGGTGACAAAGCAGCTCACCAAACAGGGGTCCCCCTAGTCCTCTCCTTGGCAGTTTCGAGGACCCTCTATTCTCAGCTCAGTGCCTCGCCTCCCTGGACTAGTCCGTAGAACGTGAAGCCGGCGCACAGCCTCCCGGTGAGAACAGATAACGGTGGAAGAGTTGGGTTCCCAGGGACGCTCCCACTGCGGAGGTTTGCTTGTCCTTAGGAGCACGTCCCCTGACATCAGAGAGTGGAACTACTCCATGGGGCCCGTGAAATGGAAAGAGCATCCAGCCGAGAGGATGTTTCCCATTTAAAACTTGGCTTTGTGGGCAGGTAATTATGTCCTAAGGTAGATTTTAAATATAAGAAAGGACAGCCATTTCCATACATAAAATTATACCATTTAACTTTATAGTCATGTATTTCCTCAAGCAGTTAAATTAAATTTTAGATAAAGGGCCTGGGCGTCTATTTTTGATATGTATAATTTGGTATTCTGTAGCTTTCTTGGCTCTTGGGCTTCGTTTTGATGTGAGCAACCAGGAAAGATTACTGGGAGGGTAGTTTTGCCATGTCCACGGAGCCTGTTGAAGGCTTTTTGAAAGAAGGCTGGAAAGAGCCATCCTCCCCAGCAGAGCTTTGTAGTGAATAGATGCCTGAGGCCACTGGACTGCAGGACGGTCCCCTCTGGTTTTGCCTCTGTACACGGGCTTCACATAGCTCGACTGGGTAGTTTCACTGTTCCTCTTCCAGCTCACTCTGCCGGCCTGTCAAAAGAATGTGGCACATTCACCCATGTCACAGGAAAAGCTGCTCTTTACAGCTGAGGGCTTCACCTTATAATGATGATGCGGAACCAACTTCTAAAATACTATTATAATCTCAACAGTTTTACCTGTTGGGTTTTAACTGTTTATAGAAGATATGACTACATCTTATGGAATTTATTCAGAAAAAAAAGTAAAACAGAGTAATGGGAAAAGTATTTTAACTAAGAGAAGTTAGGAGAAAAGCAGCTGTGACATGAAACCCTGACAGAATCCCCCTGACTCCTGGGATGACAGGTGTCCCCTTAGTTTGGCCCACCTCCGTAGTCCCATGTCTTCAACGTCCACCTCTGACGAAGTGACCTGGGCTCTGCTGAAGATGTATTGTCCAACAGCCCCGTTATGGACACTGCTTGTTACCCAGTTGGATTCAACCTGGCTCCCACATCCACTGACAATTCACAGAGGAAGCCTGGCAGGTCCAAGTTCCTGCTGCGCATGTCTGCCAGCTTGAGATCAATGCCCTGGGCCGAGTAAAAGGTGGAAGGAGAGAATGGAGACCTGAAAATGTTGCCCTCTGTGGTCTTCTCTCTCTCTCTCTCTCTCTCTGTCCTCTCTCTCTGTGTCCTCTCTCTCACACACACACACACATACACAAACAAACAAATATTTTTGTTCACATAGGCAGACTATAATAGTAATAATTATAACCAAAAGAAAACCTAGTAATAACCGAATGGGAATGAGCAGTATATACTGAGCTTCGTGCACATCCTTCCACTAAACCCTCACACACCACGCATGGCCAAGCACGGCCTGTCTTCTCAGTAACTGAAAATGTTTGTGGAGGTTAAGTAACTCGGCCTCTCTCGTGCGATTATCACTCGGGTCTCGTGGAGGCTACCAGAGAGCCACCATGCGAGCATCTTGGCTTCTGCAAACAGAAAGAGGCGCACAAGACATCTTCAAGACATCCCGAACGCAGTCATCCTAAAATATCAAACATAGCTATCCGCAGTCTGATACGTCTATGTGCATGAGTGTAGGACTCATCAGACATCTAGCAAGCACCCCTTTTGTTTCGGGTGCAGCGCTGTGCAGGCAGAGGCCCTGCTTTGTGCTTTGTGCTTTGTCTCCGTCCAGCTCCTATACCTGACAAAGTAACTCTCTTCCTGTGTAAAAGCCGTGAGCTTCTGCGTTGGCCCTGGGGAGGTGTCATCTACAGAGCTGCCACGGAGCAGATAGGTTCAGAGTTTCTCATCTGACCTCAGTAATGAATAACATATTACCCTGAGCCATGAAGTCACCCTCAGACCCATTACTGATGATCCTCCCTGTCCCTGGGCTGAGCTCCTGCTGGTGTTTAATCATAGACCTGCAGTGACATCAGAAGTCTGGCACTGAGCTTTGCAGACGGGCGAAGGGGAGTGGCTAAGCTAAGTCCCTCCTGGGACTCTCAGAAGGAGTGACCCAGAATCCCAACAGCCTTTCAGCAGCCTGTACCTAGGCGAGATGACACTGATCCGTCCAACAGGCCACCCTGGAGAGGCTTCTCCTGCTGCCGCTAGGCTGCCTGGTGCACACTGGCTTTCTGAAGAGACCATCAGTCCCCCATCAGTCTTCCAAAAGAAATCCAACATGGAGAAGCTGATGCCTCCCACCCCTGGCTTCTCACACATGCGCTCAAAGGCGACGGCGCTGGCGAGGTGGTTTTAGAGAGGGAGTACTGGTCATCAAAGAACTTCCCACGCTTGCTTCTCGATAGCAGCCTTTGGAATGGAGGCTGTAAACCAAGGCCCTTTCCTGTCGTAAGAAACTGCCAGCAATTGTCTAGTCCTCAGACTGCGGGGATCAGTCAGCTAATACAGAGCAGGGTTTCCTGCCATAGGCTGGTTCCCTACCCAAACGTGAGCACCTGACACTAGGGCAAGGGGTAAAAGTGAAAAAGAAAAGAAAACCTATTTTGAAAATGTGCAAGGTGGCACACGTGTGTAACAGTAGCACTTAAGAGGCTGAAGCAGGAGGATGACAAAGTTCAAAGCCAGCCTGTGCTTTGCGATATATATATACCCTGCCTCTAGAAACAAACAAACAAATAAAACCTGCTCCAGATGTCTCTTCTTGGGGATTCTGTGGATCAAAGTGAATGGAAGACGTCATCAATAATCCTCCATTTCACACCGCAGTGTATAGGCAAATGCACACACATGTATACACACATATGCACATATGGGTACGCAGAAAAAGGCCGTACACTCCCTCGAGCGCAGACCTGCCCCTGCCCAACTTCCCACACAGATCAGCTGTTGACTTCCTTATTTGTTAACAAAACCAGACACATCTGGTTGATGAAAACCATCGGGTGGTGGTGGGTTTGAACAGGAATTCAGGAATAAATCCAGCTAAAGGACAGAACATACAAAGAGGGTGTGGGGGCTGGGCCTCAGATGCACCTTCAAAGCCCTGTTATTCTGCGCTGTTCATGCCGCTGCCCTTATTTATGTAAAACCGTTCCTGTTTTCTTTTCCAGGAAGAATGCTGCCAATCGCCAGAGGCAGACATGGTTATCAAGCTGAGTATCTTGAAGTCTGACATAAAATCTGTGGCCTTTGGTATAACTGAAAAACACTCTGTCAACACCACAGAGAGAGCAAGCCCGAGGCACTGGCCTCCGCCCAAGGAGAGCAGAGGAATGGATGAAGAAATTGACTCAAGTCCAAAAATTACAAAATGAGGGAAAGGCAAACTTGAGGCGAACAAACCTTTTCCATGGAGTCTGGTTAACATCTTGGGGGAAGCACCCAGCCCTCAAACTGGCCAGTACTTAGGTGAAAATACACGACTCTCTTCCCTTTTCGAAGCCGTGTTGCTCCAGCTCGGATGAATACATCAATTATATTAGAACTGAGAGTGTCTGTCAGTGCAATGTTAAAAGGTCCACTATGTTACAGACTGCCCTCATCAGAAACAAAACATCCTTCAAACTCCCTGCCCTCAATTGCTTGGGCAACATTGCTGGAGAAAGAGGAAGGAGTGAAAACTCTGGGTTGGGGCTGGGGGGCAGGGGGGGCGGGGCAAGATCCATTTGTATTCATAGGGACCCGCTTAATGCTCTTTCCCTTCAATGTCTTCTCTAAGAGAAATAATCAGCCCCCCAGAAAGATTGTCAAAGACCCCTCAAAAGGTAACAGCTGGATGTTTGAAAAGACAAGCTTGATTAGAGGGGGCTGAAACACTCTGTCCTCAGCTTTTCCTTCAAGTCCTGGCCTCTGGAGTCCCAGAGAAGACATGGACGATCGCCAGACCCCACAGTGCACCAGGATACAGGCTAAAGCTGGAGACAGCCCACAGGCTTACCACAGAGCCTGTCAGCACAGGTCGACCTGTGCATCCTCCCATGGGCCCCGCTGGTTTGGAGTCGCTGGCAACCTCAACCTTAACTTTGTCATTTTCATTCACACTGTGTTTTTCAAAGTTCGCTACCTGTGCCTCTCCCTGTAGGGTCTGTCCCCAAGACACACCACCCTCAGCTGCTTACATTGGCCAAGCAGCCCGAAATGGGAGCGAAGGATCCTTCCTGCTCTGCAAATAGCCAGCATTCCACAAGATTTATGTCACAAAAGCCTGTGGAAATGACAAATGGTGGGAAAGAAGGGCCAGGAAGGGAAGGAAAAATAATCCAGCTCTGGTTTAACCGAGGGTGGCCCAGTATCCAGACTTTGAGAGTAGTGTGATAGCTGTAGGGCCATGTGATAGCTGCAAGAGATGGATGGATAGATAGATAGATAGACAGATAGATCGATAGATAGAACGAACATGTGAGATGCTTCCAATGTTCTTAGGGGGTTTTTTGTTTTTGTTTTTGTTTTTTTGGTTTCTCGAGACAGAGTTTCTCTGTGTAGCCTTGGCTGCCCTGGACTTGCTTTGTAGACCAGGCTGGCCTCAAACTGACAGCAATCTGCCTGCCTTGCCTCCCTGAGTGCTGGGATTAAAGGTGTGTGTCACCACACCCGGCAAATTTTTACTCTTGAGTCATACTGCAAAAGCACCAGAGTGATACGCTCACATTTGTCTTGACTGGGTTGGGGGAGGGGGCGCCTAAGGAGAGGTGGAGTGAGGCGTCTCGCAGGCCAGGCTGGCGGCCAACTCACCGAAGCTCCTACCTCACCAAAAGTCACCAACCTCAGAAACCTCCGGTTGGCCTACAGGACGGCATAGCACCCAGACACTAAAACCTGTTCTTCATGCACAGATACTTACGGTTGTTATTCAAGGAATCGAGGCAAATTAGACTTGAAGATGCTCAGTGTGCTGAAGTATACAAAGGGCAGCAATGTGACCACATTTTGGCGCTTACCTGCAGATGTGCAGTCAGAAGCGGGTTTACTATTTTCTATGCTCTGTGTTCTCTCTCTCTCTCCTTCTCTCTCTCTTTCTCCCTCTCTCTTTCTCTGTGTGTGTCCATGTCTATCTCTGTGTGTGTGTGTCCATGTCACAGCACCCTCGTGGCATTTAGAGGATAACTTCTGATGCCGGCTTGCAGTAATTAGCCTGCCTCTGCCTCGAGTTCACTGATAGGGTAAAGCAGAATCACAGACCCTATTATTTCATCTAGATTTTAGGGGAAATCGAGGATTCAAAGTCAGGTCATCAGGCCATCTCCAATGACCCAGTTTTCTTTACCCTGACTTGTCCTTGCCCTGTGACAAGGGAAGATTTATTTTTAGCAACATAAACACTTAAAAACATTAAAAAAAAATTTTTTTTCTACAAACCAACATTACCCACATGACTCACACACCAGGTCCCCTTCACCCGAGGCAAGAGGCCAAGCTCTCATTTTCAGTTAAAACGACGCCATTAAAAATGTCCTTCTGCCAAGCGTGGGGGTGCTTTCCTATGATCCTAGCACTAGGGAGGCTGGGGGATAGACGTTCAAGGCCAGTTTGAGATGTAAAGCGAAGCCCCTATCTCAAAGAGAAAAAAAAAAAATCATATACACAATTACACACATAATATACAGTATTTTTCCTGGGCTTTTCCCTGATCCTTAAGTTTTATGTTGGTCACCATGTGGATGTGCGGGAAGTTTGTTGAGACTTTTTACGTGGCCACTAGACCACCTAGACCTGACGGTCCGGAACTCTGCTGCCCAGGACTATCTGTGTGCTCTGCTTTGACAACCCTCAGAACATGGGTAGTCCGAAGTGAGATGTCCCTCTGATGGGAAATGCACATCAGAAGCTGACAGTTGAAGAAGAAAAGAGATTGTGAATGCCCGCTGATAAATTTATATCAGTTATGCATGAAAACGATATCCTAGAGTTATTGTATTTAATAAAAAAGTATTAAAGTGATTTCAACTATTTCTTTTTTGCTTTATTAAATGTGAACTCTAGAAAATATGAAATTACCTATATAGCAGATATTATATTTTTTATTGGAGCAAAATTCTCTAGGGTGGAAAATCTGCAGAAATGAAATTCAAGCATCCATTTCCCACCTTTTAGATGAAGGTAGGATCCACAGACACAAGTGCTGGACCAAAGCCTGCCTATGGTCCCCCATAAAATGCATTGTGCTGCCCCTTTCTCAAGCCATGATACGCTGGCAGGGCGTGGGTAATTTCCACTCTCTCCAAGGACGGATGAATCCGGGTCTGCCCGAGGTGACAGAACCCCCCAGCAGCCCCTAAAGGTCACCCTGCCCATCTCCAGCCAGACTGGAGTCCTCTAACT
The DNA here is from genome assembly GCF_907164565.1 of Psammomys obesus. NCBI lineage: Eukaryota > Metazoa > Chordata > Mammalia > Rodentia > Muridae > Psammomys > Psammomys obesus. Next base: position 2,325,653 of record NW_026591711.1, read on the forward strand.
CGAATGCATCTGCCTCTGTTCCAAGGATTCAGTCTCAAAACGACGCAGTCCCCACTGGGGACAGCCTCCCAGGGACTTCCCCCTCCAAAGGGACTTCCCCTATGTGGAACCAAGCCATTTCTCCAAGTGCCCCTGCTGTGAGGTGACCAACCGCTATTGCTCTTTGAAAAGGCAAAAAAAAAAAAAAAAAAAAAAAAAAAAAGGAAGGATTATCTAGACCGAAACTGCCAGGCTAAACTGACAGGCAGGTGCTCCAGGGAATGACTCAGGCCCACATGATGTTTTTCAGAGATGATGTTTGCACAGGGAGATGGCGAAGGGTGCCTTTGGCTCTGAGAAGAGCCTACCCTGACTTCAGTGACCAGGCCACCCCTTAGCTAGCCTGTGTATAAAGTTCCCGTTTCTCCTGGGCAGAGTTGAGCTCCCATTCTCTGCAGCAGCGGCCAGAATAAAGAAAACCTTTGTAACTGATGGGAGGTGGCAGCCTAGGGCATATTTGTGCAGTGCAGGGGAGGGGGGAGGAAAGGTTTTCAAAGACCAGGAGAGTCACCAACTCTGCAGTCACTACATCAAGGCTCAGGAGGCCAAGTGGAGCTTTTAATTCCCACTCATTCCCTCAAAGCCAAGTCACACAGTCCTATTTTAGCAGCTTTCAGATTTCAGTGATCTTCCATACTGTCCTTTTTCATCAATTTCAGCCTAGTTGACGGACATCTTTTCATAAAAATAAAATCTTTCATGACAGAGGAGTTACATAATTCAGAGTTTTCTTCAGGGATTAGAATCCCACTTGCTGACTCTCTACAGTTCCACTGGTGTATCGTCATTTAAACACGGGAGGAAGCCTTTAATTCCAGCACCCAGGGAGGCAGAGGCAGGTGGATCATTGTGAGTTCCAGGCCAGCCTGCTCTACAAATCAAGTCTAGGGCAGCCAAGGCTACAGAGGGAAACCCTGTCCCGAAATAACAAAACAAAACAAAACAAAAACCACCGAAGGAAATGAAACCACATCCCATTTAAAAAATAAAGGTCTTAATTTGTTTGATTTTTAGAGTCTGACTATTTCAAATGTAATTTAGAATGCAAACCTTATTACTTTAAAATGCATTCCCTCCCTCCAAGCATTAAAAGCTAAAGGAGGGCTATGTGGGTCAAGCATTTGATTGACCTGATATGGGAAGCAGGAGAGGCTGGCAGAAACACAAAGCCGAATCAAAACTCTTTTTGTCAGAAAGATTTTCTTTTTTTGAGTCAGGGTTGGACTTTGTAGTTCAGGCTGGCCTCAGACTCATGACAATCCTTCTGCTTCGGCTTCCCACGTGGCGACATCACAGGCAGGAGCCAGCATGCCTGACTAGGAAGAATCAAATTTGAAAGAGACTTGGGTTCATTTTGTAATGTCACTCAAATAATTACAGTCATTACGCACCTCTCTACCCTTGGTAAAATAAATAAACAAAATAAAATAACCCCCACCCAAGCTCTCCTGCAGTTTTTCCTCTGTGTGTACTGCTGGAACACACACACACACACACACACACACACACACACACACACACACACGTGCACACAAATGCATCCTGTGAAACCGGGCTTAGGAGCTCAGTGATTGCCTGCCAAGGTTTTACCCCTGGAGCAAATATTTACTGCGTAGTTACAAAGTTTCCCTCAAGGAGGACCAAAATGGAGGCGTTTACACACGTGGCAAATACTTTATGCGTGCCTGGGCCACAAGAAAGAGATAGTTTAATAAAAACATTTATGGATTTTGAAAGCAAACACAATCCAAGAGCCTTTGCACATGTGGGAAAAGATATTTCAACCTTACACGTCTTCTCGTGAAGATCTTTCTCGGTTGGTCACAGCAAGCAAGGCCCGGTGTCCTCTGGGGCCCTGCTAATCCACGTAGTAAAACATACGCAGCAACAAATAAAAGCGCGATCTAGACCGTGCCTCTCGGGAAAGGGCAGGGCTGAGGCCCTTCTCTGTTATTCCCGTGCAGGCGCGCGCACCACCACCCCCCCCCCCAGCACGGACGAGGGCCGCTGCTCACTGAGAACGGGGCTGTCTCACCCCACTCTGCTTCTCTCTTTCTCCGGTTTGTCTGTGCCTTCACCATTCCAAAAAGAACCCCATATAGGGAAGGAAAAAAAAAAAAAAAGGAAGGGGTGCATGAGTGTGCTCTCCTTGTTTCAACGCCTCGGTTTTGTTTTCCAATGGTTCCAGCCCACATCCCACTAAACTGTGTGGCCTGGGAACTAAGCTGCAGAATCTAAGAATGAAGGTTTGGCGCTCAAGACCAGCCTTTTACACATTTTGTTTGTTCTGCCCCTTAGACAGCTGCTGCTCTTCGTTAGGCTTTTGTGCCTCCTTCCCCACGCACCCCGGGCTACGTCCATCAGTAAGGGACCAAACGGAAATGGTGAAAGAAAGCGCTATGTATTTACGAATCACCGAAGCTTAGCAAAGGGTTCGAGGCCCAGCCTGACAACAGTTTCAGAGAAAGCCACGGGGCGCCGTGTGGCTCTATCCTTGGTCTGCGTCGCCCCCTGGTGGCCGCTCTGGGAGGAACAGGGCGAGAACCGGCTCAGTTCCCCTAAGGTTCAGCTGCTGTGTTTGGAGGGGTCAAACTGCTTTCTGCGATACCCCGGTGCCTTGTGCGGTGTAAAGGGCGTGAGGGACGGCACCGAGGGAAGAAAGACCTAAGTAGAAGGAGAGGAAGCTTTGCAGTTTGTGTAGGGTAAAAGGCTCCTCCACCCCAAGCAAAAATAGGCTGGAACTGGATAAAAATAGATAAATAACAGAGAGAAGATACGTAGGTAGGTAGGTAGGTAGGTAGGTAGGTAGGTAGGTAGGTAGGTAGGTAGGTAGGTAGGTAGGTAGGTAG
>NW_026591711.1:2328550-2375297 GCF_907164565.1 Psammomys obesus
TAGGTAGGTAGGTAGGTAGGTAGGTAGGTAGGTAGGTAGGTAGGTAGATGCACAGATAGGTGGATAGATGCACAGACAGACAGACAAAAAGCAGAATTCTTGTTTTACGGTCCAGAAACGGGGAAACGGACTTGCTGGTGAGGAACCTTCCTCACTCCTTCCGGGATGACAGTACTGGAGGACCACGAAGCGGGGAGGGAGGGAGCCGTTAGCACGGTCGGGTGCTAGATCAGCAGATAAGCGGCCGCGGGGCCCAGCTACCATGTCCCGGGCTGGGGAAGGCTGAGGTCTGTTTCCAGACCCTCGATCGTACACGGAAACGCAGCCCGGGTCCCCGGGGTCCCTGGGGCGACCCACCCGGCTTCCCAGGCCCGCGGCGGGCAGACGCAGAGCAGGCCCCAGGGGCTGTGCGCAGGCTGGGGCGGGAGGGCCTGATTGATGGGCCCCGGGGCGGAGGCCCAGCGGCAGCCCCCGGCCTCCGGGCGAGCGCCGGGCCTCATCCGGGCGCTTCTAGGGAGGGAAGGCTGATTTACAGACCTTCCCGCCGCCGAGTACCCAGCCCACTGGGCGGCCCGGCCCCTTCCCCCTGAGCTCCAACCCGGGGCGCCCAGGTCGTGCCCTAGGGGGGTCAGACTCAGAAGTTAGGCCGAGGGCAGCCGGCTCGCCAGGCCTCCAGGACCCCTCTCCATCTGTTTAGAGGCTTTTTTCTTCTCTTTTGCTTACAGCACCGAGAAAACTCAAGGCTCCCCGCTTCCTACAATCCAGGGAAAATACGTGTGTGTCACCTCCCCCCCCCCCTTCCTAGTTTCTGTGCCTGTTTCGTGTCGGACGGTAAAAGGCCAAGAAACCTACAGGTAGTGAAAAAAATAAGAAACCACTAGCTCTGGAGAGGTAATTCTAAACTCGGAGGAGGTGTTAGGCCCCGGCGCGCGGCCTTGGCTTGTGAAGCTGCCTTCTCCTCCTCCTCCTGGAGGCAGCCGAGCTGAGGGGACCCGCATTCTCTCTCTGTGTGAACCCCGGGAGTCAGGCTAGGGTGAGAATCAAGCCCACCGTGAGGGTGTCGGGAGAGGGGGACCGGGGTTCAGCTCGGCCTCCAACCACTGGTTTCTAAATAAAATTCAAAGGAACAAGCCTAGCGAAGCGCTCCTTGGGAGGACGCGGGCCCCGCGGCTCGGTTCCGAAGGGGCTTGGGTTGTTGTTGAGTAATAAATACGCCTCTCTCGGAGCCACCCTTGAAGGCCGGGCGCGGTCTGCAAGGTCACAGTTAAGCCCAGCCGTGTGTGTCCGTGCAAACCCCGGGCTCTCTCTCCTTCCCCTCCTCCTCCCCCCTGGTCAACGCCGCCGGCTCGTGGCCTGGGGGCGCCGCCCTGGGAAGGACCCCGAGGGCACGGCCCGGGGGCTCTGGGGAGCACTGCTGGGGCGGGGGAGTTTCTGCAAACGCTGTCTTCGGATGCGTGCTTGGCTCTCGGCCTTTCCCGGGGCGGAAGCCTCAGGAGGAAGCCTCACGTGGAGGCAACAACGGAAAACGACAAAAAAAAAAAAAAAAAAAAAAAAAAAAAACAAAACCGAGCCTTCGTAATGTGCGGCTCTCTGAGGGCACAAGCGTGTCCCACTGCGCCCGACTGTAGGACAGAAGTCTTCGGCTGTTAATGTCTCTAGACGACCTGCGGGACCCGGGAGGACCGCGGCGCGGAGGGAGGACGGGCCTCGCGCCATCTGGTGGTCACGCGCGGGACTGCAAGACGGCCACCGGGTTCCACCGACGGGAAGGTCTTCTCCAGGGGGCTCCGCAAACCGTCGGAGAGGAAGAAGGGCCATCTTCTTTGTAAAAGACCAAGTTTACAGACAATCATGCTCTCAGAAAAAAAAAAAAAGAGAGATTCTGAGAGTCTGTAGCGACGTGGGTTTTTAACGCACCATCACACCCCTCGGGGAACTTTTTTAATGGCCGTTTACGTTGCAGAGTTTGGCTGCAGTGCCCGCTATTGAACACGCGGGGGCGTACGCGGGCCCTTCGGCTCTCTGGTAACCCGACGCCTTCCCTTATTTGCATGCGTCGCTGTGATTGGGCAGTGGGTTTTTAAAACGTCAATCACACGTGAACTCGCAGTCAGCCAATCAGCAGCCTAGCCTAACGTGATTGGCTTCCACCAGAGGTGTCAATCATCGCAAATTTGCATACTAGTCCTCCGGAAGGCTGGAGCCTGTCAGTTGGCTGCGGCTGCCGCCGGGGAAGGAATCGGACGGGGAAGAAATGAAAATTGACTCTGGCTCCAGCAAAGCGAAAGAAAAGTGTCGCGGCGCCCATTGTTTCAAAGTTAATTCCAGCCCCGCGCCTACCCAATAAAATAAGGACGTTCGATTAGACAAAAATGAGCAAAGCTCTGGTGGTTAATTTTAGGTTTGCTGGTTAAAGTACCAATAAGTAGTCAAAAGAAAAACCAAAGGCCTAAGAACAAGCTAACAAGTTCGTGTCAAAATGACCCTTGTCAAGCTAAAGGCGAACGTGGCATTTAGAAATAGCTCCCTTTATGTGTTAAACACTGCTTTCCACGCATAGGCAACCTAAAACCCAGGATCTAAAATAACTTTTTTTTTCCCTCCTTCTCGATGATCTTCCTCCCCTCTCTGTCTACCGTGCAGCCAGGAATGCTTTCGTTTGCCCATCCTTTCGCACACACGCACACGCCTTTTTTTTTTAAGGGGAAAAGAGAGCTGCAGCGCCTGAGAAGGGCCACGGCGGGTTTTCTAAATTTGTAAAGCCCCCGCCTCGGTTTCCCCGCGGCTGCTGCAATTTCCGTGTGCGCCGAGCCGCTGGGCGCGGGGCCGGGAGGGGCCGGGGCCGCGCGAGGCCGGGCTGGGGCCTGGGCGCCGGGACTTGGATGGAAGCGGGCCCGGCCCGCCTCGCTCGCAAGAATTTTGTCGCAGGCGAGAGAGGCGGCCCCGGCCCCGGCCGCGCCCTCCGCGCCGCCAGCGAGCCTCCCGCCGTCCCCTCCCCGGCCTCGGCGGCTTCCCCGGCCTCGGCGGCTTAGTCTCCTCCTTTGCCTTTTTCTCCTTACTTTCCTTTTTTCTTTATTTCCTTTTTTTCTTTATTTCTTTTTTTCTTTATTTCCTTTTTTTCTTTATTTTCTTTTTTCTTATTTTCCTTTTTTCTTTATTTCCTTTTTTATTTCCTTTTTTCTTTAGTTCCTTTTTTCTTTAGTTCCTTTTTTCCTTTATTTCCTTTTTTCTTTAGTTCCTTTTTTCCTTTATTTCCTTTTTTATTTCCTTTTTCCTTTATTTCCTTTTTATTTCTTTTTATTTTCTTTTTCTATCTTTATTTCCCCTTTCCACCCTCAGGACAGTGTGTCTTTTCTCCCCGGCCTCCTCGGTCGCAGCGGTGGCGGTGAGAGGCCACACCGGGCTGCAGTGGTGCTTGGGGAGACGTGGGGCGCTGGGGAGACGTGGGGCGCTGGAGAGACCCCGGGGCTCTGGGGGCTCGTGTGTGCTGCTGTGTGAGGGGTGCACGGACAACGCGGGCCCAAAAGTAAACTTCTGGAGAGTCCAGGGGGACCCCGACAGGAAGGCAGGCCTCGGCTTCCCCTTACTCCCTCCGCGCCGGGAGAGGACCCTGCTCAGGGCACCCCGGTGGCCTGGCTGGGGCAGCCCGAGGGCCCGCACTCCCTCTCCATCCTCCTTCCTCTTCCCCACGCCTAACCTTCCCTCCCTTCTCCCTTCCTCTCTCCCCCTTCTCATCCTCTCTCTCCTTCTGTCTCTCTCTCTCTCATCCTCTCCCTCCCTCTCCTCTTCTCCCAGTCTGCGTCTCTGTCTCTGTGTGCATCTCTGTCTCTCCTTGTATCTCTGTCTCTGGGTCTCTGTCTCAGCTCGCTCCCGTCCACGCACGCGCACAAGCTTCCTCTGGCTGTCAATCACACCCCCGCGTTCCGCAGGGCGCCTGCGCACTAGGAAAATCCGGCCTCCGCCCACTCCACGCCCCCTCCGTGCGTCACCCCGCCACGCTGACCAATAAGAGCACGGGCCTGGGGCGGGCCTCGAGGAGGGAGCCAATGAGCGAGCGGCTGGCGGCTCGGCCTCCCGAGGGGTGTGTCCTCCGCGGCCCGCCTTCCGCCGCCCCCGGCGATGATTTACGCGCCCCTTTTATTATTTGTAACACTTTGGGAAGTTATTAGGAGGAAGATCTACTGCTTCCTCCTCTGGGGGGTGGGGCCGGACAGTGGGCTCCGCCGCCCGCGGGTGTCCGCGGAGAGCGGTGCGGGGGTGGGGCGGTCGGACGCCGCCCAGTAGGTCCGGGCGCTGTTTCTCATTACTCGACAGGTCGCCCCTTCCGTCCCAAGCGGCAGACGGGGCGGGCTGAGAAGGTCCCCTCGGCCGGGCGGCCCCGGTCGCTCCGGGGAGCCGAAGCCTGATGCCCCCCGGCTTTCCGGTCCGCACCCCCGGCCCCGAGCGGAGCCTTTGGGGAAGAGGCCGCCGGGGAAGCGCCCCGACCCCTCACTGCGGGCCCCTCCCGAGCCCGGAGCGAACCTCCTCGGACCTTTTCCGCCTGGACGCTCATTAAGAGTTAGTTGACTCTCAGGCGGATGCAATAAAACTTGGATGGTTTCGGGACCCCAAACAGACCTGGTTTGTGTTTTCCTCTCGGCCGGACCACCCCGCCCCAAGGAAATTGCCTTTTCAACAGGCGCCTGCGGGAGACAGGTCCCGCCCGGAGACTTGAATGTCGGGGAGGGGGGGGGACAGAAGACCGCCCGGAGAGGACGGCACGGCCTGGGGCCTGGACGCGGGCTAGTTAGGAGGGCCATTTGGAGTCCGCAACGCCCAGAGCTGTGATAAGCTAAGAGAAGGTAGCGCTCACCAAGGAGACCCAGCCACCTCAGCCTAGCCTGCTTCCTAGGGAGAACCAGGCCGAGGGCCCTGGATGGAAAGAGTGTGCCAAAGGAGAGCTACAGATTTGCCACCTCTGATCTCCCAAACCGAGGGTGCACCTTCAAACGCACTATTCCCAGAGGGCAGGGATGGGTGGGCAGGGGAGGGGGTCCTTTCCTTCCGTCTCTACACCACTGACAGGAACTCAGTAGCTGGTGTCAAAATGTTTCTATCTGAAAATAAGAAAAACAATGCAAAGGGGCACGTTAGGGTATAGGACAGGGTGAAGGGATAACCCAGAGGAGAGGGCTAGGAAGAACAAGGGACCGTTTGATCATGGGAGTGGACAGGAGGAAAAGCGGTGAACTTCAAAGCTTCGGCCTTATCCTCCTCCTCGGGATAATTTCTGCTCCCTAAAACGTTGATAAGCGTCATAAATCACCCGCCCCACCCTGCCCCGCCGATCTTTCCTTGTCTGCCCCCAGAGGCTCTCCAGTACTCAGGCCTGAGCCTCCAGGGTGGAGCTGTTTCTGGGATTGGGCCCCTCCGTGGGCATCTGCAGACCGGAAGATGCTGGGAGGGGAGCGGGCCTGAGCCGGGAGGAAGGGGGGTGCAGTGGCGTTCCGCCTGATCTGGGGGTTGTCTGTCTGGCCTGCCGTTTGAAGAAGGTTACGGCGTGTTTAGAGATTTAAAACTCCGCGGAGCAGCAGAGATTAGAAAGGCCAGCCTGAGATTTGTCAAATGACTTCCGGTAACAGAGCTGGGTTTAAACCCGGGCGGTCCTGCATCCTGTGACCAGCTCTGGACCTGGACCACTCACTGTTCGGGCTGGCCAGGCGCTCCAGGAGCACGGTAGCGATGGGGCCAGGAAACGGTCCTCCTCGGGGTCCCCGGGGCGCCCCCTTTAAGGCCCTATCTTAGCCGCCTGGCAGTAAATGTCAAGCCAGAGCCTTTCCACCGACCTTTCTTCGGAGCGTCTTCCCCCCCCCGCCCCCAGCGCACGCACGCGCACGCGTGAACCAAAAGCCTTGAAATTAATAGATGCCAGGGGTCCTGTCCCTGGCATTCCGGGACTGCTGGCTGAGGAGGAAGCCAGGGCCTGGGTAGACTGTCTGAGGAAAGCTAGAGACGGTTTCATCTTAAGCTCTTGAGTTCACAGCAGGTGCGTTGATTAAACAGAATGTTAAAATAAAGCAAAACATGGCTGAACAGAATGTTAAATAAAACAAAATATGTCAAAAATCAGACATCACAGGGTGAGGGTCAGGGTAGCGGCTCATGCCAAAATCGTAGCATTGTGGAGGCAGAAGCTGACGACCTCTGACAAGTTCAGAGCCAGCCTGAATAAGCAGATAAATAAACAAACAAATATCTGAAAGAAGGAAAGAAAGAGAAAGAGCTGAGGCATCGAGTGGCTGTAGCTTATTGCCTGGGTTCTTGGAGTCTTGCGAAAGAGGACGCAGATCTGATTCCTTCCCTCTCTGAATGAACTCCCAGGCAGACTGCAGGTCTGCAGATCAGATTTTCTGCCTGTATTTATTTCGAGTCCCAACGAACCACTCAGATTAACAAAGATACTACAGCAGTGGGCTCCCCGGCCTAAGGTAAATATCTGGAGGATCAAGAAAAATAAAGAAAACTGACATGGAGGGGGCGAAACCATTACTAAACCTTAGTGAGGTCCCTCCTTTGCCCTGAACTATTTTGGGGGGAGGGAAGGGTGTAAATGTCCCTGGATCTTACTAGATACTAAGATGTACATCCAAAAGTTAAAAAAAAAAAAAGGAAGAAAAATTCAAATCACTTGTTATCTCAGGTGAATAATTATTTAGAGTCCTTTGTCCTCAGAAGAGACGGTGATGTGATTGTCTATGCTACTGCAGGCTCTGCCACAGGGACTATTTTTCCACCTTGGAAAACAAAATAATTCTGAAGTTGAGCAGTGGTGGATAAATTGTTAACAGTTTGCTCTGTCTTATCAGCAACCAGTAATAGGTTAAATCCCGGGATGGGGAAGGGGCGGGGCTTGGCAATTGGATTCTCTCTCTTCCCTTCTCCCAAAAGTGAAAACCCAATACCTTTTCCAAAATAAAATATTATAGATCTACCAGCAGGGGACGGAGAACGGGGGGCTGTAAAGAAAAAGACCTACTACTATTGCATGTTCTGTTGAAACATAAAGATCAAAGGCAAAAAAAAAAAAAAAATTAAAAGCAAACAAACAAAGTCAAAGACAAATTTGAAGAGATTATCAGCCACATCTGTCCCGGGTGTCAGCTCTCCCTGCCTGTGCTTTAGCTTTGGTTTCTGCAATGAACCACCAACGCTGGGATTTTACACTCCAGTGATGCAGAGCAGTGCTCTCAGCCCCTGGGTAAAGCTGTGAAGGATGCTGGGAAACTCAGAAAGCCAGACCCAGAAACCTCAAGTCCAAATTGAAGTGGTGCTGACAAAAATTGTTTTGTTTTGTTTTGTTTTGTTTTGTTTCCTCAATCAATCCCAGCCCTGCTCGGCCAATTACTAGTAAATATTCTTTGGAATTGAAATGATTCCCTAACAACCACTCCTTCCTCAGTTGGGGGTTGGGGTGGCCGTCCTGGCAGTCCAAACTCCCTGTGTTTACATTCCTAAAGGCCTGGGTGACTCTGGTTCCTGAGGAGCCAGAAACCCGCGCTTGCATCAAAAATTCCCAAGGGCTGTTTCTCCCACTCCCCGCTTTGTAGGAGCCCTGCGGTGCCTTTACTCCTTGCTGCGGAGCAGAGGCTTTTAAATGAGCCCATTCTTTACTTCCGTTCCTTGCGCAGATATTTATTATCCGTAGGAATATTTAAGGGTTTGCCGTGGGCCAGCCGTCACCTCACACTCCAGGCTAATGGACCACACTGTGGCCACGTTTAATTCATTAGGGTGAGAAGTTACTGCAGGGGAGAGGGTCTGAAAGAGGGGGGCTTTGCTAAGAGAGGAGCCCGGGCCCACCTTAGATTGTATTCTTGCCTCAGAATAGCACAACCACATACAACTCAAAATGTCCTCATAGTTTGCGTCTTAACTGGGGCCCACTGAGGCTCAGGAGGCCGGAGGCTGGCCCTTAAGTTGGTCAAGAACTAAGTAAAATGGAATACTAAATCTTGGGTGAACCTTGTTTGGCTGATTGACTTTAATAATAATGATTACAGTGCAATTCTGGCCAGGCATGCTGCACGCCTGTAGTTCCAGTTCTGAGGAGGCTGAGACAGGAGCATCAAGATTTGGAGACAAGCCTGAACTAGACAACAAAACCCTGTCTCCAAATGATAATCAAGTAAATGCTGGGGATGGGGGGGTGGGGAAGAGTCTGTGCTCACCATCCACAGATAAAAAAAGAAATCAAGAAACTGCAGTTGAAAATTACACTGAGCGCTCCAGTGTTTGCACTGAGCCCGATGGGGGAACCCGAGACGCCGGAATAATTAGCAGGGAGCTACGCAGGATTTTTCACTTCATTAAGGCAATAGATCAAAACAAGCAACACAGAAATCCTTAATAGCCATGCTGCTGTGGAAAAGTCGAAGAGTGCTCAGAAAGCCTGCAGCCGGCTACCTGGTGGTAATATTAATGAGTTCTTAAGATAGAATATTTCAATGGCTCCATTTCCTCCAAAACTTCAAGGCGACCTAAGCTCTCTTAATATTGTCAGTACCACGACCGACAGAGGGAACCCGATCCGATTTGGTTCTAAAACAAAATGGGATATTGACCGTGTTTGTTTTCACTTTGATCCATAGGAAATAGGTCCCGTGCCCTGTGACCCATTAAACTAATAAGATTATACACGTCGGCAGAGCGGAGGTTCTAATTGCTTCCATCTGTTCCACATCTTTGCATTTTTAAAAAATTGATGAAAATAGGACTTGAGTTACGAAAAAAGAAAATATATCAACAGCGGGATCCGGACAAAGTTGGGCCGCTTGGACTACACGTGCAACCAGTTACGGAGAAAGGATAGGTGTGTATGCTGGGGGCTTTGGGAGGAAGACGAAATAAAGCCAGAAACCTAATGATCAATAATGTAATCGATCTGGGGGGTACTCGCACTTTCCCGACGCCTAACACGCCCTTGAGAAAACCAGCCAACCAGGAGCGCTTCCTGGAGACACCCTACACCTCGCTTCCTCTTCATAAATATTTAAATAAAGGTCTGGATTTGTTATTTAAATAGCCAAGGAATTGTTTGCACAGGCTCGTCTTTCACTGGGGGCGGAGCCAGAGGGCGGCGCGTCACTCACTCAGGCGCTCTCACTTGCTAATTATGCCCTTTTGCGTCATCGTCGGCTAGGCCAATCCTTGAACTTCACTTTGGTCCTCTCTCCGCCCCTCCGCCCTGGTTCGCCGCAGCCCGAGCCAATGGTATGGCTGCATGTAAATGAGAGCCTGGGCGTTTCTCTCTCTCCGCCCAGTGCCCTCCTCTAACCAGGGCGGGAACGGAGAGGGAGGAGCAGGGATGTAGGCGTGGCTGGTGAGGCACGGCCTCCCCTGGCTCCGCCTCCTAAGGCGGGACGCCGCGTGCTCATTGGCCAGGTTAATACATGTAGCGCGTGCTGTTTTACATAAAAATGGGCGGGTCCTCTTTGTAACTGGAGAACGAGCGTGGCCGTGGTGGGTGGCGGGGGGCAGGGGAGTTGACGGGGCGGGCCCGGCAGCCTCGCCCAACCTGCGCCGGGGCCCTGAAGGAAACGAACGGTTTTCCGTTCAGGGGTTCTTTTTAATGTACCCGCGTAAGGGAATTATAGACTCCTGAGCCAACTTTTTTCGTTTTAACAAATTTCAGGGCTGTGCCATGGAATACGCAGATTACTCGCGCGCCCTCCAGATTCTCTTTCCGTCTTAACGAGCTCTGGAGCAGGGAGCTTTATAAGAAGTTCCTTTCCGTTAAACGTTTGTGTTTGCCCTGCTAAGGATCCCCTGCTCCGACGGTTTTCCACGAACTGACCTGAGCCGTGGAGTGTAAGGCCCGGAGACGGGAAATTCAGACTAAGCCGTCTGGGAAGGAGCCAGGGGTTAAAATTCTCTCCGCGGGGAAAGGGCCCCCGGGACGTCCGACTGGCGCTGTAAAACACGTTTCCCTTTTTCTTACGAAATTTCTTCTCCCCCCCCCCCCCCCCCCAACATAGGATTTGCCTTTTCCATGCTGCTGAAGCGAAGGGCCCGGACAGGGAATCCAGGCAGGACTCCTGTTTCTAGAATGCCGTCTGTCGTTTGGCTTTCAAGTGTTCGTTCAAACTCAGATTTGGGAGTGTTCATCGCTCTGTGTCGACCACACTTTAAAAGACTGTTTGGTCACTGAAGCCCGTTGATAAAAATAAAGTGAAACAAACGTGAAAGATTCTATTTCTCTTGGCAAAAATAAAACTCATAGCAAAAACCAAAATACAGCCTTTTCTCACACCCACTCCCCTTTATTCTCTTTATTTCGCTGCTTGGCAGACACTTTTCCACACAGGAGTGATGGCTGGTTCTCCAGAGCAGAGGCCAGCAGCTTCCAAAGCGCAAAGCCTGGCCAGCCCTGGCAGAATGGGTTTAGGGGAGTTAGGAAAAGAGAGAAATTTTCTGTCGGGCTAGTGTGGCCCAATAATTTCTTTTTTTCCTCCCAAACATTTTCTGATGTGTAATAAAATTAAGAAAAACTGCTTAGCAACTGCCGCTGGGTTTATAGCGGCTCACTGATGACATTTAACTCAGGTCGTATATTTCAGTCTTGAAAGTAAGGGGTTGCGTTGTTTTATGCCTCCTACATGAAATTATATCCAGAAATATTCCAGTGATTAAATGTTGAAATGCACGTTGATGTCTATGATATTACAGGCAATTAATCACGTACATCCGCCTTCAGCCAAGAAGCATGATTGTCAGTCGATAATTTGTCAAAAGTGCTGTTTGAAGCCGAACTCTAGGCAGGGTGGGACAATAAAACAGTGGCACCTTTGTACACTTGAGTCTTAGCGGTTACGTTTAATTTTATGACATCATGACAAAAACTTATATTTATATTTATGCTCTTCGGTTTTAGGCGCCGGGCTGTAGATGAGGCGGCGCTGGTTCTAGGAGCTACGGATTTTAGCAACCGACGCGAAAATTCAGTTAGTCCGAAGGGCGAGGCTCTTATTTTTTGTTTAGGGGAGAGTTTTGCTTTTGTGAGCGAAGCTGTTCTGGCGATGAAGTAATGTGTATTCTTATTTGGGGGGGAAAACCTGAGAAATACTCAGTGTCATGGAAGCGGGGGAGGGGGGGTACTTTCTCGCAATCAAAAATTGCGTCTGGGAGATGTGTGCGCTCCTTCCTGCCTCTAAGAGTTTCATTTCTCTCCAAAACTGAGAATAACATCGTAAGAATTCACTTTTCCAAACTGAGATTGATTCTGCTTTTTTTCCCCATTTTTCACCATAATTTGACTTTGTAAAAACTCGGTGTTATTACACCTATATTTGTGAAGCCCAACTTTATTATAAAGAAATGAATGCTCACAAAATAACCATTAAAAAAAAAACAGGAGTAAATTATAATTACAATCAGGTCATAAAGAATTCCTAATGTTATGTTTGCATTTTTAAACACAAACTTACAAACACTGCTATCTATAACTGATCCATGAAAAAGGAAAATGCATTTGTAAGCACCGTTAGAACTCTGTTTTTAAAAGGGGAATGTGCTCCAAATTAATTTTTATTTTTATATTTTTTAGATTTCTTTAAAGTCGTGTTTCGGAGCTGTGATTTAACAGAGGCTAACTTGAGGATATTCCTTATGTTTGGTCTGTCTCCTGCAGCTGCCAGCGGCCCCAACAGTGTCCCTTTAAACATTTTTCTGAGCTCTTTTCCTGGGCTTCACGTGCTGCAGGAATGCATAATCAGAGCGAACTCACACATTAAAGACATTAGTCCATTTTTAAATTGCAAACGTTTTTCCTTTAGCCCAATTTCATCTTACTAACAGCATCTGCTTCCAATCTATTTGTGCTTTTAGGAATACTGGTTTTTATTAACAGCACCTGAGAACACCAGCAAACCACAAAGGCTGTGTGATTAAGAATATCATCAAACAAGTATTTAACAAAATGCATGATTGGCTATGTTCGTGCCTCTAAACTGAGCAAATAAACCCAGGTCGCTATTCGTTTTACAGCCTCTAATGCTATTTACCTCTTCCCCTTTCTTGATAGTATGGTCCCAGCAATAGCTCTGTTTATCATTAAATCATAAACTCACAGCAATACACTTTTATTTAGACTAGAGCGCATATCCAATAAACTTCAGAGCCAAATTCTTTCACTGTGGTGGCAGATGGTGACAGAAAGAACTGTTTCTGCATGTTGGTTTCCTTTCGTTTGCAGTGATGATTAACTCTAATGTATCTACACAAAGTTCGAAATGCGTCCCAAGCATATACTGTATAAGATGCTAATGGTGAAAAAAAATTTTTCTTCTTTTTTTTTAAGTTTATGAATATGTGGAATGGGTGATTTCATTCATTTTTTTTTCCCTTGTGGATGTGTGAGGAAAAGACACAAAAACTTGACATGTCCCTTAGAAAAGCAATAGTCTGGGCCAGATGGAAAGATCCAAGAATTAAGCAGGAATGTTACAGTGGCATTTTACAAATCTCTTTGAATAAAAACTGATCACCCAATTACATGCTCACAGCTGGAAGGTGCTTGTTCATATACATTTTAAAGACTTCATTTGCCTTTGTGGACAAATACTATCCACAAAAAAAGGAAATTAAGAGCCCAGCGGGAGGCGTTGGTTTTGTTTATTTCAAGTTTCTTTCATCAAGAGTGCTTTTAAAATTAGCAGTACGAATTCATGTGTGTATGATCATATGTTCTTGTATTTGTGGGGTTTTTTTTTAAACAAGAAATGTTTTGTTCCCAGAGCACCATATTGAAAGCAAACACACACTGAAAATACGACTGCCTTCAGTAGTTACTGTATTTAAGGATCCTACGTTCTATAAGTTGTTTCCAAAGAAACTGAGAAATACTTTCATTTGCACTAACATGAAAAAAGTGTATAAAATAAAAACGGTGCAAGAAGAGTGACTTTTGTGCAAAGGGGGAAAAAAACCCTCACTTTTAAGTTTGGATTATATAGAAAACTACCTGAAGCTTCCGTCTTCATAGACCAGAGGAAGCAGGTTGAAAGGACACCCCCCAAAAAAAATTTTTTTTTCATTTGCTTGAACTTGACTGTAAAATGAATTTGGGGTGGGAAAGGGCATTTGTAACCTATCTGTCCTATCACCATTTGCCTGCCACCTCGGGCACAGGGTTCTTTACATATTCCCACGATGGCGAACACTACGTTGTGTTCTAAATTGTGAATTCAAAATCGTTTTCCAGGGATAGTGTGGTACATACGTTTGAGGAGAAAAATAAATGCTACAGAGTTAAGAACAACGAAAATGATGACTGCAGTTCCTTCTCTTCTCAGTCTCCCATAGTAGATGCAAAATGCCAGCTATCCCCGAGCATATCTGAGTGGGTATTAAGGCAAGTGGATAATATCCTGATTAAATTCATGCATGAAGTTGGCGGATAACCAAAACACATGACACTAGTTCGCCCTGATTGTTCAAAGTCCCTAATCACTAAAGGTTGCCTTGTATAGGCTAGTGCTGCTTTCAAAACTGTGTGGGTGTATGTTCAAGACCAAAATTATACACATTTGTATATTATTTGTATGTGATATATTGTAATGTATAATATATTCTTGGACGTTTTCTGGGTATCTTTTTGCATTTTAAAGGTGCACTTATAAATAATATACATTCTGATTTTTAAACCATGGAACTGTTTTAAAATAGCTTTGGTAAATTATGGAATTCTTCCTGCGGTCTCAGGGTTCTATGTTTTGGGGATTAGCTCTCAGGTCTGCTTCTAAGAATGTAACTGGGTTTATTCAGCAAGCCCTCTTCATCGGGCTCCTAACACCTTGGCTTTGTAAACAATGCTTCAGTTCAGGGTGCACAACACCTTCCTCAACTGAGGATTGTCTTTGTAGGCCGAATTCTTTTAAAAGGCACTGTAAGTTTTTAAAGCTTTTTGTTGGTGGTGATTGGTTGGCTTTTTGTTTTGTTTTTGTTTGTTTGTTTTTGAGACAGGGCTTCTCTGTGTAGCCCTGGCTGTCCAAGAACCCACTCTGTAGACCAGGCAGGCCTCAAACTCAGAGATCCACTTGCCTCTCTGCCTCCCGAGTGCTGGGATTAAAGGTGTGTACCAGCATGACAGGCTAAACTTTTTGTTAAATTTTTTTTCCTGCCTTTTAACCCTTTTCCTTTTTTCCTCCTCCTCCTCTTCATCCTCCTTCTCCTTTTGTTGTGCATGTGTTTTGGCTTTTTGTTTTTTTTTTTTGTTTGTTTGTTTTTCTTCAAATGGCTTGTTTCAACCACAAAAGTGGCACATACACTTACGGCTTTGTAAAAATTCAAAACCGAAAAAAAAAAAAAAAAAAAAAAAAGCCAAGGTTCCCATAGACCAAGTTCTTCCTGGCCAGTTTGGCATGTAGTTTTGTTGTGTTGTGTTTGTTTCGTGGTGTTTAAAAAAAAATATTTTCCCTATACAAATTTGTAAGTAATATATATGCATACGTTAAAAATATATGGTGCTGTGCTAGTCTTAGGTACCGAAAAAATAATTCAAGCTTCACGCATTATTTATGACGATCCTACAACTAAAACTGAGCTGAAGCAAAGCAAGGAAGGGGGAGCGTTGGGGAGAGATGCAGAGAGGTGTGGCTGGGTATCCGGAAAGCCTGTGCTATAGGCAACCGCCCCCCCCCCTTTTTTTTTATTTTCTTAGTTCCCGCTTAGAATCTTTCATTGGGTGAAAAACAAAAATCTTAATCCAAACGTTATAATCCTCATATCGATGTCGGTCCACGAGTCCCTCCACCGCTGCTAGCAGCCCCGGGCCTCCTGAGCCGGCCACGCCGCCCTTTAACTGCTTGCGGAGGCAGAGCCCTTCGCTCCGTGCACGCCCAAAGGATGCTTAGAAAATGAAGTTCAAGCAATTTTGGAACCAAGTAGAGCTGCCCCGGAAGTGGCAGAGGGCCCAAAGAGCAGAAGGTTTTCCTCTGTCCTGGAGGCCCGGGTCTCGGGGAGAGATGGGTTCCAGGGGCGCTGAGAGTCGCCCCTCAGCACTTGGAGCTTGCTACGTGGGCCTAACGAGACCCGCGGGGGGATGGCCTTTGCGCCCTCCCCCTCCCAGGTGCAAATGCCCAACGCCAAGCAGCTCCGAGAGCTGAGGTGTCACAGAGTCGGTTTATTCTCTCCTCCTACCCCAGCCCGGGTCCCACACCGATCCTTCCAAACCTCCATCTTCCTTTTTCCGTGGGGACATCTGCGGCTCTCCACAGCAGCTCCTTCCTAACACAAAGGTTACCTTGGGGTGAAGGCGGAGGCAAAGGAGAATGAGGAGATGGAACACTGGGGAAAACACTGGGGATCAGGAGTGAGTGCATTCATTTCTGCTTCTTTGGGGGGTTTCGCTCCCTACACGTGGGTAAATAATAATAATAATAACAACAACAACAATAATAATAATAATAACTGTTTTAAGACATAATGCAACTTAGGAACTGACCTTTCTCAGTTCCAAGTGTAGAGCTGACCTTTAAATCCATGAAAAAAAAGTCCTGGTCAGTAAAGGAGCAGGCTTCACCCGTAGGGAAATACTTTGGAAGCGTGCTAGACATCAAATAACTGCTTCAAAACCCTCAGATACCTCTGCAAGTATCAAAACCAGCTGGGCTCACTTCCTCTTCGTATTCCATTCACACCCCCAAAGTAAAGGAAGAGGCTGGGAGGGAGGGAAAGCGTTTCCATTCATGCACCCCACATTTGGAATGTTTTGACTAACACCAGGCCCGTTCTAATTATACGGCTTATTACTTTGGAAAAAGTGATTTTTCTTGCTTCGTGAGAGGTGCCGACAGACCTTTGGTCCTTCGGAAACTTCTGGCTCTTCTTTATGTGCTTTCACTTACAAAAACTTAAAGCCTTTCCGGAAAAAACAAACAAACAAAAAAGCCAAACAAACTTCTGGCTCCTGGCGTCAGCAGTGATGCCCTTCCGCATCAAGCCACATCTCAGCCGAGTACCCTTGCTGTGGTGGTCCATCTCCAGTGTCCAGAGAGGAGAGATTTCTTATCTTGCAGATTGATGTGAGCAATACTGTTCCCAACCAGCCGAATCCCACCTCTCAAAACAGCTACCAAGAGGCTTCTAATGTGTTCCCAATCTTACTGGAGTAACAGTATTTTTCAAACTGCCAATTCTTTCTAAGCTGTAGAGAAACACAAGGACCAGTATCTATGCCTATGTCCATCTCTTTGAATGCCAATTGGTGCATAAGTGTGTGGATTCCTGACATGAAAGTTCTTGGGGTGTGAAGAAGCTCCAAGTCACGTGTTAAAATGTAGTAAACTTCTAGACCTGGCAGGTTAAAATTGTGAGAAAGACTTATTCTTAAAGATCACACCTAACCATCGCCCACTGTCCTGTTTTAGGGGCTCATTTTCTTCTTCTGTCTGGGGAAATCCGTCAAGGGGATCAAAGATGGAGAAGCCAAACTTAAACCAGTCCCTTCTGTTTATTAAATCTGAGAGCCAAGGCTGCGTGAATTCAATTACTCCACTTCAGGACATGGTGCCGCTTCGAAAGGCGGATCCCAAAGTTAGCATAAGCCAAGCATCTGTTCATTTGGGCAGTTGTTCGGTTGTGCCGACTTCCAATTTTAAACGTGTTCTAGAGAGTGGGGCAGCAAGGCAGGCTGCCTGCTGTGCTGGCTTGGCCGCCGGCCATCGGTGAAACTCTAGGCAAGGTGAATGGCCTTTCTGTAGCTTTATTTCCCTCCATGATTAGAATAATTATAGTCTACCATTTCATAGGAATGGGGTGGAAAATATTAATATTCCAAAAGCTCTTAGTGCCTGATACAGAAAACAAAATCAAACTTGGTGAGGGATTGTTGGTTTTTGTTTTGTTGGAGACAGGGTTTCTCTGTGCAGCCCTGGCTGTCCCAGAACTCACTGTGTAGACAAGGCTGGCCTTGAACCCAGAGATGGGCCTGTCTCTGCCTCCCAAGTACTGGGATTAAAGGTGTACACCACCACGCTTGTTTGTCCAATTTTGTTTCTACTTACAACTTTATTATGTGTGTATCTGTGTGTGTGTGTGTGTGTGTGTGTGTGTGTGTGTGTCCGTGCAGATGGGGCTCATGAACCGTAACATGCATGTGGAGATCAGAAGTCAACTTTGTGGAGTTGGCTCTCTCCTTCTGCCTATATGTGGAATCCGGGGATTGAACCCAGGTCAGCGAGCTTTCCAGGGAAGCACGCTTATGCACTGATCCATCTCACCAGCCCACGAGGAATTTTCGTGTGTTTGTTTGCTTGGTCTTGCTTTCACACTATGTGTTTTAGTGATAGGTAGCCGATTGGACGGCTTAGACAGTCTCTTTGTCTAGAATACAGGCTCTTTCAGGCCTCTTTCGGAGAGCTCACAGAGGTAATTTAATCAGTGTCTTCCAGAGGATCTGTGGACCTGGGGTTTCCTGCCCTGTCACTTAGCTGAAGTCTTCTTTTTGCCTGATCCTCTTTCAATTGACACTTGACATTTGTTTGTTTGTAGAATTCGTGCTGCACCCATAACGGGCAACCAATGAAAATTCTGGGGATGAATGAGTGAAAGGAAAATAAGTCTGTGAGTTCACTTTACGATAACAAATGGGGCCAGTGAACCTGGCAGAGAGGGACAATGTATGTGAAGACCTGAGGTACAAGGACCCGTCTTAGAGCCTTGCTGAGAGTTTGGAAGACTGCTGGGATGGTGAGCATGATTGTGGACATCCCTGATTGAGAAATTCCAAGAAGGCTAGAAATACACGTGTGTGTGTGTGTGTGTGTGTGTGTGTGTGTGTGTGTACACAAGACCATTGGATCTTGAAGGCTCTGACCTAATCAACGTCAATCGAACATAAAATAGGATGAATGAAGAAGATGAAGGCAGCATGATGGCTCAATCGGAAGAAGGGAAATTAGGGTTACACTCTGGGGAGATAGATGGTTCTGGACAGGTTGGTGATGTCAAACCAGACCCAGGTTTTCAGAGGATACTGCAGAACCACTGCCTGGGGAAAATTTGAAAGAAAGGTGAGGAAGGGTCTGGGGCTGTCAAAACGATAGGTTCAGTCCTGAGCATGGCATAAAGCAAGCCTGGTGACGCACATCTCTAGTCCGAGCACTGGCTAGCTACAGGCAGAGGATCAGAAGTACAAGACCCTGTGCTGCACAGTGAGTTCAAGATCAGCCTAGATTACATGAGACCCTGTCAGGAAGAAAGGGAAGGAGGGAGAGAAGGAAGGAAGGAGGGAAGGAAGGAAGGAAGGAAGGAAGGAAGGAAGGAAGGAAGGAAGGAAGGAAGGAACATCTGTTGTGAAGGGAACTAAGTAAAGAAAAAGATGCCTGAGGCCTTGCTGTCTCCTGGATCCCATAAGTATGTGGCACCTAAGAACATTCATTGAGGTGCTGGGGAGCTGCTGGGGACTAAAAAGGCTTTCTGAGACACAGGCCAGCACAGCCCACTACAGGGAGGAAGACAGCCCTGAGTGGAGTCCCAAATGAATGTACATTGTTGAC
This sequence comes from Psammomys obesus, assembly GCF_907164565.1. Taxonomy (NCBI): domain Eukaryota; kingdom Metazoa; phylum Chordata; class Mammalia; order Rodentia; family Muridae; genus Psammomys; species Psammomys obesus. Next base: position 2,347,084 of record NW_026591711.1, read on the forward strand.
ACAGGCACAGGCATGACAAGGACCAAGGCCCCAGACCCATGGGAAATTGGCAAGGCCTTTCTCCATGTGAATCAGGCTCAGAATCATCAAAGCCTGCTTCCTCTGGCCCAAGGTTGAGTGTTTGTGGACAACCGATCAGTATGTGCAAAAACTAGCAACTGCGGCTTCCTCTTCCTCTCATGGCCTGAGACTTCTTGCCTACAGAGACCTCCTCCCAAGACTAGCTAACCCTCCCCCATGTCCTGTACAGAATGAACATGCTAAGGTCCTGTCATTGCTCCACCAGAGAGCGCACAGCACACGTGGCCCCCTTCCTTTTGTACTTGTATTTGTCCTCTCTTCATCACCTCCCCGCCCCAGTCAGGATTCCAGGACCAAAGCTGTGTGGGTTAAAATCAGTACATAGGAACTTTGAAAGGGCCCATGCCCTTCACAGGGAGGTTCTGAGCCTCAATTTACAGAATGGGAATCATTTCAGAGAGGACTTAATCCAAGTCTTGCAGGTGATGTGTGGGTTCCAGAAAGCCTAGCCGGGCAGGCATACGATGCTTGGAGGTTCAGTTATGGCAGCCTTAAGAGAGTAGCTGGCGAGGCTCTCAGTGAGCATTAAAGGAACAATATCGGTGGCTGCAAAGAAGGACGTGCGTACACTGTATTAGTGTAAATGCAATGGAAATGGAAATGACGGTAAAGCCAGGCGTGTCATCACAACAGTGATCCCATAATGCAGACGCTAGGGACCCAGCCAACCCCATCTCTCCACTAAAGAGGGAAATCACCCTAGATCTCACAACTTCTGGAGATGTAGTCGGAGCTGATAATCTGCTCTCTCCACTAAAGAGGGAAATCACCCTAGATCTCACAACTTCTGGAGATGTAGTCGGAGCTGATAATCTGCTCTTGGATACTAACATCCCTACTGAGGCTTTAATTGCCCGAAATGTTGCTTACTTCCAAAACAGGGACAGCAATGCTGCTTTCAGACACACACACACACACACACACACACACACACATATATGTGTGTGTGTGTATATATATATATACACACACATTGTATGTATATACATTGTATTATAGACATTATATATTATATACGTATACATGCATTATGGATGGTTGTGAGCCACCATGTGGTTGCTGGGAATTGAACTCAGGACCTCTGGAAGAGCAGCCAATGCTCTTAACTGCTGAGCCATCTCTCCAGCCCCCAGACATATATTTTAAATTTTACCTTACCTTCGGGTGCTTTCTACTGTTGACTAAAGAGATGACCCAGTCCCTGCCCTGCCATAAAAAAAAGCAACACTATCAGACTTTCTCCTTGGTGTTGGCAAAGGGACAGTTTCCGTGTTTTTAATTGACCTCTGGAGCATCACTGCCTCTACCACACTTTTAAGGCCGTCCAATGGTAGTAAACTGACTAGATCATTCCCACGGTTCCTCTCCAGACTCAACAGTCTCTGGTTACTCAGAACTAACTTTTAAATCTTACTAAAATTGAAGTAGTCATTTTGACTAGTGGCAACTACATTAGAAAAGGCAAATATAAAATACATATATATAAATATATATTATATATAAATAGAAAACATTTTCACTCTTTGGGGAAATGTCATTGAGATAGGCAGGAGCCTTGAGACTTGGCTGTGTGGCTGGCTCTGACTGGCCTTTCTCATTTAGGCTGGACTTGATGAGACGGTCCTTAGAAAGTCAACTAAAATGAGCTGGGATGATGGGGAGGGGGCAAACTGGTCCCTCTCTAGTGAGACTGCAGAATACATAAAGAGACGGGAATTTTGACAACTTCAGTGGGTTTCCCTTCTTCACACAGAGGAAAACAGGTCCAGTGGGTTGGTGATCTAGCACCAGCCGGTAACTGAGGAAGTTTTCCTAAGTCCCAAGCATCTCCGTCTGCAGCCTGGTGATGGAAGCCGAGACAAGCTCCTCTTTCATCGGTACTTCAACTCTCCCATGTCACAGCTTTTCTCCACCCCAGAGTTCCTGTGTGTACAAGCAGATGAGGTAGGAGACACCAGCTGCCTTTAGGTGGGAGTGACTTGCCCACCTGCACCCTCAAAGGGTCTTACAGAGGGTGGGACAGAGCGGAGAGGCGCTGCTGGGAACTGGCCTAGTTTCAGCGTTGGAAGTCCCCCATCTCAGGAAGTAGCTCAGTCCAAGTTGGATCAGGATAATTGACCAATAACGGCGCCACACCCCGGTGCTCCAGAATCCAGACAAATCGAAGGATAAGGCAGGTGTCATGTCACACCCAAGTGGACAGCCAACGCCTTAACGTCACAGATTCTGAGCAAGAGGAGCTCCCTGGAGTTGTGTGCGGGGACCTCCCACTGTGCCTGCCCTTAATAACCCCCCCACAGCAGCAACTGTAAACAGCCCTGCTCTGAAATGGACCTTGCCTCCTGGTGGCGCATTACATCTTTAAGCACACCTTTAAAAGACCCATAACGTGGTTTTAAAACAGATATGGAGTGGTTAGCCCACAATGTATGGCTGTGTTCTGGACTCCGAGGCAGGCTGTGACAAGGGGCAGGCATTTTCCCAGTCCTCAGTCATCTGTACCGAAGCCTCCTAAAGTGGAGGTCTGGGGATTTCCAACTGCCTCTTTAAGAACACCTTGTTTTCACTTGACTCACCCTAGACAGAAGCATTATTCAGGTAACCCTTGAGCATCTGGCTGCAAAACCCCAGGCCGGAGAGAGCCAAGCATACCAGAAGTTCAAGGCTAGGAAGTAGTAGTCTGACCTAATAACTCAATTATGCCCTTAGCTCGGCTGTTACTTTAGGAAAATCGCTTGGATTCTCTGAGCTTTCGGTTTCTTCTTCTTCAAAGAGGTGACAACAGTTCTCAAGGGAGACTGTGGAGTCAGAGAAGGGACAAATGTGGAAGCATTTTGAAAGCTGCCAGGTGTTACGAGGAGGCAAGGAGTTCAGTGAAGGGCCTGGGACTCAAGAGGCTGAGTTTTGCAAAAGGCAGCTCCAAGCGGGGATTATGCACACTTGCTGGGCCCTGAAATGACAGTCGTCCAAATCACACAAAGGTGCGAAAGGTGAAAAAGAAAACTAGTGAATGGTAGACCCGAGACAGCACCAGAACCACAGCACAGGCCAAAAGAAACCCAAAGAGCCATTGTTTCACTCTGCCACTTTCTTCTCCATTAGACATAACCTCAGACTGATCATTCAGAGCGTTAGAACAAGGGCAAGACCTTCAATGTTACATACAAGTCGTATACTCTGCCGAGTGTGTTTATTACAGCTTCGGAGCCCCAGACTGTACATGAAAATATCTCTCTTCTGCACAGTGTGAGCAGACAACATCCCAATCATCAGACGGCTCTCATCTGAGACCCAATCTCATGGCTGACTCCAGATGAGGCTTCTAGCTCCCAGACTGAGGCAGGGCGGTGCAACTGACTTTGGCCAGGACAACACGGTGATGAAGTCTGAGCCTGCTTCATTGTGCTTTCTCTTGTGAGCTATGAGAACAAACCCCAGCTGGCCTGCAGGAGAGAGGGGCTCTTTTGAAGTTGACAGTGCTTATGTCAGCCACTGTCAAAATACGATTTACTAGCCTGCCCTGTGGCAGTATCTGCCTTTAGCGCCATCACAGGCAGAGGCAGGTAGATCTCTATGAATCAGAGGCCAGCCTGTTTCACAGAGAGTTGTTGGCCATCTACAACAGTAAAACAAAACAAACAAACAACAACAAAGGACCCACCATGTAACAAGGAAACACATAAATTATATGACACGTGGCAGCAAATGTTTGCTTTTGCTCACGAGTCTAGGAGCATCTCTCTTGGCCTCTATTGGATTCCTTAAAAAAAAAAAATTGTTGTTGTTTTGTTTTGAGACAGGGTCTCACTATGTAATTCAGGTTGGCATCAAATACATAATCCTCCTGCCTCAGATTCCTGGATACGAGTGTTACAAATGTTTGCCAGAATACCAGTATGAACTCCTGTGTGTGTGTGTGTGTGTGTGTGTGTGTGTGTGTGTGTGTCATGAACTCCAAATCCAGAGCCTTGTGTGTGCTAGGCAAGAACTCTAGACTTCTCCCCGCCCTGCCCCAGCCCTTCACTGAGCTCATTCATGCATCTGTCATCAGTCATGGTCTAAGCACAGATCTACCTCTCTTGGCTGGACCCTGTGATGCTTCCATCACTGGCCAACTAAAACAGAGTGGTGATGTCCGGGATCTCTTCAGTGTGGGGACCGACAGATGAAAGTAAGGATGCTGTCAGTTTCAGATAAGCAACTATCAATTGCTGACATAAGTAAGTTCCAAATATTTGCTCTCCCATCACTCCCACAGTCTTGTTCCCGTAGCTAGCAAGGGAAAGCACAGCGTAGCAGGTTCAGACGCCATCACTGGGTTGTGCTGGCTAAGTCACACTGCCTCCCCCAATTGGAGGACTAGAAAGACACAAATACAATGAAGGTAAAGGTTTCCTTCTCACAGCCGATCAACCTGAGTCCCCAGAGGCGTCACCACCAAATGATGTCAAGGAAATCTTCCCTGAAAATGTATTCAAATGTCACCTGCCCCTTCCGTTCAGATGCAGGCACATACTGACTGAGGTGCTTGGCAGGGCAGACCCAAGCCCTGCTCTGATTTTGTAAATCATTTTCTTTATCTTCCCTGTCAGGCTACCTCTTCTGCAGAGCTCAGTTTCTTTGTCTATAAACAGCCAAATTCGAACTCATGGGGCCTTGCTGCTCTCTGACTCAATATCTCCAATATCCTTCTTTCTCCTCCGTCTCCACAGAAAACTGTTCCAGCCCTAATCGGCTTTATGATGATATTAGCAATGCTATCACTTAAAACAGCCCATTATGGCCCTCATTGACTGCTCCCAAATTCAAAGTAAATTCAATCACCAATACATATCCAATAAAAAAAAAATGGAAATCTCCAGGCTAAAGGGACATCAGACCCTGGAAAGGAGCAAGTCTCCTGAATAAATAAATCTGCTTTGGCCAATATTTCCCCCTCTTGATTTGAACAGAGGCAGTAAGGCTTTTTCTGTCATTGAATTAATTTGCTAGAAGTGGCTGTAATTTCTATATAAATCCTGAGATTGTTTCTAATTTGCATGTTATATATGAATGTTTATGCATGTGGTGCCAGCCTTATGCTCTCCAGGGATGCGCTTGGAAACTGTATGAATCATGTAAACAAAATTAGAGTGAAATAAAAAGAATGTATGATATTTTCCTCACTAGTACTAATTTTTTTTTAAAGTTTGGTTTTTCTCCTTAATGGCCTTCCTGCTGACTTTAATTATATTTATGGCACAATTATCCTGTCCTGGGCACAGCCTTGTACGCCCAGTGCTCATTTGGCGTCTGGTTTGGGGGTATGGCTGGCAGACGACAGGCAGTGTGATGGCTCTCTCGTTGGTTCCCTCTGGAGTCGGCGAGGAGGGAAAGCAATGGGTGTTGTGGTGGCGTCTACACAGCTTGTCCTTCTCACCTTACTTCTCTCTGATGGGATGGGTTCAGATCACGGGTTCAGATCCAGGCCTCTTCTCCCACCTTCTCCCCGGAGTGCTCTCTGGAGACCGTTGCTGCTGTTAATTAATGACTTGCCAGCTGCCTACGCTGATTTTATAGCATTTATGTATGCACATGCATTGTTCTGTAACGACACACGTCCAGTGGTGGTGCTTCTGTCACTTGGCAAAAATGTCACACTTTCTAAGCTTTTGCTTCCTGAGCACCATAGGCTTTGGGGCCTATGTCAGCCAGGGAGGGGCGTTTGCTCTCATCAGGGCAGCGTCACTCTGTAGTCCTGACGATATTGTCACCATTCTTCTTAAAAGATCAGGCTGTTCCTGGGTCCCCTTAGTTCTGTCTGAAGGAAAGGTCACTGTGCCACTGTGGTCCTCCCCATTTTATCTCATTACTCTCCAAATTGCTTTTGGTTATCTGGGCATCTGAGAGGTTTATCACTGCATCCCCAAGCTCCTTCTCGTCCTAGCATTTGGGAATTTGGAGGGGTCCGACTTCGGCAGCCAGGTTCTCATCACATCTCTTTTAGGCATTGCTTCTCAGGGTGACTCCCTTTCCGATCACGTCATCCCGGCCCCTGGGTCTCCATCCTCCCTTCCCTGAAAGAGTAAGAGAAAGTGTAAGCTTCTGGTTAGACAGTGGGACACATTAGTGAGTTAAGCTTTTACAGTTCATGAACACACTCTAACATCTTTCCACACAGGATGGAAAGAAAGATCCTGCAGGCAGGGTTGTGACATCGTCCCTTGGGAAGAAGGGGTTTGGGGTGTTTGTGAAGCACATTTTGTGGGCCAGGCTTTGTGCTCTGTCTTCTGTATAAGCTTGTATGTTCTGCCATTCTGAGAGAGAGGAAGTAAATCCCCAGCTAGCAACACTAAGCTGGGGACTAAGCTGGAGAAGAAACCCAGGTGAGAGGGACACCATGACCACTAAGTCCTGAAGAACAGAAACACCAGCGGCCGCCAAGAGCAGGATGAGCCAGAGCTGAAGGTCATGGTCGGGGAAATGCACAGAAAACCCCTCATGGCAGCGGAGGAAGAGCCCCCTGCCTCTCACCGGAGGACCACTCGGGGATCACCTGAGGCTATTAAGATCAGCATTCGGAGGCTGGAAGACGGATTAGAGGTTAAGAGCACTGGTTGCTTTTACAAAGGACCCAAGGATCATTTCCCAGCACCCACATGGCAGCTTACAGCCATCCCAGTTCCAGGGATCCGATGCCCTCTTCTGGCCGCCATGGGCACCAGGCATTTGGCACACAGACATAAATGCAAGTAAAATATTAACTATATGAACACTATTACCAAAACCAAGACAGGAGAAGCGTGGAGTAGCACCTTCCGGACGCAGAGGACCGCAGCGATGGTGGCGCCAACATCCCTGAAGCTGCGTCAGGATGTGAAGGTTTGTTTCTGGTGGTACGGAGGGGGCAGGTTGGAGACAGGGTTTCTCTGTGTAGCCTTGGCTGTCCTGGACTCACTTTTGTAGACCAGGCCGGCCTTGAACTCAGAGAGATCCACCTGCCTCCGCCTCCCTGAGTGCTGGGGTTACATCAGCGCAGCACTGCGCCCGGTTTTTAGGTTTCTTCACTACTTTGCAATTACTCAAATATATGTATGCTCACATCCAGCATCCCACGTGTGATCTTATTTATTTGTCCATCTTTACAAACAGGAAGGTTGTGGTGAGAGGGGAGAGGCAAAGTGCCTTTGGGAATAGTAAGACAGAACTTTGCTTTAGACAGTTTTCTTTTTCCTCACTGAATCCATCCGAGAAGAATTCAACCTTCAAGTTCAAAAGAAGGTCACCTATCCCAACTTCTGTGCACCCACAGCTTAATCATCTAAAATTAAAAATCAATTCTTGTCTGAGACTTGTGAAGAACCCGTAATTGCTTTAGGGTGAAGCTCCGAATACCCACACCTTCTCGCACCTTCCATTTCTTAGAGACGAGAGTATCATTTTTCAAGTCCGAGGCATTGTCAGGATGAGATTGCACAGGAACCGAGTAGAACAATCTGTTAAAGATGAAATCATTTTCATCATTATGTTCTTCAGGCAGAAATAAGGCCTCTCTTCAATGCTGCTTCTGAAGATGACAAAAAAGTAATGGGAGCCAATTATTAGCAATATTTTTCCTTAAAACACAACACACACATACACACACACACACACACACACACACCACTGGCTACTGTCCCTCTTTCTTCTTCTGGCAAGCTAGCATTCCAAACCAGCAGCTTGCACTGGTGTTTATGGACAACAGTTTGCCGTTTCCTACCTACTGGGTTTTTCTCCTTATCCTCAATGTCCATCTATGTTTGGACTTCCATCATTACATGGGTGCTCACTGTGAGCCTGTTTGATTAGATTTTGTGCCACAAAACAGAAAAACAGAACCTAAGACTTCTAGGATGCAAGTGAATTTCCCATCACAGATACAAACTGACCTGTGCCTCCCCCCCTCGTGTGTGTGAGTGTGTGTGTGTGTGTGTGTGTGTGTGTGTGTGTGTGTGTGTGTGTGTGTGAGATAAGGACAGCTTCAGCTTTCCAACCAACCACAGTTGTTAAAAACAGATTCTCAGAGTTTTCGTGAAATTTCAAAGCACCTATCAGAAGCCTTTAAATTGTAAAGACCAGTTCTGAGATGGAAATGAAGGGGTTTAAAATAGTATTGTGGGTGGCAGAATTCTTGGCTCCTTTTTAATTTTATTTGACAGGAAGGGAGCTGCCCCTGCCCTCCCTCTGCTGGCTTTGTCTAGTCATAGCCCCTATCGGAACACCCAAAGGCTGACAGGAGATGCAAGCAGGCCTCCCAGCCCAGCTCTGTCACAGGTACACAATTGCTGTGTCAAGCTGCTTCTGGTCTTTGATACCTTAACCCAGCTCTATCCATCCATCACATCATAGCAGAGTAGGTCCTGTGCCCCTGCCATGGTGCCTCCAAAAGGAATGACACGCCTCCCAAGGTTTTTTGAGACTCCATTTTAATCGCCACTTGGGAAGTCTACAACTTGACTTTTTTCAGACCAAGCCAACTTTCTTTAAAGCCCTGAGCCTGTTCCGTGAGGCTGGTTAATTAGCTTGCCTACACCAGAAGTACTGGCTTTTTATTACCTTTAGAAAACAAAGCCAGGTTTGAGGAAGTGTTGGATGTAAGCTGTCTCCAAACTTCAGGAAGGGAACCCCCACCCTCTAAGCCCCTCTCCCCACCAGGAAGATTTGTAGTCTGGTTAGAAGGACCATTTAGATGATGAAAGGAACCAGTGGACAGCCCCTGATTTATAACCAGTGTGATTTTTTTTAATATCCACCAAATTAATATTTTTATGTCTGTTCCCCCATCAAGTTGCTTGGGTTTGAATTTCAAGTAGGGTAACCTGCCAAGACGGTGTAGTAAAATACGAACTGGATCGTAAATCCCAGCAGGGGTGGGAGAACATAAGACAGATTGCTAACACCTTATAGAAAAAAAAAAAAAAAACCAACAACACACATTTAAACAAAAAAGCAGGAATTGGCTTTAAAGTATACTGAGCCCAGCGGGGACTAGAAGAGACAGAAGTGGGCTGGATATGGGGCTGTTTTGAGCTTCCCAACATTGCTTTCCTGAGAAACCCAACTTGTAGAAAACCATTCCGGCAGGTAACCCAGGCCTCATGGGTCTTTCTTTCACCCCAGGGCAGTGATGACTTTCTAAGACGTGAGTTTAGAGAGAAGGCAGAAATACCTTTGAGCGAGCACCCTGACAGTTGGCTCGCTCAGCCTCCCTCCGCTGGAGTGACCACTCAGACAGCTCATCAAAGTTCCCTTTCATTAGTGCCAGGCCAGGGGAAGTAGACGCAGCTGGCAAGGAGGAGGCTGCGCTGTAAGAAGAAAGCCATGTGTTTCCTTCCTAGGACTAAAATCATTTCCTCGAGAGGAATAAAGAGCTTTTACAAACCTGCATGGATGCGGCTTGGCAGGAGCACATTGATTGCTCTCCCACCGTCACCGGGAACCATCGGGAACAACAGAAGTCCTTATTGGCTTGGTTTTACAACAAGCTTACTGTACTGTAGCATCTACAGTTAAGCAAATGCCCTCACAACCTAGCTTATTACAGCAGCAGTCGGGATAAACCACGGGTCAGACCCTGTCGTGGAAACGTAGCTGCTGCCCCGGAGAGGTCTGATAGAACTCCTGTAATAGCCTATAAAACAGCCGCGAGTCCTGTCTGCCGACACCGTTATAAAGGCAATCCACTAATCCTTCGAGTGCTCAGCTGTCAATCCTAGAGCAATGTTTTCTTTTCCTCTCATAACTGGTCAGCGCCTGGCTCTCAGGACTTATGGGAGCTCCTAGGAGCCAGCTCTAACGAATGGCACCCAAGTGTCACAGTTCAGCAGGCACCACTGCCGTGTTCGGTTGTGTTCCCCTGAAACACGTTTGCAAACCAAATCACCGGGTCCCACAACACTTTGCAAACACACCTTTGGACTTCCGTTTTACTCACTTCGGGCTCAGAGGCAAAGTCACGGGCAAGGCCCTCGGAATCTGTGAGTGGCAAACAGGAAGGTACAGCTTTTAATCACATGGCTATTTAAGGGGCTGGCTAAACTTAAATCACAAGGACCCCACAACCTGGTGTTATTTTGGCCCGTGGATACATAAAAGTTTTGAATTTGATTATAACTATATAAGGGGCTATCAAGTGAAGATGAACATACAGTACTTACAGAGATACAATACATACACAGACTCAGTACATACGTGGCTACCATACATACATAGACGGAGTACATACATATTTTAAGAGTAAAGTTCACTCCTCAGTTTACTATACTGAAACTTCAACAGATGCCACCTTTTCAAAGAGGTCCTCACAGAAAGAACAGGATGCCCCTACAGGAGGTGGAGCGGTTTCCCACTTACTTCTAGAAAGGAAGGGATGGGGTAGGATATGACTGAAGGCTGTCTAGATGTAACGCTGAGAAGGTTTTCATGTCTTGGATTGGCAGCTACACTGTAGTCACGCAAATGAAGTTGGGAAATATACACAAGAGTATTTTGAGATAAAGTAGTAGCAACTTATTCCCAAACCACTCAAAAAAGGAATCACACATACACACACACACACACAGACATGCGAGATAGAGAGCGAGAGACAGAGAGAGAGAGAATGATAAAGTAAATATCTGAAGTGTTGCCATCTAAGGAACCTTGTGAAAGGTTCACTACAATTCTTACTATTTTTTCTAAATTGTTTTAGCAGATCTGAAGTTGTTTTTTTAAGTTTTGTTTTAATCAAGGCATCCTATTTAGGCATTCAGAGTTATCCTGGTTTGTTTGCTCATTATTTGTTTATATATTGTATTGCTCAGGATTCAACCTAGGGCCTTTAAAGTACCTGGCAAGTGTTCTACCACTGAGCCTGCCTTATTTTACTTTTAATTTGGGGACAGGGTCTCACTGAGTTGCCTAGACAGGCCTTCAATTTGTGATTCCCCCTGCCTCAGCCTCTGAAGTAGCTGGGGTTACACTGTTGCTTCTTCAAAATAAAATCCCAACAGACCTTACTTGTGAGTTCTTTAATTTACTTGCCAACACTGATCTAAACAGGACTTGAAGTAGGTCCCACTTAAGATGTCACCAAGTAAATTCAGATCTGTGGATGTGTGTGTTTAAACTGGGGTAACCAAAGTAGCCAGGAAACTAGTAAGGAGCTGGTGGCATAAAGGGGGAAGGGAGGCTCCCAGGGAAGGTTGAGTGGGGGAGGGGGAGGGAAAGGCAGATGTGTTAAGTATGAGGAGTTCGCCGAAGCTGAAGTCCTTCCAAAATGCCAAACGGAAACCTATTGCTATAGAAGCTTCCTAAAAGAGCTGCAAAAACATATATGAAAGGAGTTCAAGTTGAGTCGCCCTATAACAGAGGGACGATGCCTATCCCGGACTTGAGAAGCTTTCAGATACAAGGCCCCGGGCCGGTTCTAGGTTACCTTTCTTGGGCCTGTTGGTCAGTGCGATGGTGTAGACCCTCCCAGACATTACAGATTCTTGCCGTTGCTCTTGCCTTCCTTCCAGAACTTGGCAGTAAGACTCTATCGCTGAGGACACCACACACCTGAATCATAGCCGATGGAAAAATCATGCTGAGGTGATCTGGAAGCTTCAGCCCTGCTAGCCACCTTCCATGTGGATGGAAGGTTCAGCACACACTACCTGGAAAGAAAAAGTCCTTTCCAGCTAGAAACCTTGCGAACTACAACAAAGACTGGTCTGGAAAGATATGTCCACTGGTGCAGTTATGGCGCAAATGTTATGGTTTTAACGGACCGCTTTCTGATTGGAGAATAGAACCCATGCCTGGTGCCATTGACTGGGTTAAAAGCCCATGGCTGGTTAAATCATGGAGCCTAGGGGAGAACCAAATACTACTATTCTGCAAATAGACATAGTAATAAGCTGTCGCCCAAGGTCTTACCTCTAAAAAAAAAAACCCTGTTTTTAGATTTACTTATGTATATAAGTATTTTGCCTACATGGTGCATACGTACTGTATATGTACCTGGTGCCTGCAGAGGTCAGAAGAGAGCCTTAGCTCCCCTAGAACTGTCGTTACAGATGTCTGTGAGCTGTCTGTCGATGCTGGGAACTGAACCAGGGTCCTCCATAGAAACAAGTGCTCTTTCCCGCTGAGCCATCTCTCCAGGCCAGTTCTTACCACTAGAGCCATAGACGAGTGGACCTCCCAACCCTCAGCAAAGAAGCTCCATTTCCAGCAGCCGGTGATCGGTAGAGATGCACACCTAGTCAGCGTGCAGAGAATAAGCAATGAGCTCTAAGTGGGACATTTACATCTCACCCTCTCAATGCCAGGCTCAGGGATCTTTGCAAAAGAAGGGATAGGAAGACTCTAAGAGCCAGAGGTAGTGAACACCCACAGCAAAACAGTGCTCGTTGGCCATGGCAGAGCTGTTACACATGTGAACTCAAAGTGGCTGTGACTCTGCCGACAGAAGACAAGATCGAGCCCAAGCTGGCCATGAAGCCACACTCCTGGTTTGGTAGCCCCTGGCAACGGGTGGCCGCTAGGGGAGGGAAAGTTCTTCTCCTGGATATGGTCGCCAAGAGGCTTCCCAAGCTCCCGTGGGTGGTCCTGTACCCTTGCACCTCCAGTCAGCACAAAGTAGAGGCATTAGGGCTTAAAAACAAAAAACAAAGTTGTGAGAGGAAAGTGATGAGGGGATGCTGGAAGAAGTGCACCGAAAGACTGAGGAGGATGTGATCGAAAGGCACTGTGTGTGCGCACGAAATCTTCAGACAACAAAACGTAAGCCCTCACCTTCTACTTCACTGTGTGGGAGAAGGAAAGCAGAGACCAAAGGAGCTGGCTCCGGAGCACTTGTGGAAAGCTTTGGAAAAGGCTCCTCTCGGGCTGCTGGAGGGGCCATCTTCGCCTCTTCAGAAAAGCCCTTCCCTTCCGTAATGGAAACATCCCCAAACACACACCTTCCTGTGCTCACATCTCATTGAGGCTGAAAGCCTGCTGACATTCTCCACCCTAGACCTGCCTTTCAAGAGGTTTCCACTCCCTTTGAGCTGAACATGTGCGCCCCAGCCCTGCCCAGATACAGATCATGCCTTCTTCTTTCTCTTTCAACCAGAAACGTCTTCCCGCTGCTGGAAACTGATGCATCTGGGTTCAAAGCGCCTGTTCCCTGAGCCCTTCAAAGGAAACGGGGCCAGCTTCAGCACACGCGTTCACACACGCACACACACACACACACACACACACACAAGTGTACATATGTGCAGACACAAACACACCCAGTCCGTGAAGTTACACACACCACCGAACAGCCAAAACCCACCACTCAGGAGACACTCTCTCCTTCCTGGAACTTCTGGGGCTGTGGACAATGTCCTGTCATTGAGCATCTGCGTGGCTTGAACCGGCAGTAAACTGAGGCGCTAATCCTGAGGGTTGACAGCACCCACAGAACCGGAGGGGGACGTCTCAACAGACGACCCGCACATAAATCACATTTGTTTTCATAGCACATTTAAAATTTAACATTTCAGCCTTGGGGATTTTCTGTCAAGTGGAGAAGCACCGCCCAATGAGAGCACACCACGTCTAAATATCCCTGTTTCTCGTCTTCTTAGTTTCCCAAGTTTGTTCTGAAGTTGGGCAAAGCCAGCTGATGTCACAAGGAGGAACTATACATTTACCAAGCTGGTCGCCCCAAATTAATAGGTTGAGATGAGGATGGGGTGACAAAAGAAATTAAAAAAGCAGCATTGCTTAGCAGGACCGCTGGAGGGGTCAGCCCGCCCCTAAAAATAGGATCGCCACCCGTTGGGGTTGGCTGCAGCCTGCTGGCTTTTGCTGCTGTCCCAGCTTAATTATTAATAGCCTCCTTTTGCCCTCACAACTGTCCCAGTTTGGATGCTGAATTATATAGTCATCCTACCTAGGAGATATATATATCTCCAGTTAAAATAGGTTTTATTCTTTTAAGGGATTCAGAAACAACCTAAGACAAAGAAGAAGGAAAAGAAGAGGAGGAGGAGGAGGAGGAGGAGGAGGAGGAGAAGGGCAAGGAGAAGAGTAGGAGAAGGTAGAGGAGGAGGAGGAGGAGGAGGAGGAGGAGGAGGAGGAGGAGGAGGAGGAAGAGGGGCTGTGCTCTCAGTTGCTCAGCCACAGAAGACTCAGCGAGATTGCATCAGTTTTGTTCATGTAGCTCTAATTATGAAGCAATAATGTGGACTAGGACTAATTTTATTATAACCACCAGCCTGCAATAAAACAAACGCACACTGTAATTTGTTGAGTTGTGAGGCTCAGGTGCAGATTAACTCCAGTGCTCTCGTGCCTAGAGAGGAAGGCCCACAGCCGCCTTGTCAGCTCCAGAGAGGTGGCGGGGTGGGGCGGCCTCTGAAGAGAGTGCCACCTCAGATTCCCAGCAATCTGAGTGAGGGTCAGGCTCACGGTGACAGCCACACCACCCTTCCTGCATGGAGCGGGGGAGGGGGGCCACATAGACAGGAGAGTGTGACCAGATGCCCCTTGTCAGGAAGGAGCGCTGGCCTCTGTGAGAGAGTGGTGGTGTTCTCACCGGGGTTTGGTCCCTGCACTCCTGGCACACCGCTGACCTCTTGAAGGTGCAGGGTTTTAACCATCTTCTTTGTAACTGTCTGAGTGGTACCAGCAGGACGGACATTCCCAGCACACAGTCGGAGACCTCAGAGACATCACCTGTACTTTGCCGGCTCCACTGCGTCCCCCAAAGCTTGGCTCAGGCCCCCATCCCCACTGTGGCCTTCTCTGACCTGTCTTCTCCCTTAGCAGTGTTTCACTCCCCTAGCAAGCAGGGAGTGGAAAGCAATCCCTCCCACCCTGCGGGCCCCTACCCTTGCTGTGGACTCAATGCCCTCTGGTTCCCCCTTTCACACCAGCTCCCGAGGCCAGCGACGATATTCCTCTGTGTAAATCCATGGCCCAGCGCAGTGTGACACGCCAGCACCCCTGAAAAACAAACAAACAAACAAACAAACAAACAAACAAACAGAATGAAAAGCATAGTAACAGATATACTGTGTACTCATTAAACACTTAGTGTATACACACACACACACACACATTGCAATCTGATATTTAAAACTGTGACTAAAGCACGTGGCATAAATTTATACTAAATTTAATATTTTTAATGTGCAGGCGACTAATGTGAAATATATTCACTTTGTTCCACAAATTGTTCTCTAGATCATTCTCACCCGGAACAACCTCGAGGCAAGATGTGCTTACATGCTGGGGAAGCATCATCTCACTTAAATCTCACTCTGTTGGTGGTAGGGATAAGTATCACTCTCTAGAGATAAGACAGTAAGTATCTAGCTCAAGGTCGCACAGCAAACCATAGGCCGCCATTTTGCCAACTCAGACACGGATGCAATTTTCCAGCAAGTAAAAATCGCCTGAGCTCGTAGGTCTGTAGAAACCCCAGGCCCCTCCTTCACCTCCTGTCTACCTTTTATCTTTTAAGGGTGTCCACGGAAGCTGGAGAGCTGGCTCCTTGGGTGAAGTGCTGGTCATGCCAACATGGGGACCTCAGTTGCCATCCCAGCACGCACGTGAAAAGCCACCGGTGGAGGCCAGTGTCTGCAACCGGGCCCTAGAGCCAGAGCTGGAGACAGGAGGATCCTGGGAGGACAGTAAAGACAGAAGTGAGACCTGGGAGGGCAAAGCTCAGCCGGCCGTGCTGCTAACGGCCCGGCCAGCCATCTCTTTCTTCCTGGTTCACCTGTGTGCCAACGATGCCTCGTATAAAGTTGAGTCAGCCCGCTGGTGCTCTGCTCTGTGTTCTGCTCTGTGTTCCCCAGGTCAGCGGGAACAGCCTGGGTCTCGGGGGGGAGGGGGAGGGGGGGACCCTCGGTGCGACCCCGAACACAGTGAAGTGCAACTTTCTCTTGATTTTTCACGGAGAAGATTTCGCAGTGACCAAAGAAGGAAACAGACACTGTTTGACTTGCCTGTTTAATTAGAAAACGGGCTCAGGCTCCCTACTCCTCGGCGGCTTGTCTGCCTGGACATTGGACAGTTGTGCAGAAAATGATCTGCGTTATCTCAGGCATTTGGAGGCTTTCACGATGCTGGCCTCCATGCGCCAAGTATATTATTATTATTATTATTATTATTATTATTATTATTATTATCATCATCATCCGCTCGGTTTCTCTGATCACCTAAAACATCTGCCCAGTTTTTAAACGTGCGCCGTAGAGTTGACGCCTGCACCCCGAAGGCCTCTGCCCTTCAGAGCTGGGACGTCTCTTCGCAGCCACAGCGCTTCCCTGAGGCGGCCCACTGCCTTTTTCATTCCTCACCGTGTGAAAACGCATTTTACGTCATACCCCCACGTACGTCCTAATTACAGCTTTTGCCGTGAGCTGGAAAACATTATGTGAATTTAATGAGGCGTGAAGGGTTATTGGGGATTTGAGGCTTTGTTTTTAATTTTCAAAAAGACGTTATTTGTTTTTTGTTTTGTGTGTGTGTGTTTGCCCGTCTCCCAGCTGCATGCAATGCCCATGGGGGCCAGCAGAGGGCATCAGATCACGCGGAGGCCACAGGAGGGCACAGGCACCTCTGGAACCGGGGTTACAGACAGCTGTGAGCTGCACTGCGTGTGCTAGGAATCAGACCCAGATCCTCTGGAAGAGCAGCCAGCGCTTTTAACCACTGAGCCACCTTTCCAGCCCTGCTACTGTTTTTGAGACAGGGTCTCAAGTAGCCCAGGCTGACCTCAAATTCACCACGTTAGCCAAGGCTGGCTTTGAACTTCTGATCCTTCTGCCTCCGCCTCCTGGGTCCTGGGAGTCCAGGTGCATGCCACGATGCCCAGTTCATTTGCTGGAGCCCAAACCTAGGGATTTGTGCATTCTGGGCAAGCACTGTACTGAGCTACGCCCTCACTGAAAGGTTCTTTTTCCATCTTACATTTGATAACTGATAATAGCGCCCACCTGGAGCAGGGGCCAGCGCTGCGAGGGTCTGTCTTGTGTAACCCTTGGGATGGCACACAGAGAGGACACTGCACTGCCCTTTTCCAGGTGAGCAGACTCGGAGTCCCAGCCCAGGGCTCTCCGTCTGACCTTGCCGCCTGCCCTTTCAGCCGCTTCTCAGTCCTGGCACTGGGCTAACACCCCTCTTCAGACGGGCTTTCCTAAGCAGTGATGGGCTCAGACACACGGGCCGATGGGAAAGGCCCTAGCTTTTAGCTTTCAGCTCTCAGCCTCGATGTGGCCAGGCGCTAGACCGGTGTCCTGTCCTTCACTTTGTAACGGCCATTTCCCTAGATGCTGTACTCACCTAAGAACACAGAGCCAAACAAGGGCGGGGGGTGCTTTTAGAATGAAACCCCATGCAAGGACCCCCCCTCATGAAGACTAGCCGCCGCTCACAAGGTCCCCGGCTCCTTTGCCATGCACACCCTCCAAGCCTTCTCCATAAAGGCGGGATGACCATGCCCACCTTACAGGAGAAAAGACAGAGCAGACAGGAAGCTGCCTGAGCTTAGCGGCGTCCAACTGGAGCTCTGCCTGACCACACTCCAAAGCTCTGTCTTTCCAGCCTGCATCTCTTCCCTGACATCCAAGCTCTCCGTCTGCCCTGAGGCCTATTCCTGGGAAGCGAGGAGAGAGAATTTGAGACTCTCATCTCACTGATAATCTGGTGTGGGCTCTAGCTGGTACCCTGATGGGGGCCAGGCCCTGGCTGATGCCTCTCTCCTGCCTAAACTCCTTGGAACCTGCCTGGGCTCTTTGTATAAAATTTCAAGGCTCACTGCAGCCCACTGGGGACCCCTGAGAGATTTACCCTGCCCCTCTCACACTCTTTGTGCTGTGCTGGCGTTTTGCTCTGGTCCCCCTATCATGTGATGTTCCCCTCCCCTCCCCCACTCCACCGCTGCCATCTGCGTGCTTCCTCTTACACTCCATTTGCAAGGAGAGCCAACGGGCATCCCTCCTAGGCTTGGAGGTCCTGCAGGGCATGGACAGTGTCTAGCCCTTTAAGAAACACCTGCCGATTGCAGTACATTGACTGTCATCATCATAAGAGGGCGTGGAAGAAGGAAATATTCCCATTCTCTCTCACTCTCTCTCTTAAAAAAAAATAATATTTTGCAATTTTAGTGGCAGCGTTTAGAAGCCGATCAGAGTACTGCCCTTTGGAGTATCGTGGATTTGTCTGAGCTATTCAACCTCACAAAATAGACCGGCTCTGTATATCTTTTATTTAAATGAATGGGTCTCAGGGAAAAAAAAGGAATGGCTTAATTATTACATGTGATAATAAATCTCTAAAATTAAAACTGTTCTCTGTTCGACTGATTTACTGATTTTTGTCTGTATGGACAAAAGAAACTGCTTAATAATCTGCCTTCTGAAAAAATAATTTTTTAAAGCCATTATTTTTTTTTTTGTTTGTTTGTTTTGTTTGTTTGTTTTTGTTTTTTTTTTTTTTTTTTTTTTTTTTTTTTTTTTTTTTTTTTTTTTTTGAGGTGAAAAGACGTCCCTCTGGTGTAATACTTGCTTTCTGTTTAAATCAACGCTAGCGTTGATGTACAGTTACTTTCACCTTGCCGTAGTGCGCCATCTGGAAAGGGCCCAAGAGAGAGGTGTCAACCAGGAAGCAAGGACTCTCCTTCCTCCGAACCTAACATCCACCCGAAGGGCCGGGCTCATAAAGAAATCAAGATTATGCTAATGACTAGGGCGGGACACAATTTAGGCTTTGACGAGTCCACAGAACAGACACAAGGGGGCACTACAGGATCACGTTTTGCAATTTCAGAGGCCCTTTTTTTTTTTTTTTTTTTTTACCTCAAATTAGACAATCATTTCTTGAAAACAAAAACTGTTAACCTTCTGAACACCAGACACTATTTTGTTTATTGTTTTCGATGTCCCATCACCACAGAACTGAACTAGGAAGGCCTAAGAGGTTATTTGAAAGGACAATGCGCTAAAAAGGAGACAGTTTGACTTCCTCTTCATGCTGCTTTGTGTGTGTGTGTGTGTGTGTGTGTGAGAGAGAGAGAGAGAGAGAGAGAGAGAGAGAGAGAGAGAGAGAGAGAGAGACGGAAATTTACTAGGGAAGAAACTGTTTGGAAAATATCGCATTTAAACTGCTGTGCTTCCCCGAATAGCCTCAGTGTTCCGGGCATTATCTTAGTTGTTATTACCCAGGTAACAGCTTTCATTCATCTCCTAATCCAATCAGTAAATATTTGTGGAAACCCTGCTTCATGCCAACCCCTATGCCAGGCTCTAAATGCACCAGGCACCTGAGCCGTGCCCCATGCTTGGGATCTCACCCAGACTGAGGCTGCAGTTCCCTTTGCCCTTTCAGTACCAAAATCTGTAAGCTAAAAAAAAATATTTTTTTACTGTCTCAAGAAATACATACATATATATGTATATATGTATGTATGTATATATGTGTAATTTTTAAAGAGTAAAACCACTGCTTTCTATATGAGACAGCCCTAGGCTGAACAAAGCTGAGCAGCTGGAGCTGTGTGCTATGTGGCTGGATTTTGATTGGTCGGAGAAATGGATACCGTGGTTGGATGATTTTGCTTTTCTTTTCAAAAACCCCATGTCCACCAAAATGAACAACTGAAATTTAGCAAGAGACTGAGGAAACTAGGGCCATTCTTTCTAGCTCATGGAAGACATTCTCTGGACCCAGCTGGACAGCGCTGGGCCCCGTGACCAATCAAAACAGGACAAAGAGAGTACTTCCTCCCCTCCCCTCATCCAGGTCTAATGGTTTCCACAAGTAAATGTGTATGTCGCGTGGACACTGCAGTCTATCATTTCATGCTTGCAGTGATCCCATGAGACATCTCTTTCCCACAGGACAGCCTGAGGCTTGATTCTCCACCCGAGGCCACACAGCAGCATCCAAAACTAAGTCTTCTGGCCTCCAGAAACCAAAAGTCCTGAATTATTCTCTAGCAGCCACTGAACAGCTGTCAGCTGACTCAATTCCGGGTTTGGGTCAGGGATACAAATGGCTGACCCACCTTGATGCCCAAGCCCATCCCATCTTCCTCTGCTCTGGCAGGATTATACACCCCAGCCTCTCTCCGGGCGAGGCTTAGACTCAACAAAGGCAAGTAGCCCAGGGAGAGCAAGCAGGCCTGCCCGCCACCTGCCAGATCCTGTGTCACCAGGAGGCAGAGACCTCCTTCGCAGCTCTCGGGTCAGTGGGGCCACATCATGAAAGGCACCAGGTCTCGAGCGCGCATGCACGCACACACACACACACACACACACACACACACACGTTTTTGTGTGAGAGGCTAGCCAGCCCTGACTAGCTCCACCAGGTGTGGCTTCAACTGTGCTAAGTCACTGTGATTGCTTGGGGACCCTAGTTAGTTGGCACTCATGGAGTAATGTACTAGGAGAGATGATGGCTTCCACGGGGGGGGGGGGGGGGGGATTTGACCATTAGGATCCTAGAGTCTTAACTAGCTCTGTGTCCCTGAGGCTTGGGGGACAAGTCAAAGCCAGGAATGCCCTCCTCACCTGAGGAAGTCCTGGAGCCTGGGACATTCTTTCTAACCCGCTGCGGCCCCTGCCCCTCACTGCCCAAGTTTACAGATAGGTCTGAGCTGTCCCTGCTGAGAGGCTCTTTGCCCACAGTTTTAGCCATCCAAGACACTTTTGTTTTCACAGGACACCTCCACCCTGTGTTCTGGACACTCTGGGCAGACACCGGCTGCCTTTGACCTCAGTATCACTGTCAGGTATACAAATGGCATGGGTGGCATCTGAGAGTGCCTGGCTCGCCCCCTCCTCCCCACTTCCGCCCACTTGGCTGTCTTCGTGGGAACAGAGACCCATAAACATCTTCCACCAAGAAGGGGACTGAGGATAGACATGAGTCTTGAGAAATCTATTAAGAAGGAAATAGAGGGGGCTACAGAGATGGCTCAGAGGTTAAGAGCACTGTCTGCTCTTCCAGAGGTCCTGAGTTCAATTCCTAGCAACCATGTGGTGGCTCACAGCCATCTATAGTGAGATCTGGCGCCCTCTTCTGCTGTGCAGGCACACACAGGCAGAATGTTGTATAAATAATAAATTTTTTTAAAGAAGGAAATAGAAAGGCTTGGTTCTTTGAAAAGTACTGACTTTCTGAATGATGAGGCTTAGTATTGGTAAAACATTAAAGATGAACGGAAGGAAGGAAGAGGGTACTAAGGTAGAGAAAGCAGTGATGAGACGCAGTGACACAGGCCCAGGAACCACCATAGGAAAGAAGATGGGTTTTTTGTTTGTTTGTTTGTTTGTTTGTTTGTTTTGTTTTGTTTTGGTTTTTTGGACTGAAATTAACTTCGCCCCCTTCTGGCTTGCCAAGAAACCAGAACCAGAAACTTCTGAGAAAAGCCATATAGGCCCGCCCACACGTGCCATGCCCATTGGGGTTGAGGTGGAATTGGACCTCGGTGCCTCCCTTCGTGGGTTTCACAGTGCCCTGGCAGGGCCTTCTCAGTCACATACATTTCTGGAAACAAATTACTAGAAATTTCTAGAAACATTTCTAGAAACAAATGAACAAAAACAATAGGATTTGAAACTGGGCGTTTGTGAGCTGCGACGAGAATGCAGACATAAAAGCCAGGGCTCAGGTACACCTGGTGGAGGTGTTTGGTTGTGGACCGAGAGTGGGAGGAGAGGGACACTCACAGAGCAGGGACGCACTGATTTCAGGATTACAGTAAATTTGGCTGACTGCTGGAGCGGAACTATTTGGGGCCGGCCATTATTTCTCCCCTTCCATAAGGAGTCCCTCTCTGCTGAATTCAGGAGCATCTGGAAAGTGTCTTGAGAACCTGCTTGGCTATTCCAAACCCTACATTCTCCATCTCCCGACTAGAATCGGCCCTCGGGGAATTTGGGGCTGAGCATTGCTTCCTCTCTCTCCAGCCCTCCAACTTCTCTTCCCGTCTCCTCTAATCTATCGACTCCTAACCTCTAAGGGCAGGACAGGTACCAAGATCAGCATTGTTCCAACCCCGGCTGATGATATAAATTACCATCGCCTCCAGGGGCAAAAGTCAAGGTTAATGATGAAACAAATGAATGCACAGTTAACAAAGAAAAGTGTTCTAACTCTCTCCAAAGATGAAGTAAGGTTAATTAAAGTAATTTTCAAAATATCAGCAGGACCAGAGTTCCAGGGAATGTGTGAGCGAGGCCAGCTCCTTGTGTCATTAAGAAACCTGACAGATCCAGGCAGAGCTAGAGGGGGCACTAGCCTTCACAAAGGTCGCAAAGCTAGTTAGCTTTATTTTCTGCAAGCCTCTTTTGTTTTCTACGCTCTCCGGCATTATTGTGCCTGAAGTTCAAGGCTGTAAGTGTTATATGCTGATTTCTACTTATGAAGGCTCAAGCATCACGCTGTAAGAAATGTAATTGGTTAAGTTTAGCCCTTCACAGGCAGACAGCCAATCCTAGGTACTTAAGCGTGAAGATCTATGGGGCCGGGCACTGTCATTTCCAGCGGTTATTGTGCGGCCTGTAAGCCCACGATTGAGTATGAAAACGGCCGTGTTTCGGTGGCATGCCGCGGCTTTGATGGATCGTGAGAAGACACGGCTACCATTTTTAATTTTGAAAATGTAAGCTTTTCTGGAGTAAATTAACCTAATCGCACGGCACGAGTAAATTAATGTCAGTTCATTACCTAATTGCAAAAATAATATTAACCTGAAGAATCTAAATCTACTTGGCGACACATACTCAATTTTTATAGTGTGCCACTGACGGGTTTCCTGGGTTATATGTGGTCCTCTGTGGCGGTGTCATCTCTGCTAATTGGAAATGCTGAGGCTGAGAACGCAAATACGGTGGCCGTGCGGCAGGAAGGCCATCAGGCTGTGTTGTAATTCGGACACCCCTGGGCATCTCCCGCGGCCGAGTCAGTGAGAATTTCTCTAACTTACTCCCTGGACCATAGGGGGCTTTGCTGTATGGAAAAGCATTTCTCCTACCAATTCTGGCTGGCACCCGAGTTGCCATGGGAGAATCAGACACCGTGGGCATCACCTATGGCCTTCCACAGCGCCCTGGGCACAGATGCCCTGGACTGGATTCCCTGAGCTGGGAGAAACCCTGACTCCCGCATACTAGAAGAGAGGCCCTGAAGTCACGAGACTGTCACTGCAGCGCTTTCTGAGCCTGATGGAGCAGCCTTGAGAAAGGCAAAGTAAGCCCAGGGCACTCCAGCTGCTTGCTTTCCTGTGGATGAGCCGGCTGTGCTCAGCCTGGAAGCCCTCCAAGGCCTGAGGTCCGAGAGAGCCGCGCAGCCTCCCCCTGCAGAAAGTTCCAGACCTTTGAGAGTCTGCTTGCTGAGCGCGCGGCTGTGTGGTGACTGTTCTTAACCGCACAGAACAAGCCAAGGCCAGCGACAGAGGAGATCAGATGACGGAAAGTCCAGGGATCTTCCTGCGCTTCGTGCACGTGACTTCCCAGAGCGTCCCCGCGGGTTAGGGACTCTGGCTTGCTCCCAGGCGAACTCAGTATGCTCTACCGCAGTCGTGGTTTCATCTTTAAATTGGGAGTCTTCATCTTAACCTCCTCCTTGGGCATGTGGCCGCTCCACACCATAGACTTTAAATAGTTTCTCCCTGAGCATAAAGCCATACAGTTCACAGACCAGCCTAGGTTAAAAATAATAATGACGACGGCCATTTAAAATCCCTAATCCCCCCTTAGCTTAGCTTACTGTAACTGGCTGCTTTTGCCATTTAAAACTTTTAAAATAGGATAGTTTTTTTCTACTTATCCAATGACCATATCCTTTTTATGGAAAGGGGTATAATTCTTTAAATGTATATTCTCACCATTTTGAGTTCAGGTGTAGTTCTTTTTCTTTCTGGTCAGACTCCGTGGGAGCAGAACTATTTTCCCAGTGTTGAGTTACCATTAAATAGATCTCCTCCAGAGAGCCGTAAGAATTACCTGATGGTAGCTCCCTCAGACCCACCATGTCTAAGCTCCTGCTGGATGTTATGGAGAGTATTCCCATAAACTTGCTTCTGTGTGAGTCTTTGCCATGTAGCTCTCTCCCTGCTTAGGCTAGGTTCCTGGGTCAAAGCCTAGGAATGGCTCTAAGGCCGCTGACATCTTCCGCATCATAGCTTTATTCCTACGGATCTGGTTAATGCTCGCTCCTGTCACGTGGAGGGAGGGGCCTGGTTCCTTCCCTGGAGCTGGGGCCCAGGCTGCCGTCAGTGGAGGGGAGGACCTGGTTCTCTGTGTGCTCATTCACGTGGAGGCTTACGGTTTCGTTATCTTGGCCACACTATGGACACCTCTGCTGGCAAAATGGGTGACGTAGCCACGGCTAAGAGGGCTTTAGACAGGGAATCAGGAGACCTGAATTTGGATTCAGTGTCTTATTACACAGCTCTGTGACTTTTCAAAAAAAAAAAAAGTCTGGAAACACTGACTATTCCATTATTTAAATAATGTAGAAAGAAATCTTTTAACGTGTTTTAATCAGGGTTACTGTTTCTATGATGAAACACCATGACCAAAGCCACTTGGGGAGGAAAGGGTTTATTGGGCTTACACTGTCCTGAAGGAAGTCAGGACAGGAACCCAAACAGGGCAGGAACCCAGAGGCAGGAGCTGATGCAGAGGCCACGGAGAGTTGTGCTTACTGGCTTGCTCCCATGGGTTGCTCAGCCTGCTTTCTTATAGACCCCAGGACCACCAGCCCAGATCTGGCCCCACCCACAATGGGCTGGGTCCTTCCCCATCACTCACTAAGAAAATGCCTTACAGGCTTTCAGGCAGCCTGATCTTCTGGAGGCGTTTTCACTCAGTGAGGCTCTCCCTCTTTGATGACTCTAGGTTGTCAAGTTGACATCAGACTTTCTGGAACATAATGCGAGACTTTCTTGTCACTATGAGGCATCTACTCGATGCTGGGTGTGTAAATTGTAAACAAAAATAAATTTCTATGGAGGTACTGATTCGAAGTCACCTTTTAAAAACTAAGAGAAGGGTTATTCTTTATTGGCATATTTCCTCACATCTCTGACGTCTCGAAAACAATCCAGGCCATTATCTGTGCATTCGGTTTTATGCAGGAAGGCCTGCCAGATTAGCCTAGGAAATGGCCGTTTTCTTGGGCAACCTTTCCACTTTTTTCGAAGGGTGGGCTCTGGTACAATTTAAGAGAGAATAGCATAAAATGAAGACAATTTTTCCTTTTTTTTTTTTCTTTTTTCTCCCTCCCCCCTTTTTTTGAGACAGGGTTTTTCTGTGTAGCCCTGACTGTCCTGAAACTCGCCTGCCTGCCTCAGCCTCCAGAATCCTGGAATTAAGGGTGTGCATATACCTCTGCCCTGCAGCTTTTCCATTTTAACTGCCACAACTCCATACAAAGTCTTCCCATTCCTGTGGTTCTCAGGCCTCTTTCCTGCTTCTCCAGCCACTGTGTCCGTCTGCTCCAAGGGTTTCCCAGGTTTTGCTTTCTCCGGGCGTCTGCCTCTTTCAGTTACCCAGCTGAGCACTCCACCTGCAAAGCGCTCCACCTGCCCAGTTCCCCGGTTTGCTCTGCGCAGCACTGCTTTGCAAGGGCCCCACGTTGTCCAGGTGTAGGTGATCTTCACCGTTCAAATTGACAGCTTCTGGAAGATTGTCCCTCTGCCTTGAAGCTCTGCGCATGCTTTGACCAGAGGCTGCTTGCCCCTAAGCTGATACATGTTTACCAAGAGCCAGAGCTGTTTTCCCAGTAACCCTCACTGGGAAAATTTTCTCTAGATTTTGTCCCTCTTGGCGTGAGGGGGTTGGAGGGGAGGTCAGTGGCTCCAGCCGCATTTCTTCTGGGGACTGTTTTCCCCTCATTAATCCTGCTGTCAGGATTAAGAATAGCTCACAACCCAGTGGCAAAGGCTACCATGGATAGTTTGGTTCTTTCTCTTTTCCCCCTCACCCCATTCCTCTTGAATCACCTTCCACCCTCCTTGCTAAATATACATCTCCTTTCTGATCAGACGTCACCCTTTTCAAAACAAAACTATGCAAGAGGCTGCCTTAGGCATAAGTGTTAAAATCTCCAAGGAAATTTCAAAGTTATGAGAGCAGCAATGTCACATTCACAGTTTGGACAGGTGACACTCGATTTTGTTTTAAATATAAACTGGAATTCTAGCAGTATAGAAATGTCCAGGGTTTTAAGGAGGCCATATATTTTCAGGGAAAAGAAACCCACCTAAAATCATGCAAATCAGAGGGACAGGATAAGAGTTAATGGGGCCAGCCATGCTGGCCTTTCCAACATAGTAGACATGAGGGTTTAAAAAATCTATTTATAAAAGAAACACTGCTTTTATGGTTCAGACTATAAAATTGCCACAACTGTTAAGAGGTTAAATTCTCTGCTCCTCACGATTACTAATTTCAGCTCTATAAAGGAATATAAAGATTGTGACATATGTGTCTACAATTGGGGCATCAGGCCCTGGGCATTGACCCAAAACTACTTTCCTCAGACTTACAACACAGTTCTGAAGAGAGTTGTTGGCAACCAGTCCGAGAGAGGCTCTGAGGAGGTTCTGAGCAACCGGGCCAAATATAACCTCCTTCCAGAACAAGGTCAAAGTTGTTTGCAGAAGCCAAGGATGTAAATCAAAAGTCAGAATTCTGACCAATCAGTAAGTAAAGCCATCGCTGCACCCCCAGCCCACTCCCCAGGGCCAGCCATAGGTTATCTGATCCACTGGCAATCCTGTCTTATAAATATGTAGGAGAAGGACCGTGGACCACTGCACTCTAAGCTTGGCCCACCACCACCAAAGGAAGTCATTTGATAGTCCAGAACTTTCAGTGGCAAACTTTCTTTCATGCCATTTCATGTTCACTTCCATCTTCTCTTATCATTGATTTCAGAATTGTCTTGTTGCTGCTAAAAAGGGAGAGAGAGAGAGAATCCTAGTACCTAAGTTAGGCTGTGAAGAGCTCCCAGAACCAGCCTCTCTGCACCTGAGGAATGGCAAAGCTTCCGCCCGTGCTCAGACTCAGGTATGGGGTATGGCAGGTTCATCTCACCTTCCTCCCTCCAGCCCTCCGCTCTGTCTTCTCAGTCTGCACCAATCCAGACAGGGCAAAGCCAAGACCATTATGGATTCACTATTGTTAAAAAAGAGAGAAAGATAGAAAGACAGACAGATAAATAGGAAGGAAGGAGAAAAGAGAAGATGAGGTACCACTTGACCAAGACAGTGCCAGTAGTGAGGTAAAGCCATCTTCTGACTTCAGTCCTTTCTGACAGGCCAGATCCAAGGGAGGAGCTAGCGTGATGCACCTTCCGTGGGCAGGAGGTTCTGCTTCCTGGCTTCCATAGCTGTTGAACCTAAGCAAATGAAACAGAGGAACATTGGTCCCCTTGACCATCAGAGACTCCTTTCCTGCCAGAAGCAAATGAAATGAACCGTATGAAAGAACTTTGAAAACAATAAAGTGGTAACAACAACAACAACAACAACAAAATGAGACCACAACATTTTTACAGGGTGACATGGCAGCTATTCCAAACAAAAGCTGTACAAAACTACCACTAACATTTTAATTCAAAATGTGAAGGAAAGACTTAAAACTAAACTGAAGACAGTCTATGGAATGAGTTGGCAGTGCTCTACAAAGGAGCCAGGAGCTTCTACGGGTCCAGCTTAGGCTGGAGGCTCCACGGGGCGATGACTGGAGAGAAGGGCTGAAGACTAGCCTAGGAACTTGGCCTGGTGCTGAGGAAGACAGTCAGGTTCCCACATCTGCTCGTCTCTACCTCAGGGGTACTGGGACCTACACTGTAAGCTGAGGAGGACCTGGGTTCCTGTGTGCCCATCTCCTTGGAGTGCCCTTGGTCTGTGGACTGAGTTACGGCCGTAGCAATTTTGCTGAAAAGCACAAAGAGCTTCATCTTCTTAGCTTCTTTTTTTTAAAATAAATTTCATCAGGAATTTCTCACTCTTCAGAGGTTCTTAAAAATTACCTAATACTGCAACTTTCTTAGTCTGTTTTATGTTGCTGATAGCACAATACCAGTATACTAGACAAAGTGTGTGTGTGTGTGTGTGTGTGTGTGTGTGTGTGTGTGTGTGTGTG
>NW_026591711.1:2375307-2440663 GCF_907164565.1 Psammomys obesus
GTGTGTGTGTGTGTGTGTGTGTGTGTGTGTGTGTGTGTGTGTGTGTGTTATTTTGGCTCATAGCTCTGGCCCAGGACTGGGGCATCTGGTGATGGCCTTTTTCCTGACTGAGTCCTGAGGTGCTACACTGTATTCCATGGCAAGAAAGTGTGAGAGACCTTGCCAAACTCGTTCATAGAAGACACACGCTCAATATAACATTTTACTCTCTTAAACATAGAGCCACTCACTCACGAATACAGAGCCCTCCTCACCGCTGATGGTTCCTGACTCTTAGAATCTTTTCATGGGGATTAAATTTCAACACATTCCTTTCAGAAGGAGCATAGTCAAACCACAGCAGTGATTCATAAATAGGGTCTAAGCCCACATTAAGTAACATTTTATACAGTGGATAAATTTCTAATGTGATGGTTGAGTAGATTAATGCAGCTGCCTTTATCATCCAAGGTCTGATTCTGATACAGTCGTTTATTCTCCATAAAACCTAAGTAATTTCATCTCCTCTCTCTGCTTTGGTTTAAGGTGTAGAGGAGGGTCTGCCTCAGTTGGTTTTGCAGGGCAATAAAAATAACTGTAAAGCACATTTCCAGCACACAGTGCTGTGTAAATGCTTAATGATTTTCTATAATGACAGCGTGGGCCGGGACATTGTACTTTTAGGGGAAATATTTTCACTTGAGTTATAGCACGTAATACTCTAGAGGATCTTGATGGATAGCTGAAATGAAGATCTTTCTTTCTTTTTTTTTTTCTGGACCGGGTAACTTAATATTTTGCCTTCATTTCCAAAAATTACATCTAATTAAATATATTAAAAACTCACAGAAGAGGCCAGTGATGGGCGAGGAATCTTGAGGTCATCATCAGTTTTGCTTATGAATTCGGCTTTGGAGGGAAAATGCTCAGTTGGACTTTTGTTTTTCCAATTCAATTTGACTTATAAAACTCATAGCTTTCCATTACATGGAGTCCTGGCTGGAGTCTCAAGGGTTAGGGGTGGGGATTTACCCTGTGGCACAGGCAGGCCCTTTGCTCTCTGAAGCAGACAAGAGGTTTGGTCAAATGCACCCATCGCCTATGAAGAGGCCTCGTTCTTCATAATAACTGTGGCTAGCGAGTAGCAAGGGAAAGGTGGGGGACAATTTAAGACGAAATGTCTTCAACTTGTTTTGCTGTTATGAGAAGGTGACCATGGCAAACACATCCTAAAATAAGTGCATTTGAGGTGTGCCCTGCTGGGCAGTTCCATAGCTCTCTGCACGTTCCACATGGAAGGTCCTCCCAGGAGCTTTTCCTAGACTCGGGCGCCAACAGTCGGCACCCCCCTACCCCTGGCCCTCACACGACAGTTACACCGTGTGGGGTGCCATCGGATGCGAGCTCATATCCAGGTAGGCCAGCTCGCGCTGGAATCATTTGCTCGGGTGACCAGATGAGGTGTGCGCTCAGTGGAGTTGTCACTGACCCTAAGCCACACTTCGGGACCACCCACGCCCACACTTTCCAGGAAACAGTTTGCTCAGACGAGTGAACTGCTTCCACCAGCACCCAGAGCCCCCGCAGTGTGGCCTGGCTGGGCCTGGCTGCCAGGATTTCCAGTTCTCAGCTGTGCTCTCTCCGCTGCAGACCCTCCTCCAGCTTCAAACATTTTTTTTAAAAGATTCATTTATTGTATGTATACGTGTTCGCCTGCATGTATGGCTGTGCACCCCATTTGTGCCTGGTGCCCGCAGAGACCAGAAGAGCGTGTCAGATCCCCTGGAACTGGAGCCTCGATTGTAAGCCGACGAATAAGTGCTGAAAGCTGAACCCTGGTCCTCTGCAGGACTTCTGCAGGAGTTGCACCCGCTCTAATCACTGCGCTCCAGCTCCGGTCACACTCACAGTCTTTGTTTTAACTTTTTAAATGTTTGTTTGTTTGTGTTTTGGAGACAGGGTCTCACTCTGTAGCCCTGGCTATCCAGGAATTCACTCTGCAGACCAGATGGCTTTGAACTCACAGAGATGCGCCTGCCTCTGCCCCCAAATGCTAGGATCAAATACGTGCGCCGCAACCACCAACTAATTTTTGTTATTTTACATGTATGAATGCTGTGACTGCATGTCCGTGTACAGGTGTAGTGCATTTGTACCCCATGCATGCAGTGCCAGTGGAGGCCTGTAGAGGGTGCCGGATTCCCCTGCACAGACACTGATGGTTTTAAGCCACCCAGTGGGTACTGGGAACGGAAGCCCAGGCCTCTGAAAGAGCAGCCAGTACTCTTGAGTGCTGATCCATGTCTTCGCCCCCCCCAACTCCCAGTCTTTAAAAAATAGCCCACAATCATTAACGTTGCTCTAGGTAATCCGATACACGGATAATTTTAAAATGTGTCAATAAGCTGAAATGGCCGAGTGTTCAGACAGCAAGGCCAGCCCTTGAGTGTATCATTGTGTACTCCATGGAGGGTGAAGAATATCTGCATTTTACAGGGCTGTGTCAGGGTCAACGCTCAGTGCCGAACTGGCCTGACTGGTTCCCGTAAACACTGCATGGTTTCCTGCCTGAGGAGCCTAATAACCTAGTGGATTTTTAGTCTCCTATCCCATATTATTAGGTCAAGGAGGAGAAAAAAAAATTTAAAAAATGCCCCTGGAAGTAATGCAGGTGCGCTGTGTCACATATGTGTCAGTAGGTGGCAGAGGAGAGAGGCTCTGCCTGTGCTCGGTGTCCTGACCCGTGAGCATCTGAATGATTACTAGCCTACCGTTCCCTGAAGAAAAGCTGGCCTGAAACGGCCACCAGTCTGGTGCTACAGAGGCCGAGGCCGCAGTGGCTCCCAGGACCAGGAGCAAGCTGGAGACTAAAAACCACTTCCTGGAACTGAGCCTTGCATGGGGACACTTGGGTGGGCCGTGTGAGGAGTGAGCCGCCAGACTGACCGCACGGGAGCCACCCCGAGACCGCCACTAGCTGGGAGCCACACAGGCCTGGGGTGGGGGGTAGACAGTAACTGAGATGACCCCTGCCCCTCGTCATAATGCATGAGTGGGGAATGGCACTCCTGAGACCACTCCTGAGACGACCCCAGACACTCAGAGACCCCGAACACCACTAAGAGGAACAAGTAGCTGATGGTGCCACCTGGGACCATGGGAGGGTCTTGGCTTGTGCTGCCACTAGGGGCCGTGTCTGGGTCTATGGTCCTGCAGTAGCAGGAGTCTATTACCATCAAAGGCTAGGTGGAACTCCCTGGTCTGAGCTGCCACCCTCACCTGGGCATTGTGGGAAAGCTGGCCCTGGTTCATGAGAGCAGGGGAGCTGACCACACCCCTATCCAGCTGCAGTTCTCAGCAGAGCAGGCCCCTGCACACTGCAGGACTTGCAGGGGAGCCAGCCCCAGAAGGTACAGGTGTGGGAAAGCCGGCCCTACCGCTGGTCTCCCATTCAGTGGCATGAATGAGGGAGAGATGGCCTCCCCCTCTCGCCCCTTGTCACCTATGGTAGGCAGGAGAGCTGGCCCTGCCCCTCACCTAGACAGCACAGTAGAACTGGCCCTAGATGTGAGGCTTGTGGGAGAGCCAGCCCTGTCTCTTGTCTGCTGGGTGGTGGCACAAACAAGGAAGAGATGCCTTCCTTCCCTCCCTGTCCCTTGCTATCTGTGGCAGCCAGGAGACCTAGCCCCGAGGTCATAAGAGTGGGAGAACTGGCCGTGTCCCTCACTGGCTGCAGCACGTCAGAGAGGAGACCAGGCACCGAGCCTGGGCAGCAGGGTAGAGCTGGTTTTGATATTGGGAGTTGCTGGTGAGCTGACACCAAGGGCATGAGAGTGGGAGAGCCGGTGGGCTGACCAGCTTAGATACCTCTCTGGCCCAGATCCAGGAATTTGGATTGGCCCACCCCAACATCTACCCCACTGATGAACTGCTGGAGTGCATGAAGGGGCCGGTCCTTCAGATCCTAAACTATAGGATCTCCACAACACAGGACAACAACAGGATATCTGAGAGGAGTCCAGTGAGGTTCCAGTATTGATAGAGTAGCCGAAGCCAGAGGGCTTGTACCAGACCAGGGAATCATTGCAATGAACATTTGCAAGCAAAGTGTGGACAAAGGGTTGCTTTGGGACCCACTGTGACACACTACAGCTTTCAAAATGAGATTTTTTTCCCCCTCTGTTGAGGGAGAGGTTGCAGTGGTGGAGGGTAGGTATGGGGGGAGGGGGAGGTGAGTGGGATTGAGGTGTATGATGTGAAATTCACAAAGAACCAAGAAAAGGGTCGAAAAGCATTTTAATAAAAAGGGAAATTGATCAAAGACATTGATTCTTCTAATAATATCTTTTCTCTACTCGAATTCTTCATTTGTTCAACATTTTTCCGTGTAACGAAGGACATTTTATTCACTCATCAAATTCATACACCAACTCTTGGCAAAAACACCTCCCATCTATATACACCTATATACACCTCTATAAACGTGGAACACATCACCAAAGCAAATAGACAACCATGGCGGCTCTCACAGAGCTCCCCTTCCAGCTGGGACAGACAGACCACAAATAATAACCACAGTGAATAAGTAAATTACGTATTTGTATTAGGAGAAGATGTGGGTGAGAGGAACACAGAGAGTGAGCATTTGGAGGGGATGGTCACTTTAAAAGGCTAGCCAGAGCTAGCCTCATTGAGCAGGTGAGGGAGCTAGCCCATGACAGGCACAGATGCCAGCACTGTGTGGCCAGTTCTGGAACAGAGGACCAGCACTGCGGATGCAGAGAGAACAGGAGGGAGACTCAGAATGAGTGGCAACTCACAGAGGAGAGGCTCACATCGTGTAGGGCCTTGATATGGAACCTTGTACTCGGAACCTTGTACTCAAGAGTTTTGGTTTCTTAAAAAAAAAAAAAAAACCAACTATGTTGGGAATGTGCTTTTGTTTCAATCCCAGGTGTGGGATACAGCAGCTGGCTTTGATTTATCTCGTGCTCTAGGAGGGGTGTGATTTTGCCAGCTGAAAATAGTTTACATTTGAAATTCTGGAGATTCTTGAGAGGGTATGTGAGTGTGTGTGATCGTGAGCCTTGAGGGATTATAATCCCAGCACTCAGGGAGCCAGAGGAAGGCGGATTGATGTTTGAGGCCAGCCTGGTCTACAAAGCAAGTTCAGGATAGCCCAAGGCTACACAGAGAAACCCTATCTTAAAAAACAAAACAAAACAAGCTGGTGGTTCTTGCTGCTGCTTTTGCTCGTTGGTGATTGCTTTGCCATTCACCCTTTACTGGACTGCTGGTTGCTGGTTGGAGATATTCTGACTCTGAAGGCAGAACTTGTCTCAAGGAATCTGATGCCCCTAATCAGCAGGAAGTAGTCTAAAGAGATCTATGCCCTCTGTCCCCTCTATCCTCCTTTCTCTCCTACCTGATGTTGGGGGGTTGGAAGGGATTGGATGGAGAAGAGTGGTGGGAGAAAGAGTCCAATAAAGTAGCCAAAAGTCTGGCTACAGAGCCTCCTAAATCCCTGTTCAGAAGAAATGGAAGGGCTCTGGCTTTGCTCAAATTAAAATGGAAAGCCCTGAAATGACCTTGGGTGGAAGGATATGGTGGGATTTAGGCTGTAAATGGATCATTTCAACTTTTGGGTTGTGAACATACCTTGGATGTCATGGCAGGAGGCAAAAGAACAATCAGGAAATGCTGAAGTAATTCAGGTGTGAGACGGCAGGCACCCAGACCTTGGCAGAAACAGCCAGTTGGGATAAACAGTTGCCTCATGGGATTATGGGTATCAGAGCTTTCTGAATTAGGGTGGTGGGGAGTGCAGGGTAATGAGTGTAGTGAGCAAAAGTGAAAGGTCTGGGGTGAATCTAAGGTTCTAGTTTGGGACTGCAAGGATGGGGAATTATAGGTTCAGTTCGTACACTGCAGTAAAGTCAGGAGATCAGGTGTGGCCAGGTTTAACGAAAGCAGCCAGGAAATGGAACTGGAGACGTAATTCAAAGCTCTGGCTGCTCTTGCCGAGGACTCTGGTTCGACTCCCAGCACACACAGAGTGGCTGGCAACCATCCTTAACTCCAGTTCCGGGAATCCAGCGCCCTCTTCCGACTTCCATGGGTATTGCATGTGTGGGTGCTCCAGGAGCCATCTCAGCAGGTGGGTAGAGATGGAGGCTTGGAGTCTCAATGTAAGGCCGGGGCTGGAGGGGGAACTTGGGGATTTGCCTTCTCTTAGAAGCCATAAGACTGACAGCGACCATTCTGTGGTCCCGTTCGCTGGCAAAAGTTGGTGGAAACGGTCCACTTACCCAGACAATCTCGTTTTCTCAAAGATGTGCCAAGATAAAATTGCTACAAGTAAAGGGGCTGTTTGAAAAGTATATTTTTAAAGGTCTCAAAACTTTTTTTTTTTTAACTCAAGGAATCAAATTACACTTTTAAATGTTTTATTTCACAAGATGACATGAGCTTCCGTTCAGGAGACTCTCTGTACAGAGAACTCACAAATGCCTAAGTCAGCGGCAAGCACAGACATTCCTGTGTGAGTGACTATAAACACGTTCAAAAAACAAAAACAAAAAACCCCAATCCTCCCCCCTCACAAAAAAAAAAAAAATGAAGAACCCCAAAGGAGTGTCAGAATCCTAAGGTCACAGTCGTCAGGACCGCCTCTGGAAGCCAGCTCTCGGATCCGCAGGACTGGCCCCGTGTCCGTTAAGGGAAGAGGAGGAAGTATGGTGAGAGGGACCCTCACTAACCCCGTGTAACCTTGATGGCACCGGCAGACCTTGGCGTTGCACCGTCAGGCCATCACCTTTGAGGCTGAGGCCTGCCCGCTACACTGACCTCACGATGGAAAAGGTGTTGGGATTGCAGGAGAGCGGGGTCAGACGCGGCGGCACCCTTCCATTAAGCTGTGGAAGGTCATGGCAGCCCCATCCATACTTAAGGGGGACGGCAGCTTGCCCCGCAGGAGGCGGCAGGTTGGAGGTTTCTGGACAACTCCCACCTCTTTGCTCCGGGGCCGAGGCTCCTTCCTCCGCCCTCTGCAGCCCTGACCAATAGGAAGGTTTTGGCGGAGAGTCCAGCAGCTTCAGTGTGCCCCCCGGAAAGTAAACATTCGCAGAGGAATTTGCTCTGCTGCGCCGTTGGTCTGCCGCTGCAGCCGCTGGGCACGGTTGCCCTACTCCCGAGGCTTACAGAGTGAAGTGGTCTAAAGCTTCCTCCAGCACCGCGGGCCTCCTGGTGAGAAACCTGCCCTCTCAAGCTTGTACTGGGCCCTTTGTTCTTCAAGGCTGTCCTTGGGGCCCCAACATCCCAACAGCACACTCTGTGACGTCACAGATGCTGTGTAATGGTGGACCAGTTGCTCCCTGACTTCAGATTCTCTTACAAGCACACGTGGCGGCCCTCTGTGCCACACTCCCATCTTTTTGAGCAGTCCTCCAGGCGTCCGTGCCACTGCCATGACTGCTCACAAAGCCACCCATGGGTGCCTTCTCCAAGCTCCGTAGTTAGTTCCCGGAAAGCCAGAGAGGGCCTTGTTCAGAGCACTGTTAAACCACTGCAGGCTCCCTGCTGGCCTGCTCTGATGCAGCCCTGAGAGTGTGTAGCACATAGTGAGCCAGGCACAAGAAAGCGCCCCGGAGCCGGGCGCGGTGGCACACACCAGTAATCCTGCGAGTTCAAAGCCAGCCTGCTTTACAAAGTAATTCCAAGACAGCCAGGGCTACACAGAGAAACCCTGTCTCCAAAAATAAAACAAAGCAAAAAAGTGCCCAGGAACATACGAGGGACAGATAGCAGGCATGGACTAACACAGGTGCACGGGCCACTGTTCTGTGACAGGGAGACTTGGGACAGGAGCTTCAACTCCTACTGGTCAAGACTGCTTTGCTCCACTTGGTCTTCATCAACTCTCACGTTGGCTGGCTTGTTCC
The DNA here is from genome assembly GCF_907164565.1 of Psammomys obesus. Lineage (NCBI taxonomy): Eukaryota > Metazoa > Chordata > Mammalia > Rodentia > Muridae > Psammomys > Psammomys obesus. The sequence goes on from NW_026591711.1 coordinate 2,383,227, forward strand.
CACAAACACATTTCAGAAAGGTGTGACCAACACATCATGAAACCAGGGGAAGACTCGTCAGGTTGGCGGATGAGCCCTGTTTTCTATGCCCACGAGTAGTTGGAATAATAATGGTAACAGTGACAACGGTTTCAGTAGGGCTTGGCCATTTTGCACGTATTCTCCCAAGAACTCGAAAGGAACAGAGTGATTAAAGAGCCCACTGTTGGGATGTCCCTACATGCCAGGGTGGTAAGCCATGCCTCTCTCTATGTCCAAGTAAAGCTGCGTCTATAAAAGCATGCTGCCTTATATTCAGCAAAGACTAAATGTAGGTGACTATTGACCAGTGAAAGGAACATGTCATTTCCTTATAGTGGACACATTTTGCACACTCTGGAGACATTTTTGTCACCATTCAGGAAGCAGGCGTGTGCTGCTGGCTTGCATCTCATGTGCAGAGGCCGAAGATTCAGCTATACCTCCTACAGTATGACAAACAGCAGCTTGACTTCAAGAAAACATCGCTCATCTCAAAATGTTAACTATGTGAGGCGGAGAAAACCTGTGCCTTGCATGGTGAAGGCCAACAAATAGATCGTTGTTTGCTGGGTGACATTTGTTTAAAAAAAGTGAGCTCATAAAAGAAAGTAGCCAATCCCACAGGACGTGATAGTAGATTGCACATGAGAGTTGGCAGAAATGTGTTTAGTGCGTTCCCGAATCCAGATGAGCCTAGCACTAGAACTAATACCACATACCTTGACGCAGGAGGCCTGGGAAAGCCCGGGCTCATGACATTAAAATGAGAATCAGCTAGCTGCCCCTTCATGTTGAGGGGCATCCCAGTTAACTTCCCAGTATAAAGTCTCAGAGCACAGAACACGGCCCTCCAGGAGCTGACGCTCCTGTAAGGTGCATCCACATGTGGGTCCACATGAGTTTGTCACATGCCAAGAAAGAGATCCTAAGCTCAGATGCAAAGACCCTCATCAAAGAGAGAATGTAGAGAGGACGGACACACGTACAGAAAAGCTGGGCTCGGGTTGGCCACATTCACTCTGCTGGAGGGCACCAACAACCTAACCTGGGTGGTCAGAGCATTTACTGTGTGCAGCACCGGGAGAGGAGAGGTCTGGCTAGTATTGGCTAGTATTGGTAGGTAATCAGGTTGTAGCCATTGGAAGAGGGAGCACGGCTGCTTGCTTTTGCACACACTAGTCAGTTTTCGGTAAACACTTGTACTTGGACCAGAGGAATGCTTTGCCAGCTTCCTGAGCCTGATCAAGGGAAGGCTTTGTCATTTCCATGGGCCTGAGGCACTGGGGTTCTTGATATGGCCAAGATGATGTCAAGAATACATGCACTCATGTTGGCATAATGTTTTTGTGCACTATGTACAGTTTACCCTTGATCATTCAAATGCTTATTTCTCTACCCCACTGTCTGGTTTCAATCCAGACACTGCACTGTGATGTTTATTCTAAGTACCTCCTGTCTCAAGTTTGTGTAAACATGCCCACCATTTTTTCTCTGTATTGCCAATAAAAAGCCAACCAGCCAATGCTGAGCAATACAGAGAATAGGCTTGGACATTCTACTCTTCTGTTCTATTCATCCTATTCTCCTTTCCATCCCCCAAAAGGGGAGGAGAAATAGAGGAAGTGGGAGATGGAGCCATGAGGAGAGGACCGGGAGACATCAGGAGAAATGAACCAGACCTAGGATATGATTAAAAAGCAAGTATAATGTGGGAAATCTGAATGGGAGAAAGGTAGACTGGTTTGGAGGTTTAGGATGGAGTAACTATTGTGCAGCATTGTGCTCTAGGCTGATTCAATAAATCCTAGCCTCTGTGTGGTTATTTGGGTAAGTACCTGGTTTAAGAGCAGCCAGCAGATTACTCAATATATTACTGTATATGACTCAATATTCAATAAAAATAATCTTTCAACATACCCAGGACTTCATCCACTCCCCAGATACAGTGTATGTACACACACTTATGTGAGTCCACATGGAAATGACAATCTAGAGATGTCTATACATGTGTACACACGTGCATATTGTATTTTAGTACTGTTGTTTGCATTACCATCATCAGGCACCAAATTAACAGAGGCTGTATGTCTCTCTCACAAGGAAACTTTAAACCGGTACCAACGACAGAAGAAATTTTAACAAGTTTCCAAGAATTAATAACATATAGAACATGCTCAATGTGCACAACATAAAACTTATTCAACAGTAGAAAAAAATGAGAGCAATTAGAAATAAAAGAATATATAATAACTCACATATTAGAGAATAGTTCATATTACATTACTTGCTTTTAATAGTTTAATCAGCATTTCTCCCTTATCATTTATTCATTCATTCATTCATTCATTCATTCATTCATTCATTCATTCATCTATTATTTGAGACAGCCCTGTCTGTCCTGGAACTCATTCTATAGACCAGGCTGGCCCCAAACTCAGAGATCCACCTGTCTCTGCCTCCCAAGTTCTGGGTCTCTAATATCTCTAAACATGATACTATTTTTAATTTTTGAGAAGCCTCCCACTGATTTTCATGGTAGCTGAACTGGTTTATAGTCGTGTGTTGTGTGTGTGTGTGTGTGTGTGTGTGTGTGTGTGTGTGTGTGTGTCCCGGTCATAAATAAGGCTCTTCCTTTCCTGTGTCCTCAACAGCGTTTATTAGCCTTTGTTTTCTCTAATTTGCATTTTCTTGATGGCTAGACCTGCTCAGCACATTACCCTGTAGCCCTCAGGGCCTAGGTCCTAGAACCCTGACTGGTGGTAATGAGGGAATTAAGAAAGGACAGACACACACACAAACAGCTGGGGGAGGGGTCGTGCATGCACTCTGCTGGCCTAGTACCAGCTACAGCAGCAACCTGCAACCTCACCATGTTTATTATATACGAGGGGCGGGGGGGGGTGTAGCTGGTCTTGGTAGTAGGTGTCGGTAGGCGAGTTGTCTCAGGTTGTAAACATCCAGGGCAAGGAAGCGACAGTTGCTTGTTCTTGTACACACTGGTCAGTCTTTATTCACCTGAGGAAGGCTTCACCATCCTTCTGGGCCTTCCCTGGAGGAGGCTTTGCCATTCCCAAGGGCTGAGGCATTGGGGTCCCTAACAACTGGAGTGAGGACCTCGCTCACTCGAGAGTCCACTTGTTCAGGGCTCCACTGGCTCCCTACAACTCTAAAAAGCATCTATTGGCCACTCTATTTCCACTTTTGAGAACCACCTGTTTAATTCATTGAATTCGATCTGTTGTTTGGCAGCTTTGTTTTCTTCTTTGTGTCAGCAGCTCTAGAGCTCCTGGGCGTATATCCACAGACTCTTGGGTCATCACTGACACTTGCAAATCCATGTTCATTGCTGCTGTTTCCATAAGAGCCAGTAAATTGTATTGATATAAACTTCTATCGGTTGATGAATGGGCAGTGAAAATGGGTACATAGACACAATAAAAATTTATATATTGATAAAGAAAACTGAAATCTGCAGGGAAATGAAACAACCCAGAATATTACATTAAGCAAAGTAATCAGGATTATACTGACAAAATTTCCATGTTCTCTCAAATACATACATACATATATATATATATCATGATATATATAGTAATACACTAGTATATATAATATATTTATGTATAGTATAATACATACTAATCTGTAGTATAGATAATATACTATGTTATATAATATAGTAATTATATATTATTACTATGTGTACGCATTTAGGTGGGAATAAGTGTGGGTAGAGACCAGGAAATCAGGTAGGGACCATCGGGAGAGGGGAAAAGGAACTTTAAGGGACAGGGCTGCAGAGGTCAATAGAACAATGTGATATGAGAGTAGAAAGGGAAACTCTGGCAGTAGAAGGGTACATACGGTAGGGATAGAAGCCAAGGAGCTGGGAGAGGGGGAGCAACCAAACCTAAGTATGTATAAAAACTACATAAAACTGTTACTTTGTATGCTAATTGGAAATTAAATAAATTTGTTTTTAAATGAGACTAGCCATTTTTGCTACCCTTACGTATTTCTTGTTTGTTTGTTTGTTTGTTTTAAACTATACAAATGCTACAACGAACATAAGCATTCCTGTTTCCCCCTCCCTCCCTCCCCTCCCTCCGTTCCTTTCTTCTGTTGCAGGCTGGGACCTGAGCCCAGGCGAGCACCCTGCCACTGACCTTCAGACTCATGTGTGCTGTGAGCAGCACTGGGACTACTGTTTCTTAGTTAGAATGTTCCAAGTCAGAACCCAGTTGTATGTTCCATCTGGAGGAAGAACACTCATTTAAAAAGCAAGTCAGGGAGATGCTGGATCTGAATCTTTCTAGAAATATCGGCTTGCTCCAGGAAAAATCAAGTCGCATGATACAGGTTTGCATCACCTTTTCAGAAATAACGGGGGGAAATTACAGTATCTGCAATCTCCATGCCGGGTTATCTAACTCCACCGCTGCCGCTCTCGATCTCACACGTGGATGAAAATAGCAGGTTGTCTCTGAAACTGAAGTACACGCTGTCTGTAGAGAGCTGGGAGACAAAGACAAGAAATCACATGACACATGTTTCATTTAACACTGAGAAAACGAGAGTGTTTTCAGATAGCTACACATCATGCAAGATAAATGGTGCTATAAATGGAGAGTGGATGAGTGAAATAAGACTCAAAGGAAGAAAACAGGGCGGTGTTTATCAGGACTGAAAATACTAGCGGTGCCAGGTCAGGGGGCATCAGCTGAGGAACACAGTGAGCTGCTGTGGGCTCTGGGCAGGTCTGCCTGAGGACGGGCCTCTGTGGAGACAGCAGGAGTGCTGGCAGCCTAACCTGGCCGGAAACTGCCTTTGATGGAGCTGGCAGAGCTGAATGGTCTTAGCCAAGTTCTCTTAGGATTAATTTGCTCACCTTGAAGATGACGACAATATGATGGGCTGTTACATACAATACGCTTTTGTTTGCTTTCTGTCGCTGGGATAAACAATGACCAAATGCAACTTCAGAAGGAAAGAGTTTATTTCACCCTGCAGGTGACATTACAGAAAGAAACCAGGGCAAGAACTCAGGGCAGGAGCTTGAAGCAGAAACCGTGGAGGGAACGCTTTTTACTGGCTTGTTCCCAGGCTCATGTCCAGTTACCTTTGTCATACAGGCCAAATATACCTGCCTAGGGATGGCATCACCCATGGTGAGCCTGTTCCTTCTACATCAATAAACAACCAAGAAAATGCCCCACGGACATATCCATGGGGCAGTTTGATGGAGCTAATTCTTCAGCTGAGGTTCACTCTTCCCAGGTGTGTCAAATTGACCAAGATGAGCCAACATAAATATATGTTACATATCCAGAATATATATCCTAAATACATATATAATGGATATAATGTACTCTCAGTAAGCTTCTACCTCGTTAGGATGCTTTAAAAATTAACTGTAAAAACTAATGTAAATAAAAAGTTTTTCATGGGCTGACAATATGGCCCAGTAGGTGTGCTGGCTAGATTTTGGGTTTTGGTTTTTGGGGTGTTGTTTTGTTTGTTTGTTTGTTTTTGTATTTTGGGTTTTTGTTTTGTTTTGTTTTTGTCAATTTGACACTAGCTGAAGTAATCTGAGAGAAGGGAACCTCACTGACAGAATGAGATAAGAGCAGGCTTTGGGCCAGGCTGTAGAATATTTTCTTAATGAGTGATTGATGGGGGAGGGCGCGGGCCATTGTGGGTGCTGCCATCCCTGGGCTGGGGGTTCTGGGTCCTATACAAAAGCAGGCTCAGCAAGCCACAAGGAGCAAGCCACAAACGGAGTTCCTCCATGGCCTCTGCATCAGCTCCTAGCTCCGGGTTCCTGTCCTGACGTCCCTGGATGACGGACTCTGATGAGCTTAGTTGCTTTTGGTCATGTTTTTTAATTATTATTTTATTTTTTTCCACACCAACAGAAACCTAAGACTAAGTGTAAATGTGTTTGCCACCAAGCCTGACAGCCAATATTTTAGCATCTTGCCTTTATTAGTTACTTTTGAATAGTTCTGACCAGACAACTTACAAAGAAGGTTTGTCTTGACTTGTGTTTTCAAAGGATTCCCTTCCCTTCTGGAGAAGATTCACTGAGCAAAGACCTGCCCTGAATACCTGTGGGACCATTTCATGCAGTAGGGACCCAGAAAGAGCAGACGGCAAACATGGAGAAGACAGTTTGTTTCCAGCACTCTGCATGAGGAGACTGGGTGCTCTCCTCCAAGCCAAGTCCACCGTGAACCATCTGAAGCCACGAGTCAAAATAAATACTGCCCCCTTGGAAGCTGCTCTGTCTGAGGTTTTGATCAGAGCCACGCAAAAGTAACCAATACAGCGTGCATACTAAAATATTGCTTCCTGGTTTGTTTATTTTTAATAAGAATTTTTGGCTTTAGAATATGGAAATCCCCATGATGATAGTCTACTTGGCAAGAACTCAATAGTTATCCACCCCAAAAAATCCCCTCCCCCACTGTATCCATAAACCCTTTCAATTAGAGATGGCTTCCATAGTCATCCAGTCAAAATTCTGTCTGTTAGTGAACGACCTCCACCATTTCTACTGGTTATCTTTTAACAGAGCCGATAGATTCATCTTTCCATGCTTGAAACAAGCCTTGCCTCTTTGTTCTCAGATTCCAAATTCATTCTACAAGTCTATGAAACAATGCAAGCAGCTATTGTCAAGCAAGGGGAGGTACCTGGCTCCCAATGCTGCTCCTGGAGACATCTCCTTGGAGAAGGAGACTCTTCTGGAGGACACAGTGAGGCAGGGGCTCTGCGGCTTCCTTCAGCCATTCCTGTGCTAAGATCTGGTTAGACTCTCTGCCTGGGCAGAGAACAGCATCATCTGCTCTAATGCTGACCTGTGGTATCTTGTTCACATTTTAAATCTTTTATCCTCTGTGGCTCCAATGAGGTTTTCTCCTTCTGTTCCTCTATACCCCCTCAAGTATTGATTCTGTATTTTGCCAAAAGGTGAGGAGCCCTCCCTCTCCTTTGACACGGTTGCAGAGAATCTGACTGTCATTTTCCTTCCCACAAAAGAGTTATCTATAGCCATTTAATTATGTAGTTTATTTTTAAATGGCGACTAAAAGAACCAGGGATCATCGTTTGCTTAAATTAAGCTTAGCGTGCTCTCAGAGCGTCCGCCTTTCCCATCCCTTCAGTTACTGCAATGGGCGGCCTCATCGCAGAGAAATGAATGCACTTGGTTTTCCCCAACATAATGTCACAGATCTTATGGTGCACTGTTTTCTTTTGTCAGACAGAAATAGAGTCCATAACCTCAAACGCTGTCAAAAGGAAATAAATATGCTCTGTGGGAAAAATAGCAACCCTCAGACAGTCCAGCTGCCGAATAAATTCTATATCTTCCACCAGACACAGCCTGTACGTACAAGGCGCCCAGCACTGCCTCGATGCCCTAACAGACGCTGCTCTTGAGTTTATGTTTAGAAGAAACAGAAGCATCCTCTGACAAGTGACTTTTGGTGCAATAGAAAAAAAAAATTACTTATTGGTAAGATTTTTAAAAAAAAAAAACATAGGAAGGAATGTATGTAACAATTTATGTTGCCAAAAGCCGAAGTAAATGTGTGTATCCAGAGAAAATGGGCATCTAGATAGGAAAGAAATGCTTCTTGAAGTGGAGGGCCTGTCCTGAACATCCAGAGGCTCGGAGCTCATCGTGCCTTTCGCTCCACAGCCATCCTCTGTACACTCAAGAAACACATATATGGACAGACAGACACACACACACACACATACACACACACCCTTGAGGACTTGATCCCCCAGGCGCCCCCAGTCGCTAGGTGAATGCACAGAGCTTCGACATACAGCGGCTGATTTAAAAGCGGTCTACAACTGCAGAGGGAGGCTGAATCCTGCTGGAGGGGTGCTCCCATCCCACACAATGAAAGGATGGTGTCAGTCTGGCCTTCTCTCATTCTGCACTACCCCAAGGATGTCTGCGGATCTTGAAGTTTTTGGAAATGCCGGAAATTTTACACTATGACCAATGCAACCTCAGTTCTTCTGGGTCGCCCACACACCCACACTTTCCATTGTATAAAGCCACACAAAGAAATGGGGGTTTGAGGCGCACGCTGGCTGTGGACAGTGTCTCCTCAGATGCCCGCTCCACATCCCAGTACTGTCTGAATGGCAGCAAATGCCAGTTTAAAAGACCCCCACCCCCACCTGAAGGGAAAAGAATGTGCGTGATTTAGAGACACACGGCTAGGACAGAGCCAGCAAAACAGCAAGACATCTGTCCTTAGGATAGCCAGGCAGAAGTGGTTCCAGATGTAGACTCCAGCATGAAAGTGCTGGGCCCAGGGAATGGTGAGGTCTTCCTGCTGGTTTGAGAGGTTCTTGGTAATGATAGTAATTTAATTACAGGTTGACAGACACCAGGGGCAGTCACTATGCTGGGCAGCCTGTCTCAGTGGAGGTTCTCAGGCCTTCCTGCCTCTCAGGTTATTTCTGGAAAGCCCCAGTGAGCGTCACATTTACCAGGTACAAGTTCTTGTGGGAGCCAGGGAGCCACTGAGAACAGGCCACACCTCACTCTGGGTTTCTGTGAGCTGGAGGGCGAAAACTTTTTCTGTCGTGCATGGTGGGTGCCACTGCTTTTCTTCACTCTGCCAGAGGCTGACCATGTCTCCCTCACAGAAACAGAGATGCCATTTCCGCCTAGGACTTAACCCTCACGAGGAGCCGCATGGACAAATGGGCCTCTCATATCTGCAAGCACCATCTTTCTCAAAGAGTCTCTGTCCTTAAGGGTCTTCTGGAACAGGAATCGCCTATGGATCTTGTAAGAGAACAGGTCCAGGGCCTGGGAAATGGCTCAGCTGGAAAAGTGTTTCCAATGCATGAAGACCTGAGTATGATCCCCAACACACACACACACACACACACACACACACACACACACACACACACGATAAAGCCCCAAGAGATGCTGATTCATAGCTTTGATGAAAGGCTGTTGAGTCTTCCTTGAAACATACTCCTTGAATGATCCTGAAGCAGGTGGCTTGGATGACACTCTGAAAAAATGAAAAGAGACCACAAATGATTGGGAAAATCCATAGTGAAGAATGCCATGTATAAAACCTGTTGTGCATATAGGGCCAAGACAATGGGGGGGGGGGGGAGTGTTAAAATGGCAACAGAAAGAACAAAACAATTAAGATCATAGCAAAGGGACAAAAGAGTGACTAGAAAGCCTGGAAAAATCAGTGGAACTATGCACTCTTCCCAACAGTTGGCCATAAGTCTCAGTGTCTGCTTTGATAGTCTGCAGGGCAGAGCCTTTTAGAGGCCCTATGTGGCAGGTTTCTAGGTTGTTTCCTGTTTTCTTCTTCTTCTGATGTCCATCCTCTTTGCCTTTCAGTATGGGGATTGAGCATTTTAGTCAGGGTCCTCTCTCTTAATTAATTTCTTTAGATGTACAGATTTTAGTAGGTTTATCCTATGTTATATGTCTATATGAGTGAGGGGCATCTGGGCTGTTTCCAGCTTCTGGCTATTACAAATAAAGCTGCTACAAACATGGTTGAGCAAATGTCCTTATTGTGTACTTGAGCCTCTTTTGGATATATGCCTAAGAATGGTATGGCTGGATCTTGAGGAAGCGCTATTCCTAGTTGTCTGAGAAAGCACCAGATTGATTTCCAGAGTGGTTGTAAAAGTTTACATTCCCACCAGCAGTGGAGGAGGGTTCCCCTTTCTTCACAACCTCTCCAGCATGTGTTGTCACTTGAGTTTTTCATCTTGGCCATTCTGATGTGTGTAAGGTGAAATCTCAGGGTCATTTTGATTTGCATTTCTCTAATGGCTATTGACGTTGAGCATTTTTTTAAGTGTTTCTCTGCCATTCAATATTCCTCTACAGAGTATTCTCTGTTTAGCTCTGTCCCCCGTTTTTTAATTGGATTATTTGGTTTGCTGCTGGAAATAGTAAGATCTGGAGAGGACAGGAACCCCACAAGGAGAGCAATAGAACCAGAAAATTTGAGCACAGGGGTCTTCCCAGAGACTCATACTCCAACCGAATACCAGGCATGGAGATAACCTAAAACCCCTGCACAGATGTAGCCCATGGCAGTTCGGTGTCCAAGTGGGTTACATAGTAATGGCAAGAGGGACTGTCTCTGACATGAACTGATTGGCCTGTTCTTTGATCACCTCCCCCTGAGGGGGGAGCAGCCTTACCAGGCCACAGAAGATGACAATGCAGCCACTCCTGATGTGATCTGATAGACTAAGATCAGAAGGAAGGAGAGGAGGACCTCCCCTATCAATGGACTTGGGGAGGGGCATGCGTGAAGAAGGGGGGAGGGAAGGGACTGGGAGGGGAGGAGAGAGGGGCTTATGGGGGGGATACAAAGTGAATAAAGTGTAATTAATAAAATAAAATAAAATTTAAAAAAATCAGTGGAAGCAAAATGACAATATCAACAAAACTGGTGAAATTTCAGCTTGTTTGGAAACAAATTAAATTTGTTTGGACAACTGGAATCCACATGAGGGTAGAGTATAAGTGATTTTCCAGAAATATGAAGGATTGTAAGAGTGCTGAGAACAACTGCACAGCAACAAATGAATTGGCCGGATAAAGTGAAATAGATCTCAGTAGGACCATACAAGCTGCTGAGCTTGGAGGAGATGACCTTGGCAGGGCTGTAACTCGGAAGGAGAGTGGTGGGGTGCTCAAAGGCCTCCCGATAAAGAAGAACCCCGGACCTTCTATGGCTTTACTGGTAAATTCTACCAAACAGCAGGGAAAGGACCGACGACAGTTTTTAAACTTCCAGAACTTGCGTAAGAGCGATCACGTCCAAGTCATTCCAGGATGCACAGGCCAGCCAGACAAATGTAACTGAACTGCAGAAGGGATGAACTACAGTGACAAAGATTAGAGAGACAAAGCTATAGGCCGACACCCGTGACGGACATACATGCAAATCCTAAAAGCAATGCTGGAAAACTCCTCAGCAGTGCCTTTAAAGACTGCACTAACACAAGGAAGCAGAATTTATTCCTTCGATGCACAGATGGTTCAATGTATGAAAATCAAATAATACACTACAATACATCAATCACATAAACAGACTGAAGTAAAAAAAAATTCATTTTTATCTCAGTTGACATCGAAAAATCATTTAACAAAATTCAACACATTTTCTTTATTATTTTTAAAAGATTTATTTATTTATTATGTATACAATGTTCTGCCTGCATGTGTGCCTGCATGCATGTGAGATCTGCATGCGCCAGATCTCATTACAGATGGTTGGGAACCACCCTGTGGTTGCTGGGAACTGAACTCAGGACCTCTGGAAGAGGCAGCCAGTACTCTTAACCTCTGAGCCATTTCTCTAGCCCTCAACGCATTTTCAATTTCAAAAATTATCAACAAACTACAAACTGAAGACAACATAGGAAATATTTAGAGCCAAGACCATGCTCAATGGGGAAAGACCGAAGCTTTTCCTCAGAAAGGGGTGTCTCTGAGGTGATCCTAAAATCTAATCCAGTTGACAATAAGGATTAGCCTCACACGGCAGAAGCAACCCATGTCCATCAACAGATAGGCCATGGTGAATACAAAGAACATAACAGAGATCAGCCTTAGAAAGAAAGGTCGTTTCGACTCGCTCCCACTTGGATGAGTTCAGCAAGCCACACACAAAAGGACAAACGCTTTGGAATCCCATGCACATGAGGTACCCCAAGGATTCAAGTTTATAGGCAGGAAGCAGAATGGTGGTTGCCATGGGCAAAAGAGAATCAATCGGAAAGGATCATCTAATAGTTAATGGAGTCTGAGTTTTTCATGATGGAAAGAGTTCCAGAGGTGGATATTATGGTGAGATGTACACAGCTCTGTGGATGTACTTCATGCCACTAAGTTACACTCTTAGCAGTAAAAAGCTAATTCTCATGTTTTTTTCACCACAATCATTTTAAGTGCAGAACACGGATGGCTCTAATTTGTGTCAAGTTGACATAAATTGAGCCAGCACACACCCATACCCTGTGAGGCAGAATTTTGCAAGTTCTGGCTAAATCACATTAAATAGGGGGCCAATGTGGCAGTTCTACACTTGTCAGCTCTAAGACAAGAACACGTTTAAGTCGAGGATGAATGGTTCATGTTGAAACTGACTCCTAATGCTTGCATCCACAGTACCTTGTGTGCCAAGAACCCAGCACACACGCACATATTTTACCTTGTGGCCTATTCAGCAACCTAGCAAAGTAGGCATGTTTATTCCTGTTTAAGATGAGAAAAGAGGTACCACAAATTTCCAAGTAATTAACCCGAGATCACAAAGTGAAAAGGAAGTGAGGACAGAGCAGGACTCCCCCTTACATCATAGTGCCCTGGCATGCGACAGTCATCACACAGGGGGCATTATTTATACTACTTTGTCTTGCACTTACACTAGAGATGGTAGAGGAGCCAATAAATTACTTCAAAAATATAAGAATATTCATAATTAAAAAAAATAGAGGATAAAGAGAGATAGCCACAAATTTTGAAGCCATTAGAAGCAGAAACTAAAAAAAAAAAAAAAAAAGTTCAGTCAGTGGAAGGTCTCATGAGATGAGTTAACCACGGATTCTGAAGGCACCTGATGGGCTCAGAAAAGTTATCTTAGTTATGGTTACTATTTCTGTGACAAGACAGCAATAAGGATCTGACGTCACCTTTAATGTCAACATCTCTTTCTTGTGTACCCAGCCAGTGGGACACAGCCTCCTTGCTAGTGTTAAGCACTTGAAAGTAGGGGATCCCTTTTGGCCAAAAAAGAAAAGCCACCGAAGGCTCTCAGTAGCTGCGGGTGATTGTTTTTACCAGGGCTCGAATGAAGTTGCCTGTGGCTCAGTCCTCAGGGGAGAATTCTCCTTGGATGGAGACCACTGTTTCATCCACCTTCTCTAAGTGTGTATTTCAATACACTTTGGGATGTTGGCGTAAGAACGGCCCACATGGGCTCATCTATGCTTGCTCAGTCACCAGGGAGGGGAGCTCTTTGCAAGGATTAACAGGGTTGGGGGGTGTGGCCTTGTTGGAGAAAGTGTGTAACTGGGGGTGGGCTCTGAGGTTTCAGAAGCCCATGCCAGGCCCAGGGTCCCTCTCTGCCTATGTACGGCTGAGGATTGCCTGCATGTTGCCATGCTCTCCATCCTGATAGGGGATGAGCCGTCTGAAACTGCAAGCAAGCCCTCAATTAAGTGACCTTTTATGGGAGTTGCCTTGGCTGTGGTGTCTCTTCACGGCAATAGGACAGTGACTAAGACACCTGTCTTCTTGTAATCTTTCTTTATGACTTGTTTATTACGGTCGGGTTATTTTACGATTCTTTGTGTGTGTATGTGTCCACATGTGTGTTTGCATGCGTGTGTACGTGTGTTTGGATGTGGGGCTGCCCATGTGTATATGTGTGTACAAGTACTTACGCACATGTGCCTGTGGGGGTCAGAGGACAACCTCAAATGTCCTCGGTGCCTTTGATCTTTTTGCTCGAGCTGGAATCAGTTATAGCTTATCTTCCTGGAACTACACAAAGCACACTAGGCCAGATGGACAGCACAGTCCAGAGATCTGCCTGTCTCCACCTTCAGTTTCTGATTATGCGTATGCCAACATGCCAATATTGTCACAGGGATTTGGGGGATGCAAACCCATGGTCCCAGGCTTGCAACAAGACAATAGCTTTACTGACAGAGCCACCTCTCCAGCTTCTGTTTATAATTCTCAAAATACTTGCCATGTACTGCCAAAGAGGACTTAATCAATATAAAACCCCGAGTTGTTTCCAGGAGGTCTTAAAATCTCCATCCTAGCTAAGTATTTAGCACCACAAATAAGTAAAGGCACCTCTCAACATCTTTTGGTATGAAGGAGTTAATGTGGATTTGGCAAGACTGCAACACAACTCATATTATTTTTCCCTCAGGGTTTCAAGAGTGAATACTTTCCACTACCAAGATCTGTAGTTACAAATGAAATCCAGGAGTCACTAAATCCTCGTTTCAAAGCTGATTACAACACACCAGTGAAAGAAGGAAGTGGATTTTGTTGCAGAGATGTGAATGTTTTACAAAATACAGAAGTCAAGATGATAAGTGGGAGTTTTCGTGTTCATGCTAAACCCAGCTGAGCTTAGGGTAGGTGGGTTCTCACAGGAGGTACCATGGACTGAGACAAGAAAGCTCGGCTCTGGTCCCCACTCTACCTCTTCTAGTCTGTGTGGCTTTGGATTCTGTTCAGTAAAACTGAGATGACTGCATTTTTGCCTTCCACTTTGTTGAACTGTTATGAAGAGAAGACAAAATATTGCAATATTATATGCCCAGGAAACAACATTCTGCCCTGTCAAAGGCAGAACTGGCCTTGCAAAGGCTGCTAGCGTTTACATTGCAGTAAGGGATGGCAGAACTTTATCCACTCAGTTAATCCTTTAATCACTTGCTATCAGGTCCCCATTTCTATCTTCCACACCATTCAGAAGACTGTCTCAACTCAGACGTTGAGAGACTATGGAAGTAAAGTCACAAATTAACCAAAAATTAAACTTCCATGTTCGCATGGATTCAGGACCTACTCCCGCCCCCAAATGCCCATGGAATATGTGTTTTAAAATTCAAATAATTTTTATTTATTCATGTGTGTGTATGTATGTGCATACATGTGTGGACATGCATGCAATGCATACCACAGAATGTGTTGAAGTCAGAGGGCAGCTTTCAGGAGTTAGTTACCTACTTCCAGGGACTGAACTCAGGTCTGGGTTATCAGATTTATACAGGCTGAGTCATCTCGCCATCCTGAAACCATATTTTAAATATATAGTGTACATTCTAATTTATGTTTGTTGCTGTGATAAACCATCATAACAAAAGCGACTTATAGAATAAAGAGTTTGTGTTGGCTCACAGTTATAAAGGGAGAATCCGTAATGGTGGCATATATGGCAGCAGATGGCCAGAGCAGGAAGCTGAGAGATCCTATCGCCATTCATACATAGGAAGCAGAGAGAATGAACTGGACGTGGGCGAGGATATAAATTCTCAAAGTTCTGCCTCAATGATACTTCCTCCCGCATGTCTTCACATCCTGAAAGTTCCATAACTGTAGGCTTAGATTTTTCACCAAACCTACTTTATTTAGGGTTTTCAAACACCTTTCCTCCCTTCCAACAACCGCCCCCTCCCCATTCTTAGATAGAAGATTAGTCGGGAAAAGTGCTGTAGACTTCTTTCATTTACTTCCTGCTGATTAGGGTCGATGGGTCTTTAGGGGATTACCAAACTCAATTGTCAGGATACCAACAGTCCAGTCCAAAATGCCAACACCAAGCAGCAACATGAATCAGCATGACAAGTCAAGCAAAGCCACAAGACTCAGAAGGATTGTCCTGGGAAGTTCTCTGGAACATTTCTCTCTGTGAAGTCAAGTGTTGAAGCACGAAGATCACTTCAGTGATGTCGATCCAAAAAACAATGTCTCACTGTGCATGGACCTCTATATAACTCTTCTTTGTATTTTTCTGGAGTAATCTGTAGCCCCCCAATTTGGCAGAATTTTTTTGTGATTTCTTAAACATTTTCTCTAAAGTATCTACATCAGAATCGGCCAACAAAATATCATGATATATGATAGATTGAGGAAATTGCCTACAAATTACTTCTAACAGTTGTTGCACAAAATATTAACATAAAGTTGGACTATTTAACATTACCTGTGGTAGTCCCTTCCAATAGTATCTTTTTATGGGACCACTATTCTTCAGATGAGTTACTGAGAAAGCAAACCTTTCTCTCATGCAAGGGTATTGTGAAAAGGCAATCTTTCACGTAAATTATTATATCATACACCATGATCTAGGTAACAAAGAAGGTAAAGAAAGTCCAGGCTGTAAAGGACCCATGGATTAAATTACTATATTGACTGCTCTTAAATCCCCAAGCAGCATCACCAACTGACGTGGGAGGAGGATCACCAAGTGTTCAAACACATGAGCCTATGGAGGGACATTCCTCATTCAGACCACCACATTGGGCTAGTTTACTTTAAAGGGGCACACAGTGGTCAGTCCTGGAAAATGAATCTTCATCCTTATCTTCTGTGTAATGCAGACCTCCGTATCCTGTGTCTACCTGAACTCTAGACATATTTGAACTAAGTAAGCCCCAGAAGTCAGTTACCTCTCACCTTCAGCTAGTACACCATGGTTCTCAATGGACAATACTTCTCCAGCAGTAGTTGCCAACAAAGAAGGCAGTGGATCAGGTCCTACGCTTCAGGGGTAACGGGCACACAAGAGGAGTGGACTTTTAGAGCTCTAACACTCATGAAGATGTTGTGTCCCTAAAGCTTTGTAACTGCCCAGGGTACTGTATTTTAATTCTAACAGTTTTTTTTTAAACTGTAGGTGTATAGGGGCAGAAGTTTTATTTTCTAGTAAGTATATAATTTACCTGTGTAAAAGTACTCTATAAATGCTACACAAGCATGAGCTGCTAGACCAAATTTTCAGAGAAAGGAAGCAATACATCTGTCTAAGTTAGGGTTTCCACTGCGGTAAACCGTAACCAAAGCAATTTAGGGAGTAAAAGGTTGATTTCATCTCAGACCTCTCAAGTAACACTCTATCACTGGAGGAAGAGGGGCCAGAAATTCAAGTATCTTCCAACGGTATCTTTTTACGGGACCACTATTGTTCAGATTAGGTGGGAAATGAAGCAAAGTCCATAAAGGAACACTGCTTTCCAGCTTGTTCTTCATGACTCTCAGCCTCATTTTTTCATGCATCTTAGGACTACCCGCCCACTCACATAAATCAGTAATCAACACAGTACCCCACAGACTTGCCTCTATACCATTTTCTTCTTTTATTGAAAATAGATTTTTTTCAAACAATATATTCTGATTACAGTTTCCCCTCTCAGCTCTCCCTCATCCTTTCTGACTCTTGTTAGAAAACAAACAGGCATCTAAGGAATAATACTAAAATACAATAAGATAAAACAAAAACAAATTAGAATAGGATAAAACATCCAGACATAAAAAAGAGCCAAGTAAAAAGCACAAGAAACCTAAATAAACACAGGGACACATAAGTTTGCACTTATGGGAATTCTATAAAAACACAAAAGTGGAAGCCAAAGTATATACTCAAAGGACCTGCAAGGTTTAAAAAAAAAAGTGCCCTGACAACATTATGAAACAAGGAACTTCCAAAGATGCTATAGAGTAATTCATTTTGTGTTGGCCATATACTCGTTAGCATCCAGTGGTAGTTATTTTCCCAATGAGACTCCACTGGAGAAAGCTAATTTTTTGTTTGCAAGGGGCTATCAAATGGAGATAGCTTTGGGTTAGGGATGAGGGCTTAACCACTTCTCCTTTCAGTATGAGGACTCAGCTTGGTACAGACCCATGCAAGCCCTATGTGTGCTGCTACAGTCTCTGCCAGACTATGTGTGCCAGTCCTTTGTGTTTAAAAGGCCTTATTCCTTGATGTGCTCAACCCTTCTACCTCTTACACTCCTTATGCCTCCTCTTCCAGGGTTCCCTGAGTCCCAAGGGGAGGGATTTTATAAAGACATTCCCACTGAGAGCTGAGTATTACAAAGTCTCTCATTCTGTGCATATTGTCTTGTTGTGGGTTTTGTTCCCATCTGCTGGAACAGATTATTCTCTGATAATGGCTGAGTGAGGCACTCATCTGCGATTATAGCAGAATGTCATTAGGAGTCATTTCATTGCTGTGTTCCTTTAACAGAATAACAGTATTTGGTTTTCCCCTAGGTCTCTGACTGAATCATCACTTTGGTAAATAAAATGCCATGGATATGAATAAAGACCATTATACGGGGTCCTCTTTCCTCCTGCATCTTTCTCCATTCCAAATTACTTTGCCATCAGTCCTCTTCCTCCTCCTTCTCGTCAACAGAATCTGGCTGCATTATCTAAGCTGTCCTCAAACTCGCAACCTCCTACTTCACCCTTTGAGTTCTGGCATTGCAGGCATATGCCACAGCCTTCAGTTTATCAGCATTGCTTCTGCAGAATTGCCCGTTGGTCTGTCAGCCTCAGGAATAGCGACCAATACTGGTTTAAAATAACCTGGGATTTGTTTCAGTCAAACACAATAAGAAATGTGGGCATGGCTGTTATAAAGGAAGTCTTTTTAAAAATATTCTTACATATCTTTAGGAACAGGAGGCATGGAACACCATGCAGGGCTGCCTGGGAAACACAAGAGTTAGTCAGGAACCAGCAGGAATGAAAAAAAAAAAAAAAAACATGGGCCTTGATTGTGCTTTTCACAGGAAGATATGAGCAGGGCAGAAAGGTTCAAATTTGGCTAGCTGAAATAATCTTTGTGGGCTCTGGAGAGTAGGGCTGTCCCTAGCTGTCTTATATTTAGTTGGTGACTAAGACAGGGAACAGTTGGCCATAATGCAAGAGGTCAATAGAGGAGGTGGTTGAGTTTCTTGATTGGCCAGTTGCCTGTGGAAGGTACTCTCAAGATGAGCTGTTTGTTATGCGTAGAAGTTAGCCAGCCGTTGTAAAGGCAGCCTATCTTTGGTTAGTATTATGATTTGTATATCAATGTCCTCCAGACTCATGTACATGAATATCTGTGCCCCAGATGCTGGTGCTGTTTTGGGACATGTGCAGCCTTTGAGAATGGAGCCTTGTATAAACATACGCCGATAGGGGTAGGACTCCAAAGGTTGTACCCATCTCTGGGTCTGGGTAGCACTCTGCTCCCTGAGCCACTATGAGTTAAATATGAACACTGCAAGTTCCAGCTGCCAGGGACTGAGCCACTCCAGACACTGCTTCCTCCAGCATAGCGGACTGAACATTCTGAACTGTGAGCCAAAATAAACCTTTCTCCCCTGAAGTTCTGGCAGGCTGTTTGTCACAACAGCACGAAGAGAAACTCTGCAGCCAACAAAACACAAACGGTCAAAGCAGCAAAAATACAGGATTAAAAGACATGACTAGTCAACACACCAACTATAACGCTCTAGAATCGTATGGGAAGTCAAGGGTTGGATCCAAACTCTCCACATCGGTCACTTCACCTGTCCAAGAGTCTTCCCAAGAACTTGCTGGGAATCATTGAAGTCATGGAATTCACTAAGACCTTTCATTCTTTAGAACCACTCATGTGAATGATAATGCTAAGAAGTTCCCAAAAATAAAGATTTACCAACCCCAAAGCAAAGTTGTCAGTTAATGAAACTAAGCTCAGACACACATCTGTAAACAACAAAAATCCTTGTCTTTTTTGGCATAAAGTCTTCAAGCAGCTAGGTGAGAACAGACATAACACACTGCGTCTCTAAGAGTCCATGATCCTTGGAATTCAGGCTGAACTATCCCAGGATCTTCTTTTCTTCATGCTCCAAGACGGAGGCAATCATGCTTCAAATGGCAAGACTGAGGAAGAATAAAGATTAAAAAGGAGTAGATGTACGAGAGTACATCTTTCAAAAATGGTTCCTGAAGTTATCATATGACACTTTAGTTTTTATCTAACTAGCCTATACACACACACACACACACACACACACACACACACACACACACATATGCAAACATTTTATATATATACACACACACACACACACACACAAACAACCCTGAAAAAAAAAACCCGTTATTGCTATTTAGTTAAATAAAAGGCTCTTGAGATTAGATTTTAGAGATAATTTACAGTCCTCCTCACATACCATGCTTTGAGCTTTTGTCACCCTTCAACATTCTCCTTATTCTCTTCTATGCCACCAATTCTAAAATTAGTAGGTCAGATGCTTTTCAAGCTAGAAATCTATTATCTTAAATGTTCACTTCTCTTACTCTTCAGCATCAGGCCAAGACTTAAGCCTGGTTTATTCTACATTAGTCTCTCTTGAGCAGTTTCAGAGAGGAATTCTGCCATCTGGCCTACCATCATCCTAGCTTGCTGATTCTTCCTCTACCCAGTACCGCACACCCCTTTCAGATCACGTCCTTTTCCGGAGCAGGAGACGTTTCCTGAATGCTCGGCTGGCTATGTCTCACTCCACAGGGATCCTGTTGGCTTTCATCATAACGTCCAAAGCGCAGATGCAAAGCAGCAGGCCCTACATGATGTGTGGTCCCTGACTGTCCCTTTCACTTTATCCCCCTTGTTCCCATTCTGACAAGTCCATACGACCACAACTGCATAAGATCCCAAGCCTGACACGGGGCTCATTGACCCCATGCATTTGTGCACGCTGAGTTATCCAGAATGTTCTCTCACCTCCAGGAAGTGTTGAAAGACTTTCGCCATCGTTCAAGACCTATGCCTATAAAGCTTTTATTCACCCTGACATCTGGCACCAGATAGACACTGCTTCTTTGGTGTCATCCCAGCCTTGTCCTATGTGCCACAATGGTTCATCTACACATTCATCCATCCTACCAGGGTCTGAGTTTCTGCAGGGCAGGAACCACACCTTAGTCATCTCTGCAGAACTAATACTGATTATCTGCCAAGTAACCAGCCCTTAGTAATCAGCCACAAAGCAAAGCCCTGACTGCGAGGAGGTGCCCTCTGAACCTGTTGCCCTACAGCACATATGCAAGCCTGCACTTGCTGTCTCTCTGCCCTTGAGTAGCAATTGGCAGGTATTTCTGGCTAGAATCTCAACTGTGACCTGGGCTATACACTACTTGGCCACAGTTCTGGCACCAGAGATGGCTTTTGGGAGGCACAACCATTTGCTTGTGTGCTCATATGTAAAACAAGCAAGCCAAAAGCCACCATTCACACCAAACTTTTCAAAGTCAAATGACCACACATACGGATGAAAGACCTAGTCTTAGCTTACAGTGTAGTTAAATGGTGGCCCTACCTTAAACCCGCCATGGTCATAACAGCATCACAACAATTTGTGTGCCCTCTTGTTAAGATATAAAATAATGACAAAACATGAAAGATTTCTAAATATCTGTGGACATAGATGTCTTAGGTTAATGGCTTTCTGTAACATATTATTTCAAACAGGAAAATAAGGGGTGCCACTCAGCTGTAGAGTGTTTGCCTGGCCTGCATGGGACCTGGGTTTCATCCCTAACACAGGAAAAAAGGGGATGGGTGGGGAGATGAAAAGCATGAGGGGAGAAGCAAAAGGGGAAAGGGAAGGAGGGGGGAAATAACTGAAAAATTATATTTGAATACAAGAAGGCATAATGTATACAATTATAAATAAGGTGAGGCTACCAGACAGCTGTCCACAGGGAATTCTAAGAATCTCTGGATCCTAACAGAACCCCATGAAGCCTAACAGTATCCCACTTACACACCAATGTGACCTAAGGTGTCACTGACCTATGCAGATACAGCTTTGATATTTCATCCCTTTAGCTTTGGCCCAGATGCAAATGAAGTTAATGAAGGTTTAAGTAAATAATAAAAAAGACTGGTTCTCTGTGAACTCTCTACTCCACCCTCACCCCAATCCTTAAAACACCTGCAGCATGTTTTTTGTCTATTAGTGTATGCTGTGACAACACTGCGGGTGTTATTTATTTACTTTTGGTCCTAGGGACTGAACCCAGGGCCTTGTGTGTGTTAGCGCATGCTCTACCACTAGCCCAGCTGTCCTCCAGTAAAGGTTTGAAGCTGGCATGGCATAGTAGGTTGCCGTTCAGGTTCTGATAGCAATGCAGTGACAGAGTAAAAGGTGGCCCAGAAGGTCCCAAGGATGGACTCTTGCTTCTGATGATAGATTGAGTCTGTCCACTCCTCCAGGCGCCAGCTCTCTGGCCCTCTGCTGTATGCCGCAAGGAGTTCCTCTAGGATTTAGATGGGAACCTGGCTTTGTCATTTGCCAGCTCTGAAATACTTAACTCTTTTATGCCTCTACTTTCTTATACATTGGGGGTGATACAAGAATGACTTCCCTATGAAAATTAACTGATGATCCGGATAAAGTGTCTAACATAAAACCTGATGCAGGTAAGTGCTCCATAAACTCTTATTTGTATTATAATTAAGAATAAAGCCATTGTTCTCATTAGCACAATGGTGAGTATCTTTACCTGTTACTCAGGGGATGGGTTCAATTCCCTGATAGAAAGGTGTATGGCTAGTTTTTGTCAACTTGACACAAGCTGAAGTTCCTGAGGTGAGAAAAACCACAATTGAGACGATGTCTCCGTAAGACTGGCCTGCAGACAAGCCTTGACCTTCTTAATTAGGAATTGAGAGGGCCTAGCCCACTGTGGGCGGCGTCTTCCCTGGGATGGTGATTGTGGAGTGTGTGTGTGTGTGTGTGTGTGTGTGTGTGTGTGTGTGTATCAGAGTAAGCCATGGAAAACAAGCCAATAGGCAGCAGCCTTCCATGGCTTCTGCCTCAGGACCTGCCTCTAGGTTCCTGCCTTGGGGTGAGTTCCTATCCTGACTTCCCTCAGTGATGGCCTATGATGTGGAACTGTGAACAGAAATAAACCTTTTTCTCCTCAAGTTGCTTTTTGCCATGGTATTTAATCACAGCAACAGAAACCCTAAGACAGGAGTCAAGCCAGGAATAGTGGCTCACACCTTTAATCTCAGCACTTGGGAGGCAGAGGCAGGTGAATCTTTGGATGTTACAGGTTTACCAGCTAGTGAGACCCCGTCTCATTTGTATGTGTGCGTGAGAGAGACAGACAGAGACTGTCTGGAATTGACTCCTGCCTCTATCATTTAATAGTGATGTGTCACAGAAAAAAACTGTTTAATGTCACTGTGTCTCAGGTACCTACTCTACAGAAGTATTATTAAGCTATTGTGAGAATAAATAAACTTAGCCAGGTAACATGCTGAACATTATTTTTTTAAATCTTCTAGGTTGTTACTCTTTCCAATAGTGCCTTTGAATAGGACACACAGGGTATGGGGAGTGAGACTGAGTGAATTGGGGTAGAAACTGATACCAGAAGGGTTAGTAAGCCACAGCATTACATTTCCATGACTGATAACAGGATACATACTCTTCAGACCTAATCTGTTCAGCTGCCCAGCACAGTACTTGGCACACGTCTGTGCTCACTGAATTCCTGCTGCATGAACTACACTTTAAACCCATTTCAGCTTTTTGGGATGTTCAGTAAACGGTGTAAAGTCACTCTACTGTCAATGGCACACCAGGACTGCCTGCACCTATCTCAGTGACTCAGACCCACCAACCAACCTCTTCTCCTCATGATTCCCACTGCTCTTCCCCAATTCTGGTCAGCATCCTTCTAATGTCGACTGAAGCCAAATCTTTTAGATTTCACACATGAGTGTGCTCACTCGGCACTTCTCTTCCTACTCCCGGCTTGTTTCACTTTATGCAGTGATCTCTGTTTCCTTTCACGTTGCAGCACATGATGAGGCTCGTTAGGCCTGAGCAGTGTTTCACTGTGCACAGGGCACACTTTCTTCAGCCTCTCTCAGTTGATGACCTTTATGTTTTGTGCGCAGCTTGGCTTTTGAGAATTGGGCTGCAGCAAACTCGGGAGTTTATACACCTTTTCAGGATACTGGCTTTCCTTCATTTCCTTTGAGCACACACCCAGGATCGAGTGCTTGATCACACAGAACGGCAGTTATTAAGTCAGTATTATGAAGACTCTTCATGCTTCTTTTCCTAATTGTTGAGAATAATCTCTGGAAGTTTCCAGCTAAACACTGATTGTATCGGTCAATAGTGTCACGAATTGACTCTGTCATTCCATCTATCACCTTCCTTTTAAATATTTGCACAGCTGCCCCCCTTTCACCACAAGAATCTTGGGAAATTATTTTCCCAGCACATATTTAAGTACATACACAACATTTTTCCTTAGTTGCAACACATGTACTTTCTGGAAACTAAAAATACTGAAATCTTAAAATAGTGGCATTCATTAAAATATGTGTCAAAAAAATGTAAATGTCCCAGTGATTTGCTACCAACAATTATACATTTTAAAGTATATAAATAAGCTCTTGTTTAATCATTAGACTCTACAGTTTTCCCTTTTTTCCCCAAAATTATTTGATGATGTAATGTATATATTGAGGCTTTTTATTATTATATTATTATATTATTCTTGTGAAGTATTCAGTGAAAATGCAAATGTGAATTGTGATTTAAATTTGATTAAAATTGTGATTTAAACTTCCCATTATCATGATTCACTAAGCATTAAGCATTTTTCTATAGATTGAGTTCTTATTAAATTTTTATAATTGTACAGTTGGACAGACAGATACAAATATAAGTTTTATAATATAAAGTATAATAAATATGTTTGTTAAGTAATTACTAAAACACAAAAGAAAACTCTTTTTATTGCTCTCCCTCTTCTTTTACCTGTACAGATTTTTACCAGGACAGATTTTTTTTACCTGTATAGATTTTTACCAGGTGTCCTTTTACCAGGACACCATGTACAGTGTCCTAGGTTAAAATCTATGGTCCCAAACTAAGTAGATGCCCAGAGGCATCCTTCCAGTCCTTGATGTAATGCCTGGCTGAGAAGGAGCTCATGCAGCCATGGCCCTACACGTGGCAAAGCCACTGACCAGCTGTGGAAACGCTCAGATTGACACAAGCCAATTGGACTAGCTCAGCAAATGTTCAATAGGATCAGGCAGAGAGGACCAACTGCCATGCCAAGGCTCATCTTGATCCGCAAATAAACCTAGTGATGGTCCAAACTGAAAATATACAGACAAGGAAAACTTCAGCCAGGCATAGAAGCACATGCCTGTCATCACAACACTCTGAAAGCTGAGGCAGGAGCAATGCAAGTTTGAGGCCAGCCTGGGCTACATGATGAGAACCTTCATCGAAGAAGTGAATAAGAAAAAAAAAACATTTCCAAATGAGGTCAGTGGAAAAATTAGAGGGTCTTAGTTAAAAGAAATACACCTTTTTGTTAATCGGCCATAAATGGAGAGTGCAGGAGTAGATGGAAGCCCCATAGGAAAGAGTGCATGCCCTATTGCCTAGAACTGGGCCTGGCACATAGCAGCCCTTCAGGGTGTGTGGTCAGGTGAGTTGTCCCTATGACATCACCAGGGTTTTAATTCCTGGGTAAAGCACTTTAGAGTGCTGTGGGATGGCACAGGGCAATGATTCCTCTATAACTATAGGAATTTGTTTACAGCAAAGGGGAGGACAAATAACTGATCTCTTCACAAAGACGTCTATGCCGCAGGCTAGCCTTGCCGGAGGCTGGTGACTGGAGCTTTAGAACAGTTGTCTGGCTACATGGCAGTTGTTCTGGGGATGAAGCTGTTGGCTTCAAGAAGAAAAGATTCTTTCAATGTCATCATTCTAGGCTGGACACTTCCCAAGCCAGAATCAACCTAAAAAGAAATGCCGGGCGAGACGCGTGCTTAACTCACACTACAGAAGAGCTTGGAAAGCAGCTGCGTGGAAGGGTGTGGCTATCTCAGCTTCAACCAACAGCAGTGGTAAATGCTGAAGTGACATAACTTTCAAAGTCAAAATACAGAGAGATAGACACACAGAGAGAGACACACAGACAGAAGGACCCACAACCTCATTCAGGACATTCAGATAGCTGTGGTTGTGGGATGACCGCTGTGTGCCTGGTGCAGTGCTGGACGCCAGAACATGCCACCAAAATCATACAAAATACATTTGCCAAGTGGAGGCCTGAAGTGGGAGCTGTGTGGCATTGTTTGAGGCATTGCGTGCACTCTCTGTCTGTCTCTCTCTGTCTCTGACACACACGCACACACAGCCAAGGGCTATAGCACTGAGCTCCACCCCCAGCTCTTTCTTTCCCATAAATTCTACTGGGGCAAAAGAAGCAGCTACTGGCAGCTAGAAGCCTCCCACTGTGCTCCAGGTTTGTGAGCAGACAGACCTTTCCAAGGTAAAAGCCATAATCTACTGCATAGTCCGGCGCCTCAGGTGACTTCAGATCTTCTCCAGCAGAACAGCCTGACGGGACACAGGTTCCAATTTCCAGCTGCCCAGATAAATTCTTATCAGCTGTTCACATTAGAAGGCATAAGCTGAGAGTGGGGCTTGCTTTCCTCTCTGATCTCCCACCGTGGCAGCACAGCACCCAACAAACCAGTTCTCAGTAGCCTTGCAAAAGCACAATCAGTATCTCCCCACCCTAACCCCCAGAGAGGAAGGGAGAGGGGTGGAGGAAGAGGAAGGGGGCAGGGGAGGGAGGACAAAGAAGGAAGAGGGAGGGGGAGAAAGGGAGGGAAGAGTAGGAGGGGAGGGAGGACAAGGAAGAGAGAGGGAGGAGGAAGAAGGAGGGGAAGGGGAGAGGGAAGGGGAGAAAGGAGAGGGAAGGGAAAAGAACAGGAAAGAAGGGGGATAGGAGGAGGGAAGAGGGAGATGGGGAGACAGAGCAGAGAGAGGGAAGGGAGAGGGAGGGGGAAGAGAGGGAAGAGGAGGAGGAAAGAAGGGGAGGGGAGAGAGAGTATAGAGAAGGAAGAAGGAGGGGAAAGAGGAGAGGAGGAGGGAAAAGGGAGAGGAAGGGAGATGGGGAGAGATTGATTAAGGAAGAATGAAGAGTTACATGTTTTCCACAACATTTAGCTCATGAAAATATCAGTACAGATGTTAACTCCCTATAAAACAGCAGCCAAGTGGAAGTGGCGTTCAGAAAGGAGCACAAAGCAAGGCCCTCTAGCACTTGTCCTTTTCCTGCTACTGTGGGGGCCCCCTTGGCCTGGAGGACTGAGCACATCTGTTTGATAGCCCATGACACCACCACAGAAGGGTGTCTGCAGATGGTCTAACTGCAGTGCTGAAGACCAGGCCCCCTCAGAAGTCTGTGGCAGACACCAGCCCCTCCCAACCCGAATGTAAACAGCCCATCCCCTCATATAAGCTCCCCAGCCCGCCAGGTCCCCCATACTTTCCCAAAGACCCAGCCTGTACAAGCAAACCTTCCAGGAAGACACGGGTGACTTTTCACTTTGATTAGAAGCTTTTCAAGATAATCACCTCTTCCTGTGCAGTCCTCTGGCAAGGGCTCCCTTCCTTCAGAGTGACTGTTCCAACTCTGAGAAAATCCACAAGTAGAAACTAGGAACACTACAGAAAATGTGGTGCATAGCAAATTCTGTTGTCTTTTTCTCTCCAGGCCCCTTGCCATTGAAAGAAGCATGGGCAAAGAAGAAGAAGGTAGGGAAGAAACACTATGGAAATGAGGATATGAATTTGAAAGCTTACAGGTCTTTGGAAAGCAGTGGCTCTGTTTAAAAGCACAGAGAAGGACCAATGAAAGCACCAGAAAAGGTCAGCTTAGACAGATTAGACACCAAGGAACCATAAATCCTGGAAGCAGAACTGGTTGAGGCTCCGTGCTCTGCCTCTTTTCATGTGATAGGGAAGCTCTACTTCCCTCACCTATCCCTTAGTTTTAACCACAGAATCATGGCCTAAGGTCTATGTCCTACGTTTACTAAGTGCTGAATCAATATAGATGAAAATGTTCCTGTGTTAGAACACATTTTCCCCCATGACTATAACAAAATTCCAAAGACTGGCTAAGTTACAGATGAAAGAAGTTTGTTCTGGCTTACAGTTCTAGAGGTAAGAAAGTGCAAGAACGTGCTGCCTGCTCAGCTGCTGGTGACATGACAACATGGCAGAACAGGGGATGGAAACAGGTTCGTATCAGGGGCCGTGTGTGGGAGAGATGGCAGAGCTCAGCCTGCTCCTAGCCCACTCTTGGAGGGATCTAAGGGACTCTTGACAAAGACATTCACTCTGGGCTAGTGCCATATAATGCCACGCCCCTTACATTTCTGCTGCCATCAGAGACCAGGGTTCCAGCGCACAAGCCCTCGAGGAAGAGACTGTACCTAGACCATAGTGGTTCCCAGTGGCAATTCAATAAATAACTTCATTGACAGTTTATCAAGTTCAGGGCACCAAGCAAATTCAATCTGTCTAACAATTCTGTGAGCCACACACTACCACTCTGACTGCTTTAGTGACTTGGAAAGCTGAGTACAAAGAGGTGAGATATCTGTCACAGAACCATGAGAAGACCAAGCCTACACCTAGACACGAGGCAGTGGCCAGCAGCAAGCTGCCCAGCGGGCCTCTGTGCAGTGGATTTCATGCTTTCCAACAAGGTAGCCTCAAACTGTGTGTGCGTCTGTTGGGCATTTCATTCACTTATCCAATCATGCATGTAGTCATTTTGTTTTTCAGAGATCTTCCAACATAACTCAGGCTGACTTCAAACTCCTAATTCAAGTGAGCCTCCTGTCTCAACCCCAAAGAAGCTAGAAACACAGGTGTTCGCCACCGCACCAACAAGATTTAGTTTCTAAAAATTTGTAGTTTCAGTATTTGTTGAACTCAAGTTCCTTAGTCAAAGGAACTGATTTTTCTTAATTTTATTTAATTTTTAAGAAACTTAAATTTAAATAGCCACATGCAGTTAGCTGTTATCACTTCAGGGAGCGCAGCTCAAGAGGCCAAACTCGACTAAACAGTAAACAGCCTTGACAAACACTAGAGATGAATGTTTCTGATGTGGGTAAGAGATAATAAAGTTAGGACAAGCGTCTTTACACACACAATACGGGAGATGTGTTCCATCAAGCTACTAGTGGAAATGGATTAGACCCATTTGTCGCTCTATAACGTTCTCTGTTGGAAGCACTTCCTCCAGCTTCCATTTTGGCTGTACATGAACCTGATTCACTTTCCAGTGTGTGTCTGAGTCAAATTTAACTCTTCCTCTATCAGTGGATACCTTAATTCTGTAGTTTTTGCCTTTAAAGTTGATGCAGCAAAGAGTGTCAGTCACCACAGAGTTCAGTTTTGTGAGACTGCTCCCTTAGAGGACCTTCAGAAGACCCTGCTACTAAGCCCCCATCTCTCCACCTCTTCTTTGCTAGTACTAATAGAACTAACTTAGTTTTTGTTCACTCAACACCCCGGGCCTCAGACTGAAATTGCTTTGGGTCAACCAGATGATCCCATTCCCATTGCCAGTGATCAGTTGGTTAATGCCTACGCATCCTGTGCAATTCTGGAAAAGAGCAGAAAGTAGCTAACAGTCTCGGGGAAAACAAGGCACATAGGGAGGGACGTTCTGCAAGGCCATCCTGCAGAGTGCTGCTTCTGCCACCAGAGAACCTAGTAAGAGAATGAGGCAAAGAAGCTGAAGATGTGTGTGTGTGTGTGTGTGTGCGTGCTCGAGAGTGCGTGCGTATGTTCAGGTGGGGGGTGGGGAGTGGCAGAAAAAACTCTGAACTGCAAAGCACTTGCGAGCTGCCAGGTTAACTAGTCCTGGAGCATTGCTACCTCTAGAGTCTTAAAAGTGGTTTTCTTTCAGGTAATTGAGGTAAATTAGGTTTATATTATAGCCAAGAGCTACAACAGATACAAGTGCAATTGCTGTTTCAAAGGCAACATACAGATTTCATTGTGCCAGGAATCCCAAACTAGCTTCTCTTTCCCCTTGTAGCATAATGTTCCAAAGGTCTGGCTGTGCCTTCCATCCTCTGGAGTGGCAGCTTTCCTGCCCTGGAAGGCGAGACAGTGCCCTGGAAGGTGGTGCAGTGAGCCATCGGGTCCCCCTGCCTACTGATCCACACCAATGATACTGAATTAAACATAAGCCCAGAAGTCGAACCAGGCCCAAGAAGGAGCTCCGCCGGGTGTGCTTCTCAGCCTTGCTTATATCACATCGCAGGCAGAAAATGATCACAGTTTAGGATACACTGGGGTAAGAGGGCAATGTGATTCAGAGACAATCACTCTCAGCCTAAGGATTTCAGTTGCCTTACTTAAGTACTCTGTGGTCTCCCTGGGGAAGGATGAGAGCAAGTTTGGGACCCAGTGAAAACTCACTCATGGGCCACTGGTTTTGAGGGAGTCTTTAAAATTATTTACTACGTTTAACTGATCCTAACATAGCTCTCTTCTCTCTCTCTTCCTCTCTCTCTCTCTCACACACACACACATTCTGACATCGCTGAAATTCAGACTCCTCTCAAAAATTTTCTCATAAGTGGTGTCATCCAAGAATCACGTCACTACTACCTCTTACCCTCACAGAAATTCACTCTGTTGCCTGCCTCGGGTGAGGGCAAGGAAACCTCATTGTCCCTGAGTGTTATTGTTATACATGGACAGATCTAAAGTCTGACCTAATAAAAATGAATTTCTGCAGGTGGCCGATAGTACTGATTGCACAGCCAACACGGCAAAGGCACGAAGCTCAACCCTGCCCAGAAAGCGGCATGCTTTGTGCAGCAGTACAAGTGTCAGTGGCTTGGCCACAGCAACGGGGGGCTGGAAAGATGGCTCACCAGCCGAGAGCACTTGCTGCTCTAGCAGAGGACCCAGCTTTCATTCCCAGCACCCATATGGTAGTCCATGAACACCCATAACTCCAGCTCCAGGGTAACTGAACCCTCTTCTCGATGTCAAAAGGCATGCATACATGCAAAGCACTCACGCACATGAAAATAAATCTAAGATTGTGATTTAAATACTGCACCGGTAACTTCATGCCTCTGACGACACAGAAGATGATGCAATGTGGCAAAAACAAACAAACAAACAAACAAAAATTAGAAGCAGACACCTGAGCTTTTGTTTAGTTCTGTTTTGCTTTGTTTTGTTTTTTGAGACAGGGTTTCTTCATATAGCCATGGCTATCCAGAAACTCTTTTTGTAAACCAGGCTGCCCTCAAACTCATAGAGATCCACCTGCCTCTGCCTCCTGAGGGCTGGGATCAAAGGTGTGCCCAGGCTGGAAGCTGGGCTTTTAATAATGCTCCAATAGTGATTCATCTTATAATTCTTCTCTTTATTTTTCACCAGAGTGGCAGAAAATCAAGACAATAAATTCCTGGCAATTCCCCATCTGTCTCTCAGATCACTGTTCATTCCTGGCAATTCCCCATCTGTCTCTCAGATCACTGTTCACACCGGCCACCGGCCACCGAGGCTGTTCAGGTGTGCTAAATGCCCCTGGTCTCCAGCTGTGCCTAGCGAGTGGGAGGAGAATGGAGAGGCACCGAGTGTGCACTCCCCAGCAACCTGCTGCCTAACTGTGGGTTAGCTGTGACTACGTTCCCCACAAAAGGACATCACTCGTGCCTGTAGAGGTGGACAGCCGTCTTCCTCCAGCCTCCATTCCCACGGGGGGGGGGGGGGGCCCTCTCCCAGCTGGGGCGCTGAGTGGCAACAGCTGCCCCCCTTCCTCCTTGATTCAGCCCTACCCTGGTCTCTGAGGCCACCCTCCTCTTTAAACCAACAGTTCTCAGCCAGAACAACCCTTTCACGGCCGTTGCCTAAGAGCATCGGAAAACACAAATATTCACATTATGCTCCGTAACAGTAGCAAAATTACAGTTTTAAAGTACCAACAAAAATAATTTTATGATTTGGGGGGGGTCACCACAACATGAGAAACTGTAATGAAGGACCACAGCCTTAGAAAGGCTGAGAACCACTGTTTTAGACTTACTCCTTACAAAAGCCATCTCCAGGCTCCACCTGCAGCTCAGACACTCTTTGTATCTTGTATCTTTGACGTGCTTTGGCAATAGGTAATTCTTTGGATTTCACCAACCAAGTGAAATTTCCAATATGCCATCAAGGGGTAAAGAAATATTTCTAAGAATTAAGAGATGATTACAGCCAAGCCCAGTCTAATGTTTGGAAACTGTATCCCCAGTGTGCTTGAGTGTGGTGTCTCTGAGTGAGTACTAACGGGAATACATACAAAAGGGACTCACAAGCAGGCTGCCTTGGGTGTCCTTCTATGCAGCCATCTCTCATCCTACGTCTGGCTGTGTACGCTGCACGCCTCTGGCTGCCTCCACGTCTGCCCCAGGTTTCTCTCTCCACTTCAGAGCTGGGATTAGAGCTTCCAAACATTGCTCTTCTCTCTCTTTCCCTGATGTCAGATGTTTTCCATGAATCGGGGCCAGGAGCGCCTTTTCTGTGTTTAAGATCTTTCATCGCTCTCCCAGCCCCGCAGGACCAGTTCACACTTTTAATTGTAACACACGGGGCGCTCGTGGTTTCCCCCTGCCAATCTCCTGTGCCCTGTTCCCTGCTGCTCACACGTGCCCTTTACGCCTGCCACATGTAAAGGCTTGCTGACTCCTGAGCACATCACACGGGCGCATAGCTCCGTGAGTCTGCACCTGCTGTCCTGGTGACTAGAATGCCCTTCCTTCCCTCTGCCCAGGTAGTTAGTATTCAGCTCCATTATCATCTCCTTTGGGAAGTCTTGCTGGACACCTCCAACCGACGGAGCCACATTCTGCGTGTGTACCTCTCCTGAAATGTCTCACACCAGGGTTTTTGATGCCTGGTAAGAACTCAAGGGCTGTTGAATGAACCGCATTAATACTGTTGCCTAGTCTTTTTTTTTTTTTTTCATATTGTTTTAACCAGGACACCTGTTGAAGAAATTGTCATTCTTCTCAACATTCAGTTCTGTCCAGCGGCGACGTGGGCAGTCCACTTAAAACGGTACAACAATCCACAAAATAGTGCTATCACCGCCATGGAAAGCCACCTCCCACACTAAAGAGAGACTAACCTTTGCATTGAGCCAATACCTGGTTGTCAGCACCGTTAGCTGTGAACCCGGGCTCCCAGGACTCGCATACAGCACCATAGTTAGGCATGGACACACTAACCACTGCATGCTGTGGCTCTCAACCTTTCTAATGCTGTACCCCTTTAATACAGCGCCTTACTTTGTGGTGACCCCCAACCATAACGTCATTTTATTACTATTTCATAACTGTAAAGTTGCTACTGTAATGAACCACAATGTAAAAATCTGCGTGTGACCTCTGTGACAGGGTCGTTCAATCCCCAGGTTGAAAACCACGGCAGCACGGCTATTCAGGGCAGACTCTAACTTCGCATGGAATGCCGGCTGGGATGGCTGACCTTGGTAGTCAGTTTGACACACACAAGTAGAACGAACTTCATCTGAGGTATTGCCTCCATCAGATTGGCCTGAGGGCCTGTCTATGGGAGGTTTCTTGCCTGTTGATTGGTATAGAT
Source organism: Psammomys obesus (assembly GCF_907164565.1). NCBI lineage: Eukaryota > Metazoa > Chordata > Mammalia > Rodentia > Muridae > Psammomys > Psammomys obesus. The sequence goes on from NW_026591711.1 coordinate 2,416,335, forward strand.
GGACCAGCGTGAGTGGTGCCATCCCTAGGAGGAAAGAAGGAAGGAAGGAAGGAAGGAAGGAAGGAAGGAAGGAAGGAAAGAAGGAAGGCTGAATGAGCAAGCCAGGAAGAGCAAGGCTCCATGGTTTCTGTTTCAGTTCCTGTCTTGGCTTCCCTTGATGGAGGGCTGTAAATTATAAGGCAAACAAAGTCTTTCATCTCTCAAATTGCTTTTGGTCACTGTCTTATCATGGCAACAGAGAACCAAACTAGAACTGAAGTTTTAATTTACCATATTAAGGCAGCCAGGACAACTCCTCCGGTGAGGATCCTTGCTCAGATTCCAATTTGTGGCAAATTGACATTAAAACCAACATATGGTTTGCACCTGACTCCAGCCAGGCTAGCTGGGAGCCTGGGTTAAATTATTTAATCTGTTTATGCCTCAGCTTCCTCATCTGTCACATGGCAATGAACAACTGCGTGAATTTAACATCGGAATGCTTCTAAGGGTACCCACCACAATTAAGTACAGTACAAGTGTGCTGGGCTCAAATTAAGGGCTGTATAACTACACTGGTTTCTTTTCCTATGAACCAGCAGCAGGAGACTAGCTAAGCAGCGGAGTGAAGAAGCCATCTTGGCACTGGCTTTTTCCTCAGGGGAAGCATCTGCTCATGTCCCTAGAATCGAGTTCGTTAGCGTGTAAATCACAATCACGAGAATCCTCACCAGTATTACCAGGTGTCTGCTGAAGGGCCACCATCTTCCTCCATCCGTCTCCAAGGCTACCATATGGTTTTTAGTCCTTACCTGTCACCAATAGCAGTATGACCAACTTTCTTCCCATTTCCCCTTTTGCATTTTTACAAGACTTCAACCTGTTTCTATAGTGATGAATCTGAGGAAGACCCTGTCCATCCTGTCCACTGAGAACACTCTAAGTCATGTAATGAGAAAAGCTAAGCAAGCGCTTTCTGAGCATCACACAGGGACATAACAGCAGCACACCGGTGGCTCCTGGACCAACCAGGAAAAGAGCTCCCACCCTGGGGGGCTAGAGAGATGGTTCAGCGGCTAAAAGCGAATGCTGTTCTTAAAGTAGGACCCGAGTTCAGTTCCCATCACCCATGTTGAGCTCACAACTGCTTGTTAATTCCAGCTCGAGGGAACCCATGCCTCTGGTCTTGCAGGGCATTGATAATTATGGGCATATAGCCACAGACACGTAATTAAAATAAGTTTAAAAGTCCCTAAGGAGTATCTGAATACAGGGAGCTTTTAGAACATTTTTTTTTTTTTTTGAAATTCAAGGGTATCCAAAATCCTAGTTTATCAACAATCAGTGTTCCAGTGGCATAGTGCCCTAGTTCCTCACTCTTCAGGTACCTGCTAGAACCACACTCAAGTTTTCCCAACCTTTTCATTTGAGAATAAAAATGCTTGTTAAATAGTGAAAGGCTACTGGCATTCCGTGACATCTAATTCAGCTGCACCTTTCATTCAGTTCATTTACTGGGAATTTAGGAGGGCCTGATCCATGTAAATTGGGCAGCTGGTGACAGTACTGTTTGGTTCAGCAAGCTGGATTAAAATGATACTCAGCCTTTCCAGCACTGCCTGTCCACCCTTCCCTGACATGCTTACCACCTTTCTGGATGCTGGTGGCACTGCCAACCTCTAACTGGAGAAGGAACTCGGGAACCTGGCACCTGACCCCTGATGTTCGGTGAGTGACACGGTTCCGCTTGCTCAACGACTAACGTCCATGAGAGGATGCTATCTTTACAGCATATCCAGCCCACTGGTTTTCCCAGACCCTACTCCTGGCAAGCACAGCACCAGCATAAGCCACAAGCCTTCCTGTCTGGCTGGTCCTTTCTCTCACTCATGGCCACAGGCAGGGGACAAAGCAAGACTTTTAACCAAATCATGATTATAATGAGGTCAAACCAGATGGACCCATGTGAGGGACTCCAAGCCAGGCTCTTTCCTGAAAGTGAAGTGCTGACCTAATCCTTTGCACAGATGAACACTCGCCCAGCCAACCACTCCACCCTGCCTACCCCAAAGGGCTAACAGCATTCTCGTAAAAGTTGGAAAGAAAATTCTCCTTACTGGGAAGCATAGCTTATGTCTTAAATGAAAACAAAAAGAACCTGCGTTTGCATCACTTTATTTAACTGCAAAACTATAATTCAGCTACCTCATGGGTAGAAAGCTGAAGACGTGAAGCTCAGTGGCCATTGACTGGAAGGAAAGAGAATGGGTAACAGTCTCAGACAAGCGCCTGACCATGGGCCCAGATACAGGTGAAAACCAATTGCAAAGTCCTTCTGTCAGGCTCCAAAACTCTTCCCATTGGCCCTCCCTCCATTATCTTGACTCCAAACTAACCAGAATATACTAAGAAATAAAGGTGGTGGGGTTTCATTTTTCAGATCAGGACCTCCCAGAGACACAAAAAAAGGCGATCCCAGGGTTTCTGGAACATTCTACAAATTGTACTGGGAGGTCCTTCCAGAATTTCCTTGTCTGTGTGCAAGGGACACAGGAGGCTTCATTCCTTTTTGCTCATCCCCAGGTGGCACAGCCTGGCACGCGTGTGTCAGGTGATCACCTTTGTTCATGGAGGTTGATTCCTTGACACCATCAGCTCTCCAGCCAGACACTCATAAAAGTCAGAATAGGGCAATGATCATGGAGCAAGATTCAGCTCAGTGCCAGTCACTGCCAGCTGCACAGAGGAGACTTCTGACTGCAACGGGCTAACCACAACCCACATTCCATCAGGGTCCAGGAGTGCCATTTCCCCGTGTACAGTATCTCACAGGTCCCAAGTATAAACACTCATCTCATAAATGACTGTCAAAAATGCTTTCTTAGGAAAAAAAAAAAAAAAAACAACACACACACACACACACACTTCCTTTCCATTAACAAAACCCACTTGGAAGAAAGAAAGAAAGAAAAGTGAACTGGGCCTAAATCAGACTCAGAACTGAAACCAAATCCCCAAGCCCAGTTCTTGCAGGCTCATTTATCTAACAGAACATTTGAGTAAAAGGAGCATTATCTGTGGCTTTTGGCACAGATGCATTTCCTTCTTTTAGGGTACAGTTTGAACACACCAACACACCCATCAATAAACTTGTGGCCTCTTCTCCTTGCTCAGTAAGTGAAGCCATACCATTTTAGTACTTTAAAAAGACCCTTGAAGAAAATGCAATCAAGAAGTCCACCAGGGTAAGAAGAAAATGGGGGGGGGGAAGGCAGCTACTCCGTTTATGTGATCTAACCCATTGACTTTAAAGGGGCTTGTCGAGTTCTTCACCGGGCACTTATGCCCCCCTCTGGCCTGCCCCTCCCCCAAAGGAAAGGTGCACCGACGTGGCCAACAGGGCGACCAGCTTGGCGTCCAGGGCCCGGTGCAGGGCCCTCGCGGAGAGGCGGCGACCACAGCCTCTAGAGACAAAGTTCTGTAGTGCACTGACTTCTATCATACTCAGAGTCGGAGTGTCTCAGAACTTTGCCTCAAAAGACCAAACCGGCTGTCTTCCTCTAGGAGTTTCGTCCTGCAGGTGTGTTCCCCGCCGCCACCACCCCTCGCCCCCAGCGAAGGTAAAGAACTCATTAGAGGCAATTTCGCTCAGGATGAGACCAACAGTGGGAAGGATCATTAATTATGGAAAATTACTGCCACAGTCAGCAGGAGTAAAAGCCCGGTAGAAACGGTGTTCTGAGAGAGACTTCGGCGGCAATGTCACTGCAAACAGCTGGAATCCCACAATGCCCCCTCCTTCCTACCCACCCCACACAAGAATCCATGGCCGCTCCAGCCCCCACCTTCTCCGGGCCTGTTACTCGACTTTGGCATGAAGCGAACCTACTCCATCTAAGTTGTGGTAACTTTTTACCTTCCCATCTGGAAAGCTGGTGGGGGCGGGGGGGGAGGGTGGAACTGCATGAGGACGAATTCCTGGAGCCCGGAGTCAAAGCCGGCGAACACAGGCAGGAGGGAGCCGTTTCCCGCAGATGGGACGTCCCGGGAAAGCCAGGCTCTCCACGGCCTCCCCTTCCCCCAGCCGTTCTCACCACGCTAGTCCGGTTATCCAGCTGCCCGCGCACAGCCCCGGGAATCGGCGTCCACGCAGCCCCGGCGTGGCTGCCCCTCGGCGCCACCCACCCACTCTCCCGGCTTCCCTCTGTGCGCTCGGGCAGCGCCTCCGCACCGGTCTGCGTGCGGTCCACGACACAGGCCCGGCGCTCCCGGCCCGCCCACCCCCGACCACCCTGCGGGGTCCCGAACACCTCCCCACGCACCGCGCGCAAGCAGCTGTTGCGCGCGTGCAACAGGTCCGCAGAGTGCAGTCCCCATCCAGCCCGGCTGCTGCGCGTGGCCGACAGAGCCGGGGGCTCCAGAGCTCCGGAGCTGCGGCCGGGGGTTGCCTCGGCCGATCTGGCCTGGCCGCCCTCCCAAGGGGGTCCCCCGCACGCCGCAGCCCAGCCCTCTGCGCCCCGGGCCGCTGAAGAAGGCGCCCACTGAGCGCTCCGCTCCGCTCCCTTCCATCTTGACTTTTGCCGACGTGGAAATTTTGGGTTTGGAGACGACCTGCGCTCTTATTGGCTGCCGGCGGGCGGGGTCGGAGGTCACGGCTGCTCTTGCTATTCCGCGCCAAGGGGAGCTGCAAAACGGCTCGTGTCAAGTCAGCAGGTTCCCTCCGCCTCCCCGGGGTCACGTGCGCGCCGGGCGGGGCCCGGAGCCGCCTCCTTATGCAAATAGAGCGAAGAAAGGGGGTATCAGGAGAGAGGGGCGGGGCCATCGTGCAGGGGGCGGGGCGCAGGCGGGGCCTGAGCTGGGCGGGGCGCGACGCTCCAGGTGGCCACCTGGCTGCAAGTCCAGCCCCGCCCGGCCTCTGGGTTCAGCCCCATGCAGCAGTCCTGCCGGACGCCGTCTCCCGCCCGCCCGCGCGCGAGACGACGCGGAACGGAGCATTGCCCGCAGCCCCTTCCGCTAGGCCAGGCCAGAGCCCAGTTCGGGCCTGGGTCTCTGCTGGGTGGGGGAAGACGAGGCTGCCTCCTAAACAGAGTGGGAAACGGAAACCTGGAGGACACTTTGCCTGCCCCTGGGGCTGAGTGTTCCAAGAACTGACAGCGAGATTCTCGGTAAGAGAATTCTGGGACAAAGCTTAATCAAGAATTCATCCAAGTTAAAAGCCCATCCTTTTAAATTAGCTGCCCACTGCCCATCTCTGAGTAAAAAGAGGCCATGAGCTACCTGAAAGTATCCAAAATACCAGTTTTTTTAACGTCTACAGGGACTGTCTGCACTCTGACCCTTGCTAGACGTTAGGCACGGGGAAAGTGGAACCTGGAGGATCCCGCATCCCAAGGCGGTGTAACTCAAGGTGCTCAGAATTGCCCATGCCCTGGAGGGTAAAGGACGAAGTCTGTACGTGGTTTCCCAAGCACTCATGAAGGAAGGCTTTTGTAGAAAAAAGAGGAATAATTAGGGACCACGTGACTTTCTCCCCCCCCCACACACACACACCTTTCCCCGCGCCACAAGAAGACAGCAGTGTCAACGTGCAGGTAGAGACCAGGTTAGTGTGAAAACCACAGCCTTTGACTACCAAAGGGAACTGCGTCTTTTAAAATATAGATGTTTCTCAGAACAGGCCTGATTTCTCTTTGTGATAAAGCGTTTTTGCCCCCCCCCCCCTTCTTAAGTCTGTCTGGACGATACAGAAAATGAAAGGAACATTTTCATGGGAAGATTCTTACCTGGAAAATTCTTCCCTTCCTGTCTTCTTAATTTACTCGTCCCTTCTCCCCTTTTCCCCCTATGGAAAGACAAATCCTTGCTCCTTTCAACTGTTTATCCTCGGGGATCTTCCCACTTGCATACTTGCGTGTTTACCTGACCCTTCCTGGCTTGGGGAGCCTCTCCCCAGGCATTGTCTCCTCCAACCCCCGCCCCCTACTCTGCCAAGGCCTGCCAGCAGTGCCCGCTGGGCCTCAGAGTTGGTCCGGGCTCTGCCGCAGGTTCTGTCGTGTGCGCTGGAGTATTGATTTTTTTTTTTTTTTCAGTGTGTGTGCACCGCTCTGTAAAAAAATCAATATTTCAGTAGCTCCAGCACAGCGCAGGGCAGTGTAATGGAGCCAGCCTGCCGGTGTAACGTGCGGGGTCCACGCTCGGCTATTGAGGTCAGTCAGAGAACGGCAGTGCGTTTTTCCTATTTCATTGTTTGCTCCGAGGGCAGGGAGGGGGTTGGCCAATGTTTGTGTACATCAGATGCCAAGCTCCTAGGTGGCACGGGAACCAAGTTAGGAAAAACAAAAAAACGGCTAAAGGTGATAACTGCAAACGTCCTGTCACCCGTTTATGTGAGAACTCTTACATGAAAGAGTAGGCGATGTGGCGTTACTCTCAGTTATCAGTTTACCAATGTCACAATGAACAAAAGAAAATAGGCTTTGCTCCAGGACAAGCCTCGGGTTTACCTTTTAGTACTGGCTGTACGGCAGCTTCTTATCCTTCTGTCCCATAACGTGCCTCTGTTTAAAAAGCAAGAGATTTCTCCTATAATTTCAAAGGGGGAAACAGATCAATAAGTGTTGCTGGGGGTGGGGGGGACTACCTTCATGACCTCTACAGCTGATGAGCCTGCTGAACCTGAGTGAGACACGGTGGTCCTCTAGGCATTCCCACTATGAGAGAATGAGCCCTCATGAATGAGCCCAGGTAAATCTGTTCGCCTTCACCAGCCTCCCCATTGTTACCTGTAAGTAGAAGGGCTAATTCCGTGGCTTCTGAATGCCCTCTCTAACAACTACGGTTCTGCAGAAGAAAGGACAGAAGCATAATTATGTCGAGTGTGGATCTTAGACATGAAAATGTGTTAATACCGAGAACGTTGTGAAAGCGGAAGATGGATCTTACCAATGCTGGTTGTCTTTGTTTTAAATTATGTTTCGTTGCGATCTTTTTGGAGGGTAATTTGGCCGTTTTCTAAAATACACTTTTTTTTTTTTGATGCAGCTTTTTTCATTCTAGGAGTCTTCCCTAAAGAAATCCTGTTACTTAAAAAGAAGTTTATCACTTGCAATTTTGCACCGTTGAAACACTGGAAATGTCTTAGCGACATGGCACCCATTACATAAAACACAGTAATGACCTCACATTCATTCAGTGGGGTGCAGGCATTTCACAGAGGTGGACATGCGTGTGCTACTGGGATTTCTATCTGCCCAGGAGTGTGTGTCCCGGTGGCCAGGGAAATGGGCTCTGCGGTTCTCTGGATTGGGTTGAAATCCCATCTCCATCACTAGCGAGCTCTGCATTCGCTCTAAACTAAGTGTGTTGGGAAGCAGGCTTGAAGTAGCACTAATCCATATCTTGCAAGTGACCAGAGTAGCTTTCAACTGGAAAAAAAGGGGGGGGCTGGGCCTTGCTCCCTCCAGAAGCACTAAGAACAACTTGTTTCTTTACCTCTCCTGGAGGCCTCTTGACCCCATGGCTACAAGGTTGCCCAGTACAGACCTCCAAACTCTGTTTTGGTCATGTCTTCCCCTACGTCTGACCCTCCTGCCTCCTTGTGTAAGGAGCTCTGTGCTGAGATCAGATTGCCTGATTAATGGAGAGTCACCTCCCCTAACCAAGAGTCTCTTGGTACCCCATGTTGGCCATTATTGGGGCTTACCCATTATTGAGCTGACATAGAGATGTCTGCAGGGGTATATTTCTTCCTGAGAACTCCTGGAGAGAGTCCCTGCCTGTAAGAGGCTGTGCACATTTCCTTTGGCCAGCAATGGGGTTGAATCTTCCCCACGTCTCAGGCCTCTGACACCGATTCTTTGGTCTCAGCTCCTCTTCCCTTGTGGTCATACTGGGAACAGATAGGACACTGAGGATAATCTCCATATTTTGAGGTGCAACCAAATATATCAAATTCATTCTGTTTGCAACCGTATATTTTCTATGTCAAGTAACAAGACACTTGACATAGTCACATGTTCCTGGGATAAGGAGTGAGAAGTGTCTCTGAGTTTGAGGCCAGCCAGGGCGATATTCTGAGACCCTATCTAAGAAATAAAGACATAAATAAAGGATGCAGATATCTTAGGATCGCCTGCCACAGTCAAGAGTAGAGGGCTAACTCTCCCCATCAGAAAGTTGTGAGACCAAGTGAAATGAAGTATGTAAGATGCTTAGCATCATGCCTCTGTGTAGCAAGCACTGAACAGTAACTTCGAAGAACAAGTGCTCCGCAGTGACTCTCTGCCTAGGATTACCTGGAAAGGAAAGTCACGCTGTACCAGCTGCATCTAGTAGAAGGAGCAATTAAAACTGGTTTAAAGGTTTCTCATTTTGCAAATGTTTTGTTTTCCTTTTTTCTATCAGGAACATGCATGACTTGAACATTAAAAAATTTAATGAAATTTAGCCAGGCGGTGGTGGGGCACACCTTTAATCCCAGCACTCTGGAGGCAACGGCAGATGAGTTTGAGTGGAGTCTGGTCTACAGAGCAAGTTCCAGGACAGCCAAGTCTACACAGAGAAACCCTGTCTCGACAATAAATAAAAAAAAAATTAATGAAATGAGACAAATAAATAAGAGGGCATCATGGTACAATTGTAAAATAGTTGAAATGGGATCTGAATGGCCCAGGTGCTAGCCTCAGTACGGCAACAAATGATGAACTGTGGCATCAGGCAAGTTATTTTAACCTTCCTACTCTCATTTTCATCTTGGGGAATGTGAGGGGATGTGAAGGAAAGGCACATTGTATTTCAAAAAGATCTTTCTAGTTCTAAATGCAATAGTTCTAAAAAGTTTGAAGGTCAATAAACTGACAGCAAAAAACAAAGCATTGTTATAAAAAGAAATCCTGTAGTATCTTAAAAAAAAAAACAAAAAACAGAGCCCTATAGAGACAAAACATGACAAAAGTATAAATAAACCCTGCAAAGAACACCACCATGACAAACAAAATAAATGGCAAACAAGCATAAAGACATTAATCCTTTTTAGTGACAGGAAATGCAAGTTAAAACTTCCGTGAAGCCATAATTAGAGCACATACCTATAATCACAGGACTCAGGAGGCTAAGACCAGAGAAACACAAGTTTCAGTCCAGCTTAGATGACATGGTGAAAAACCATCTTCAAAAAAGAAAAAAATACATAAATATTTTATTCTCCCCAGGCTGGCCAAAATGCGCAGATCTGGCGACAAAACCAGACATGGCTGATGCGCAGCAATGACAGCTGACATTTCTTCACATAGCAGGCCATTGAGTAACAGTAAACATGAATGACAGCTCCTCACAGCGTCATGACTGGAGCCTCAAAACGTGATGGGGGAAAGCAGGAGGCAAGTCCCGGAGACCACAGACACTTTGCCATCTGTATAAAGGTCAACCATGAGCAAACCTAAATATGTATTGGAGGCATTCGTGAAGTGAAAGCAAAGTGGGAAAAGGGTCATGATAGCATCTAGGAAAGTGGTTAGTGGTAGGATGTGGAGAGAAGAGGAGGGGCAGCCCAAAGGCAGCCGCAGCCGCTTAGACTCTAAATCTCAAGCTGGATGGAACACTCGTGCGCCCAGTTGTCCACTGCATTATGCTTCACAAGTGCATTTGTGGGAGGAAGTGGGAGGCGGGAGGAAGGCGGTCTTAGCAGTGTCAGTGGTACCCAGCCTCTAGCTATCAACATTTATCTCTGGAGATCGAATGCGACAGATGCTCCCACGGACTGGGTGACGTGCTAGGCTTTGAACACTCACTAGTAAAGGTGGAATGGCCCCTAATCTTTAACGAGCCACTTCGCAAGAGATCTTCAGTCTTAAAGACAAAGCTGTTGTTTTTTAAAACTTTTTGACGAAGCTGGAGAAATGGCTCAGCAGTTAGAAGTATATACTGCTTCTGCAGAAGACTGGAGTGACATTCAGGGGTTCACAACCACCCCTAACTCTAGCTTGGGGTTTGTTCTAACCTTTGGGGTCATTTGTATTTACAGGTATATATCTATACACAGATATGTAATAAAAAATAAATTTGAAAAAAAAAAAACTTTTGTAGTGAAAGATTGCCAAAACTCAAAAAGAAAAAAATCCAGTCTCAGTATATCCTACACAATATATATAAAATTATGTAGGGGTTCTCTTAGGATTTTACTGCTGTGATAAAGACCATGGCAATAGGCAACGTGGGTAGGAGAGGGGTTGCTTCTATGTGTTGCCTTGGTCATAGTGTCACATCGCAGCAATAGGAAAGCAACTAAAACACCAGAGGAAGGAAGGAGGACTTGCCCCATGGCACTCTGGAGGAAGCACAGGGACTTTGCGTGGAGCCTTTGAAGATGAATGAGACTGACCATGCCATGCGAAAGCTGTAGTGAAATATGACATCTGGTAAGTAATAAGCACACACGCAAGATCAGCTTGTGAAGAGTGAAGATTTGGGCGCAGGCTATGGAGGTTCAGGCTGGGTGAACTCAAGGCTTTGGCTCTCTGGTAGGACTGCTGGATGGCAACGTCAAGGAGTACAAGGGGGAGCAAATTGCTCAAATCATGGTAATGGAGCAAAATCACAAATAGGAAGGGGCCAGCATCTCCCAATCCCCTTTGAGTACATGCTTACAATCGCCTAACCTCCTGTCACTAGGCTCCACCTCCTAAAGATCCCACCACCTCCCAGAATTACCACTCTGGAATACACAGGGACATTCAAGGATCACTCACCATCCAAACTGTAGCAACAGTTCTGTGATCTTGCACACACATTGTTTCTCTTTTATTAACAGGTAAGTTGAGGCTCTGAGCAATTCATCAGCTTGCCAGGAACTACTTGATTTGAACCCAGAAAAACAGGACTCAGTGGAACTCATACCCACTACGTTCGACTGCTTTTGAAGTGAAAAGACTATTCCAGGAGGGAGGAATACCAGAAATAGATGGGAAAGTGTATTAGGCACAAGGAATGAGCAATAACATCAGATGGGTGAAGCCAGTATAAGGACGGACCTTGCCTTAGCAGGCAGTGAGAAACCAAAGGTCCTTAGTGTTGGAGGTTTGTAGTGGGCTTCTGGATTTCAAGAGACTGCAGTGACGTGAGGGATTGCCATTTTAAAGCATGGTCCCACCTTCCTTCCTGACAGCCGCCCCCTCCAGCCCCTGAAGGGCACATCACTGTCTATCTGCGTCTACACCATGGCATACACGCCACATGCCGAGGAGAATCTACGTCATTCTCATTTTTTAATCTCCCATGGAAATTGGCTTAATACTCACTTCAGGCACTTGAGACTCTGGCTGAATAAGTGGGTATTAAACTACGTAAAACCATATCAAATCATTGATATTTGACCCTTTCGACCTACAAAACAGCAAGTCATTATGGCCTCAATCTGTTTTAAGAGTTGTATTACAGTCATGCTACAGAGATAGGCTAATAGGGAAATTCAAGTGCATACCACAAAAGGGATTAAAGTAGCAGTTAGAAATGATAAGCAACCATTCTTCACTTACAAACAATGAACAGACTGAAACTAGAATGAACACGTACGTATATACATATATACATATTACGTATATGAAGAGAGATATGGAAGCCTGTCAGTAGGTTTTCTCTGCAAGGATTAGAACCATTTAGGATGATCCCAACGTCAAATCATAAGCTGAAATTCTATTTGAAATGGGTTTATAACCTTCAGATAAAACTCAGTACAGTAGATCCGATATGCAGGAAGGAAATAGGCAATGTGACAAATAGAAAAACCTTATCCAACAGAACAGAGCTTTATGGGGATTCTTGTGCAGTGGATGAGCAAAGGTCATTTGTAGGCCTCAACCAAGAAACTAGAAAACCAAGACGTTAGTCAAGTGTGGGTTACATTAGAGACAATGCTATCAATCAAAGAAAGAAGACAAGCTTATGTCGGTGTCCTTATTAAAACGAGAGAATTGTCTACATTCATCCCTAGACCTCTTGAGGTCCCTGAATGGCCGGTTTTATGCAGGTCCAATAGTCAAAATAACACCCGAAGGATGGCCATTGCCTGTGCGGTTTCAGCAGGAGAAGCAGCCAGTAAGTGGAGTTCCATGTGGGGACTTAGAGTAACTGAACCCAGTGAGCCTGTCTTATCTTGGGTTGTTTGTTCAGTGTAATTGAGCAGCAGAACATAAGGAAGTTTATTTCTGAAGTAGCTCAGACCTGCTTGTTTGCTGACTCTTCTGAAACAGCCCTACCCCTGGCACAGACTTTTCCTCAAGGTTCTGTATGAATAGAGTGCTCTAAACGACCTGTTCAGTGAAGATTATTGTGCCCGGCTGTAAGAAGTAGATGGTTAGAGCTAGAAGGGAGAATCATGTAGCTGTCAGATCTGCACACTGAGGGTTCATAAGGGCCCCCAAGATGAGACGTGAAGAACCTTCCACCTGAGAAAATGTATCGATCCGATGTAACTTACCTTTGCAAACCACACGGAAATTCTTTCACAGTGTCAAGCTATTTTGCTTTGGTTGCACAGCTTCATGTCCATCGCTAGTGTGACGCCTTTCAATACTAACCACATAAGCAATCTGCAGTGTCGCCTACTATCACTCTGCTAGATGTGCACAGGCCCTCCTCACAGAAGTTTTGGGAGCTGTCACCTACCTTCAGGGGACCACAGGTACATCTTCACCATCTTTGATAGCCTTCCATCCATCCAGGACATCTCTGCTAGAATCACACTCTTTTATTCCAGGTTTTGTTCTGACCCTGGAAGTCTGCATGACAACGGAAGAGAGAGTGTACTCTTGACACCAGGACGTCAGCTCCTGGGTCTTCATAGTCACTGTGGACAATTATACAGAGGGATGACCTGTCTGTCACTGTAGTCTGTGACTTGAGTCTACTCTGTGCTTGTTCTCCCCTTACTGGAAGGAGGACCTGTTTTTCTTGCTGCTTTCTCTTCCAGAAGGCATCAGAAACTGCCATGGACTCTTAAGAAATCACAGGACTTCATAAGGAAGGGTCTTGGAACTGTCATCCGTGCTTTTCAGTCTGCCTGCTGTCTGGGTTCCTTTTCCAGCCTCCTTTGGTGCCCCAGCTCTGCATGGGGTTCATTTCCTGGATCCCCATCACTCCCCAAACATACGCCTATTTTCCTTCTTTAATTAAAAAATATTTTCTTTTTTAATTATTTGTATAAGTGTGAGTTTTTTGCACATGGGCACAGTGCTTGTGGAAGCCAGAAGAGGGTGTCTGTCAGGTCCACCGGAAGCTAGACTTTATGGGCAGCTGCAAGCCTGCTAAGGTGGGTGCTGGGAACTGAACCTGGGGCCTCTGAATGATCAGCAAGCGCCCTTAACCGGTGAGCCCTCCCCAGACCCTCCTCTTTAGCTTTGCAATAACGTAGCATCGCTTTTAGAACTGTGCGAAATGATCCCCTGCCCCAGCACACAGCTCACGCCCCTTGCACCTTGCCACCTGACATCCAACACATGCGTCCTTTGTCTTGTAGTCTCTGCTGCCCCCAGGACTACAGGCTCCCCGAGGGCAGGACTTTTAGGACAAGGCTTTTTCACCGATACATCCTCAGAACAGTTTTTGTGAAACTGACTCTTTAAGGGGTTGGAGAACCACTTCCAAAGAAGCACTAAAACTGTCAAGAACATACTGGCCTTGACCGACAGTATAGGAAGGGGGAAAACCTACTTTTGCCTTTAAATATCTACTGCAGCCTGGCATTCTTGGTAGGGATTTTCTATATATAGAACCATCTTATTTAAGGCTAAGTTAGGCCACTGAACTCCAGGCTCTCCTTTCTTTGTGTGAGAGGCCTCAGCCAGCACCGAGCAGAGGTACCCCCTTATTGATCCTTCTGGACAAGGCTTCACCAAAGCACACGTTCCTCTTTTAGGCAGTATCATTTTAAACGAGACGTACTCAAGCCGACGGCGCTTTCTAAGGGCTTCTGAGTGAGAAGGCAGCTTGTTTTTCTCAAACAGTACAAGAATGGTTAACCTGTGCCAGCAATTCACATTTCCTAATGTCATTTCCCCATACTCCCCTAGTGGAGTATCTGATTTGCCTAAGGTCACTCTGTCTCAGCTCTGGAGTCAGTTACTACTGTGAGTGTCAGTGGGGGCAAGACTAATCAGGCTTGCTTCTGCTGTGGATGGACCCTCACCTGTGAGATTCACAGACATCAAACCCTAACACACACACACACACACACACACACACACACACACACACACACACACACAAGAAGTAAAAAACTGTGACGGTAATGCAGCGCTCAGAATGTTCCAGACACTCGGCCTTTGCTCCTCCTGCCCAGAATCCTGACTTTCCCACACACCAGGCAACTGTTTTCCTCCTTCAGGAACCACTTCTGACGAGCCTTCACCCAGCCCCACTACAGGGGTTTGCCACCAGTAATTTACCCCTGGGCTACTCCTAGCTCATATGGCCCATGTGTCTGTCAGTCAGAGGAAGATTCACATTGGTGAGTTAGGAAAGATGAGATAACACAAATAAGATCCGTTTATTCAGTTTAGAAAGAAAAGTAGGGCAAGAAGCAGCAGTCACCACCCCCTCCTTGCAGGCCGCTACCTATACCATGAAACAGGAGACCGATTTGGCACTTGCAAAATCGGTTGCTTGGTCTAGTTGCAAGATGTATCTGGTTAACGGTGGCGAATGTTTTTTGCTTCAAGACAAAAGCTCTTCCAGAACAGAGGAGCCAGGTCAACAATCTGTGTGAGGAACACATTTTTTCTCCCTCTCCAAATGCATGATCTATAGGTCATCAGCCACTCATTGGCCACTTACGTTTTAAAGGTTGGTTGACTGATGGTGATGATGGTGGATCCTGGGGTCTCTGTGAAATCAAGAGCAAAATGCAAGGAGGCCATTTGTCACTTCTCCCCGCTGCATGCCCTCGTGGAGGGAGACAGTGGAGGGGAGGCAGGAAGAAAGAAGAGATGATTGCTATAAGGGTCTCAGTAATCCCCTGAAAATGCAGTCTGGCGGGACTGGAGGCCCTTCTCCCTGGCCTTGACTGAACAGGCAATAGAGGACATGCTTCCTCTCTCCCAGGTACCCCTTCTGTAGCTGAGCATCTCCTCACGAGAGTGTGCAGGCTCCTCCACTTTCTTCTCAGCCCTGCCTTGAGCACTTTGCTCATAGATGCTAATGAGCATTTGGAGGAGAGCTGCTTCAGGGAACGGGGCTTTGAACCTGAAGGGACCCACACATAATCTCTTGCAATGTTTTCAAGCTTTTTAAACCTCACTTCGGAGCTGAGGCTAAGCTTCCGCACGGTGGCCATATAGCTAGGCAAACCTGTACATGCATATCTGAAATGAAAGCTTTCAGAAATAACGGGTCACACAACATGATATGCGCCCCCAACATTTTTAATTCTATTTTTTTTTTATGTTGACTGCAGCTCGCTGAGTTACTTTTGTGGTTTCTAATGAGTCAAGGATGACAGTTTGATGCTCACTCTTCATGCCAATGCAGAAAATTGAAGTTAAGAAAGGTGAAATGACCTGGCCAAGGTCACACAGCTACTGCCTCGTGTGAGAGCCAGTACAGAACACAGGTATTCAGACTGTCTAGCTAATTGTTGTTGTTATCATTATTATTACTAATCTCTACTCTTGAAAATAATGTTTCAATACTGTGAAGGGCACATACCATTAACTACAAAAACATAGGTGTGCTTTTATTGGTAGAAAATGAAAGTCACCCAAAGGGGGGAAAAAAACAACAAATAAGATCTCTTTCTCCAATTCTCATGTACAGATAATTTTCAGTTTCAAACTCAAATGTCAAGAGAACTGTCTATATAAATATATATAGAGTGAGTCTGTCTATTTTACAAATGTTTTCAATTATGCCTGTAATTTGGCTCTAATGTTCCGGCTTGTGTAAATGTCTAGACTTCCCTGACTTCTCCATCAGAAGAGGAAAGGCCTGCATAGCCGGTTCTTCCCAAAGTGGTGGGCTCTGTCTGCTTGGCCACAGGAGGGCCAGTGGACACCTTTGTGACAATCGGGGCCTCTCAGTTGCTGCTCTCATACAGGGCATAGCACTCTCAGCAAAGCCCATCCATCTCCTAAGTTATCCTTCGTAGACAGCTTCCACTCCAGACACCCACAGGCACTGCCTCCGCCTGTGGTCTCACCAGCCCTGTAGGAGCAATGTTTCCATTAATCTGCATTAGTCTGTGAGAGTGCAGCCCTCACTGTTAGTAACCAGCATACTTTCCTCTGATAAAGGCATGGGTGCCTTCCTGTTCTCCCTATTTTTAGCTTGTTTTAAAAATGTCTCCCTCAGCCAAAGCAAACACACCCTTCATCCCCCTCCCCGTCCCCCTCCAGCATTAAGGCTGGTTGCAAGCCCGCCCAGGATATGTAACACAGGGTGTAGGGTGCCTGCTCCTACCTCTTGTGTTATTTCATTTTTCTTGTTGTCGTTCACTGGTCCCTATGTCAGCTCATGAAAGCAGCTATGACCTTTTACAACAATTGGCCTCTGTCTTTACATTGGCTGTCCTCACTCACTGGGACCCACTGGGATTACCTTGGGGGCTCCTTTCAACCTACCCTGTGAAATGGAAGAAGGTGACAGCAAAGCAAAGGTGTGGCATCCAAGGACGCACTGGCATAGTTCGTTCCAAGTGTGACTGTGAAAATGTCACAGGTCGTTTCTGAGCGTGTTCTAGCTGGAAGCTTAAAAAAAAAATGCTTCGGGATGAACATATGGAGCACGTGTGCAGAAACACTGAAAATCCGGCGTGAACTACCCCGGATCCCTGCTCTGGAGAATGGGAGTTGCTCTGGGGTTTGAGGTTCTGGCTCACTTTCTGAGATCCACAGCCCCTTCCCATAACCCCCCTCCCTCCTTCGATCTCCCCTAGAACACAGTGGAGGTAGGGCCTGCTTCCGAGGCCTCCCTGCTCAAGGACAAACTGCTTAAAATGTGGTCCTTACGAGGCAACAGGAAGGACAGGCCAGAGGGCATGGTTTTAACATTTAAAATTCAGTTTTAAAAATTGGCATCTTCTCATACTGTCTAAAGACCCAACCCAGGGCCAAACTTGTTTATTTTGGCAGGCACGTGGGTTTCTCCTGTAGTGGGCAGGTGTCTGTAGTATTCCATATTTATAGCAAATACTCATTTGCCTCTCATTCTTGTTTTTTATTTGTTTGTTAGGTTGGTTGGTTTGGTTTGGTTTGGTTTGGTTTGGTTTGGTTTGGTTTGGTTTGGTTTGGTTTGGTTTGGTTTTTTCAAGACAGGGTTTCTCTGTGTAACCCTGACTGTCCTGGAACTCACTTTGTAGACCAGGCTAGCCTCGAGCCCACGGAGATCTGCCTGCCCCAGCCTCCCAAACCCTGGGATTAAGGATGGACATCACCAATGCCTAACTCCCTCTTGTTTTCTTGTTTCACCTTTTTCCAAAGACTGGCATAGAAATTGCCATGAAATAGAGAATAATTTCTCAGAAGAAAAAAAAATAGCATTGCAGCTCTCACATCTGGGGAGAAGGATGGTCTATGCAATCTGTTCTGTAGTACAATGTAACGCAACGTAGTACCCCACAGTTCCATGCGGCATTTTGGAGGAGGACCGCCACCATGGTGGGGAGTGGCCCATAAGTTGGATCTCCTGCCAACAACATCAAGCAATTCAGTAACATTGAAAATTGTCAGGCGTGACGGTAGGGGAGAGGGTGGACTGTGAGTTATTTCCAAAAGGGCTGACGATCTTCGAGGCAATCATGGTGCTGTCTGTTGTCTCTTCCTTCATGATCCAGCTTATCCCTAACACACTGAAAAACCTGGGGCAGAAATGTGAACAAAATACTTTCTTTAGGACCAATCCCAGGGGGAAGGAAAGCAACTAGGAGGAACATGAGCCTGGATGACTTTAAT
Organism: Psammomys obesus; assembly: GCF_907164565.1. NCBI lineage: Eukaryota > Metazoa > Chordata > Mammalia > Rodentia > Muridae > Psammomys > Psammomys obesus. Next base: position 2,434,250 of record NW_026591711.1, read on the forward strand.
AGTCTCTGTAACAGCTTCTGGCTGTGGTTACTTCAGCGGGCCTTTACTGATGGGTTGTGCTCAAAACTAAATTGCGCATCTAGAATACAGGATTCAGGTTTGCTGTCTACAAATGTAGAGTTGCACACGCACAATTTCCAGACAAACTGACACATCTAGAAGTGTAGCCTGTTTGGTGGCACCAAGAGAGGCCAAGTATGTGAGACCCACAGAGAAGTAATTGGCCTTAGGAAATCCATCCAAGATCAAAACAACTTCCTGTCAATCAGTCCAGAAAGATGGAGCCACAGAGGGAGAGAAGGCAAGAAAAGAAAAAAAGAAGGGAGGGGAGGAGAAGGAGGGAGGAAAGGGAAAGAGAGGAAGAGCAGTCATCTCTGAGGTGGCCTTCAATGATCTTGCTGATGTCCATGCTTGTTGACCACGCCCTGGGACACTTCTTCTTGATCATGAGCTGGAGATACTATCAACTCATTTCTGATCCATAGATTATCTGAAACATGACAGGAAGCTATGGTTTCTGTCCTGGGTCCTTTCAGCCTTGGTCCAACCACAAAAGCAAAGAACTGTTTTGATTTTCAGGACTCAACAAAGCTAAGCTGCTACTGGAGTGTGGCAAGGCCACCCAGAGATTAGCAGGAGCAGGAGGGTACTATCCAAATGAGGAAAGACAGGGAAAATCGAGGGTGCTACCAGCTGCTGTGAAAGTTGGACCAAAGGGGCCTTTGCCCCAGGGTCAGTAGCGATAGAGTGCTGCCATGCCTGCTAAGACAAGGAAGTCAAGGGAAGACTCGGCTTCTCTCTCCTTCCCGAGGTCCACTGGCCAAACTGTCCCCAAACTGACCCAAGATCCTAGGGAGATCAACCCTCTGGACACAGCCTCCTGCAATACAAAGAAGAGCTGAGGAGGTCAAGAAATAGACCGGCAAGCTTCCAGCCTTGCCCTGCACAATAGCCAGCAAACTGAACCGAAAGGATAAAGTCAACCTAAGTCCTCCCAGGTACGACAAGAAGTGGCTCCTTATTGCCTCTGGGCACAGGGACCGGTCAGGGTCAACATGAAAAACCAAACTACTCAACAACAAAGTAATGATCCTGGTCAACAATTCAAAGCACATTGCCACCGGTCAAACACGGGTCCTGGCCTGGAATCTGCTGGGCTGGGGTAGGGGGGAGGAGAGAAGCCATATCAGAAGCATATTAGAAGAAAGCAGAACAGGGCACACTGAAGACCTTGGAGAAAGCAGGAAACATGCAGGTATTAGGAACACACACACAGATGGACACGGACACACACATACACGGACAGACACAGACAGACAGACATGCGTGAGTGCAGACTCATACACACAATCATCACAGTCAAAAACAGAATGACACTCCAGGAAAGTATACACCTTTTGTGGGAGAAGGGTGCAGGTGTGAGTGACGGGGCTCTCCCACAGAGACGCAGACGCGCCACAGGGAGTTTCCTGACCAGGTGCAGTGATACTGTAAAGTTTGACAATGAATGGAAAGGCAAACAAACAAACAAACAAACAAAAGCCTTCAAGGTGGCAAAAACCCGCTATGAAAGCTGAGCAACGAGAAAGTAGCCGCAACAGCAGAGACCAAGAATCTGAACCACGATGGGCTTCTGCCAGAGCTGAGGCAGGACCTGACCACACGCTGTCCTCACACAGCGAGAACCTCCACCGAGGTCTGGCCCACAGGTGCTTGGTGCGCAGCTGCTGGATGAGTGAGCTAGCCAAAGCGAAACCTCAGCCCGTGGGAGGGGCAGAAGCACACAGAGCTTGGGGAAGGAGCTCTGAGGTGAGGTGGCAGCGTGGTGGCCCTCTGGAAAACCCCGGCGGCAGCCAGAACAGTGTGGGCAGCTACCACCCAAAATGAGATGGTTCTTTTAGGGCAAATGTGCCGAGTCATAAATAGCTTAGACCTATGCAAATCGCCACAGCTGCACAGCAAAGGGCTGGAATGTGGGCCCCGCATGGAACACTCTCCAGCCCACTGGGCTCTTCCCGGCGATCGCCCTCCTAGCAGCGGGACCAGGCTGCCATAGTGAGGGGAGCCATCGGGCAGGTCAGCATTCTGTTCAAGGAAGCTTTATGCCTCCGATGTCACTTGCCTGGTGGCAGTGTCCCATCTTAGAAGATGGTTTCATTTCAGAAACGACCCCTGTATAAGTGTCAGGCCACGTGACATCTGAGAGTCTTAGTCTTCACTGCCGGCTTAACTGAATCGGAAATCACCTATGAGACTCACCCATACGTATGTGTGAAGCTGTGTCCAGCCAGGCTTAGCTGAAGAGAGAGGCCCCACCCCAAATGTGTGTGGCACTGTCCCATGGGGGGAGGGGTCTCCCAACAAATATAAAGGGAATATTGGGAAAGCCAACTGAACACCAGCATTCCTCTCTCTACTCCCTGGTTGCAAACAGAATACAACCACCTCCCTTGGAGTCCCTCCCTCCTCCTTCTTTTCCCACCACAACGAACTAGATCTTCCCTTAAGCTGTGAGCCAAAAAAATCCAACCGCAAACCTCCCTGAAGTTGCTCCTGATGGATATTTTTCACAGTAATGAAAAAGAAGTTGTTAGTACAACATCCTTAATTTGGGAAAGTTTTAGTGGGACCCTCAGTTTTTATTCCTGTAACACCTCCTTCATAAGAGTGTGTTAGCAGGAAAAACTACCTACAGTGTCAGTGCCTTAAAACCTCTCACCAGAGCCAAGACAAAGATGAGTCCTTTAACAAGGCCAGGGAGAAGACATAGCTACTTATTAGCATTTTGAGGAGGAGGAGAAGTAGGGGAGGAGGAGAAAAAGAAGGAGAAGAGGAGGAGGAGGACAAATAGGAGGAAGAGGAGGGAGGGGAGGGAGGGGAGGAGCACCTCACTCATAATCCTCTCAAGCTTCCTTTCCTATTGTCAAGAATCTAGCTCAGCACTGCCTTGACGCATACACTCAAGTGTCTGTCAATGAAAAGATCGTGTTGGAAAACTGTGACAGTTCTCTTACTCAGATACTAAAGTAAACTTTAAAGTGCAGCTCATACTTAGTTATAATAACAATGGCGACCATTACAATTACTACTGACGACAAGTTGAGTGGGAAGGAAGTTCTAGGGACTGCAAAAGTTAATGCAATAGCTAGGCTACCCTGGTGTACCCTGTAGCAATTCACAAGCCTCACTCGGGAGGCTGGTTCGTTGTAATTCAGACCCCAGTGGCATTTTTATTAATCTATTCTCCACCTTTTTCTTAAAATGACTTGAAGTGGCTTGCAGAAATATATTCATCAAAATATGATTTTTTTTTTTTTTAAAAAAAGCATAGTTTACTAGAGTTGGCATGACAGAGCTGGGTGGATTGCAAACAGAATTGTTGTCATGGTTCTGGAGGCAGGAGGCCAAGACTGGACTGTGCTAAGGGTCGGTTCTTTTCTGAGGGATCCAGGAAAGGATCTTCTCCTCTTCCCGAGGTTTGTGGCTCTTTAGCGCCCGCCTCCGGTACATCCATCCCTGTATCCATCTTCAGTGACATTCTTCCTGTGTGTCCCTGTGCCCATTTTTACATATGTTCTTTCTGTGCAGGCCAGTGCCCAAAATTTCCCCTGTATGAGGATGGTAGCTGTGTTGGTTGGAGCTCACCCAGCTCCAGTGTGACATCATCATTAAGGTCAACATTACGTGTTCAAAGAAGGTCAATCTGCAGTACTGCAGGTTACAAGCCAAGCGCATGAAGTTGAGGAGACATGATGCAATCCATAAGGGAGCGGGGGAAGAAGAAGCATGGGGAGACTAGAAAGATGGCTCGGCCTGTGAGAGTACTTGTTGCTCTTGCAGAGGATTGGGTTCAGTTCCCAGAACCCATAGGGAGGCTCACACCCATCTGGAACTCTAGTTCTAGGGGATCTGAGACCTCTGACCCCCACAGGTTCCCTCATATACCTCATGCGCTCAGGCACACGTGTACACACATAGCATAAAATAATTATTTTTAAAGGAAACCGTGGACTGATCCGTGGAAACTGAGCGTACACCTTGTCTGCTGGATGCAGGACAGGCAGCTGGAGGGCATGATGCGGACATGGATCACTTTTCCTCTCCTCCATACTTCCAGATGGCCGGCTTTCCCTGTACAGCCTCCTGGAAAAAGCAGAGGCTTGTTATTTCACAGGCTGAATAGAGGACACTCAACCCAGAGGGCACCAGACCTATAGGACCGCTGAGGTGGGGTGGGGGTAGACAGATGAGTCAGGATCTTGAGATAAAAGCTCGCCTGGCTGTGGGCTAGGGAGCTGAAGAACCCTCTTTATCTGCTTGCACTTAGAACACCAGCAGTCGGGACTAGGATTACAAAGCCAGGAGGAGGGGAGAGCCACACTAGAGATCTAAACAGCACCCAGGGGAATGGCCTGCCCTACTGCTGTTCAGGGTCCCCAGGAGAAGGCTAGTTCCCTCCTCATTGTTCTATACTCTTCTGTTTCCAGAATTTCAAGTGTGGTTCCTACCCTCCCATTCTTGCATCTAAAAAGTCAACCAAACACTAGGATGAGCCTTCAGCCTGGGGCCCTAAAGACCAGACTGACAAAAGGACCCAGAGGACACGATTTTTTTTAATAGAGAACGTTTTTTAAAATATAATTAATGTCCTAAGTGAGATATGGAAGAACAGAATTTAATGAAAAGAGAATGGAGGAGCAGAAAAGGCTTCTTAGTCACTAAGACATGAACACAGAACCCATCCAGACCATGCAGTGATGAAGATAAGAAAACCTTTTAGAAAGCAGAAGCAAGTGCCCAAACATTAGAAAAGAATACAAACAATAAACTTGTGGACTCTGGCCAGAGAAGCAGGAATGCTAACTGCAGAGTTCTACCTCTTTCTCCATTCCTCGAAGTCCAATCCCCCAGTCTCATAGCCAGCTCTGTAGAAGGCCACCTACTCCCCTCTCGCTCTCTGCCTCCGTTTCTAGCCCCCTAGGAATGGACTAGGGACAAGGTGGAACACCCTGCTTTCCTTCCTCCTATAGACTCCCTGACACTCCTCCCCCATCATAGCTCATCCCCATTCCTAAGAGTCAGCTCCCAATACCTAGAACCACACTTTACCTGAAATCCCCAGTGGCCACACCTATCAGAATCCCAGAAGAACTTCCTACCAGGAAACACACGGCTAGCACGCATTTTGAAGAACCAGAGAGGGCAACAGAAACCAAGGAACAAAACACCCACCCAACAAAGACAAGACTAGATATCAGAACCTAAAATTATAATCTTTCCAAACCCAGATCCATAAAACACAATCAATAACAGCCAGGGTAACGTCTACACTAGAGCCCAGCAACCAGGCCCTGAGAAAGGCAATGTGGCTGAGGAACAAGAAAAAAGACCTCAAAACAACCTTTATGAATATGATACGGGTCCTTAAAGAGGAAATTAATAAATCCATTAAAGAAATCTATGAAAACACGAACAGTGGAAGAAAATTAATAAAACAGTGGCAATAGAATCAATAAAGAAATCCCAAACTGAGGGAAATCTTGAATGAGAAATTTAGGAACTCAAACAAGAACATCAGAGGCAAGCCTCACCAACAAATATAAGAGATTGAAGAGAGACTCTCAGGCACTGAAGACAAGATAGAAGAAATGGAAACCTTGGTCAAAGAAACTGTCAAATCTAGCAAGCCCCTGTCACATGCTGATATTCGTGGTTCATGCTGCTGGGAGCCATGCTGATGTGTGTAGTCCTGCTGCTGCTGGGGACCATATAGATGTCCTTGGCCCATGTTACTACCAAAGGCCATGAGGATATTCACTGCCACCAAAGACCATGTTGATGTCCATGGTCCGCACTGCTGCCAAGGGCCATTGTAGTGTCCATGGTCCATGCTACAGCTGAGGGTCACATTGCTATCCATGGTCTGTATGGCCACCGGAGAACATGATGAGGTCTGTTCTCCGTGCTAATGCCCGAGGCTGCGAGGATGATTTGTGCTGTCAGCAGATCACGTGGAAGTCCATGATCTGTGCTGCCAAGGACTGTGAAGGACAGGAAAACATCTTCTGCAGTGGTATCAATGACTGAAGACTCACAGTTGAGAAGACTGTGAGAGAAGACTCACAGAAGGTTTCTGTGGCAACCTCTCCCCAACCCCTAGAAACAGAGAGTCTAGACAGGAAGCCATTGAAGAGAACTCTTTAAAATTGTGATAAGGATCCTGATGTGTAGCTCTTCACAGCTGATCGCTTCTGGGGGTGAGGGGGAGGAGAAGGCCTCAGTTATTCTTAAGGGGCTGGCCACTGGAAGTTTGACACTGCTCCAGTGAGTATATGAGTAACACAAATTGGACTTGGCTTTCTTCTTCTTCTTCTTCTTCTTCTTCTTCTTCTTCTTCTTCTTCTTCTTCTTCTT
>NW_026591711.1:2440673-2448449 GCF_907164565.1 Psammomys obesus
TTCTTCTTCTTCTTCTTCTTCTTCTTCTTCTTCTTCTTCTTCTTCTTTTGTTTTCTTCATCATTTTTTTTGAGGGGAGACCACAAGGGAGGGAGGATGAAACTGAAAAGACTTGGAAATGAACGTGATCAGGATATATTTTGTGAAACTTGCAAATAACCAATGAAAGTATTACATTAGAAAAAAAACTCCTGGAACAAAATATCCAAGACATCTTGGATGCTATGAAAAGACCAAATCTAAGAATAGTATGAATAGAGGAAGGAGAAGAAACCCAGGTCAAAGACACAGAAAGCATTTTTCAACAAAATCACAAAAGAAAGTTGCCTTAACCTAAAGAAGGAGATGCATATCAAGGTACAAGAAGCATACAGAACACCACATAAACTGGACCAGAGAAGGAAGTTCCTTCAGCGCATAATAATAAAAATACTAAATGCACAGATAAAAAAAGAATATTAAAAGCTGCAAGGGGGAAAACCAAGTAACACATAAAGGAATACATATTTAGAATATCACCTGACATCTCAGTGGAGACTAAAAGCCAGAAGGGCATGGACAGATGTTTTACAAACTCTAAGAGACCACAGATACCAGACCAGAAAACTATACCCAGCAAAACTTTCAATCATAATAGATAGAAGAAGAAAGATGTTCCAAGACAAAACCAAATTTAAGCAGTATCTGTCTATAAATTCAACCCTACAGAAGGTGTTAGAAGGAAAATTTCAACCTAAAGAGGTTAACCACATCCAAGCAAATATGAGGAAAAAATAATCCCAGACCAGCAAATCAAGAGAAGGGAAACAAGCATACACACACACACACACACACACACACACACACACACACACACAAACACTCTACTCATTGAAACCTCTGAACATCAATAGTCTCAATTCCCCAATAAAAAGACACATACTAACAGAATGGATGTGTGAAAACAATATTCAGCCTTCTGTTGCATACAAGAAACATCACTTAGATCAAGGATAGCTGTCATCTCAGGGCATATAGGGTGGAAAAAAATATTCCAACCAAATGGACCTAAGAGACAACTGGTGTAGCCTTTTTAATATCTGACAAAATAGACATCAAATCAAAACTAATCAGAAGAGATGGGGAAGGACGATATCTGTTCACCAAAGAAAAAGACCCGCCAAGAGAACACTGCAATTCTTAACATTTATGCAACAAATTCATAAAAGGAATGATACCACAGCTTAAATCACAGATTGACTCTCACACACTGATAGTGGGAGACTTCGATACCCCATCCAGACAAAAACAAAACAGAGAAATGCTGGAGCTAACTGAAGTTATAAACCAAAGTGACCTAACAGATATTTACAGAACTTTTCATCCAAATACAAAAGGATGTACTTTCTTCTCTCCAACTCATGGAACTTTCTTCAAAACTGACCACATATTTGGACACAAAGCAAGCATCAACAGATATAACATATGTAAATTGATAAATATAAGCCACTGTATAAACAAGCTGAAAGACTCAAACCACCTGATTATCTCATTAGATGCAGAAAAGGCCTTTGACAAAATCCAACATGCCTTCATGATAAAAGTTCTAAAGACATTAGGGGAACATATCTCAACACAATAAAGGTAGTTTACAGCAAGCCCCATAGCCATCAAGTCAAATGAAGAGAAGCTCAATGCAAGTCCACTAAAATCAGGAACAAGACAAAGTTGTCCACTCTCCCCATACCTACTCAATATAGTGCTTGCTAGTGCAATGAGACAACTGAAGGAGATCAAAGTGATACAAATTCCAAAGGAAGAAGTCAGAGTGTCTTTATTTGCCAGTGATAGGATAGTATACATAAATATACTAAAAATATTCTACCGGAAAACTACTACAGCTGATAAACACTTTCAGCAAAGTAGCTAGACACAAAATTAACACAAAAATCAGTAGTCTTACCATATATAAATGACAAACAGAATGAAATAAAATTCAGGGAAATAACACCCTTCATGATAGCCTCAAATAATATAAAATACCTTGGGATAACTCTAAGCAAGCAAGTGAAAGACTTACGTGACAAAAACTTTAAGACACTGAAGAAAGAAATTGAAGAATATATCAGAAGATTTAAAGTTCTCCCATGCTCATGGATCAGTTGGATTAATATAAAAATGGCCATCCTACCAAAAGCAATTTACAGATTCACTGGAATCCCCACCAGCATTCCAACACAATTCTTCACAGACCTGGAAAGAACAATCTTCAGCTTCATATGGAAATATAAGAACCCCAGGATAATTAAACAATCCTGAACAATAATAAAAAGAAACTTCTGAATATATCACCATCCCCAATTTCAAGTAGTACAGCAAAGCTATACTACTTGATAATAAAAACAGACACACCGATAAGTGAAATTGAATTGAAAACACAAACACAAATCCACACAGTTAGGGACACCTGAGTTTTGAGAAGGAGAGGAAGAAGAAGAAGAAGAAGAAGAAGAAGAAGAAGAAGAAGAAGAAGAAAAAGAAGAAGAAACCAAAAATACAAATGAAGAAACCAAAAATACAATCTGTTAAAAAAAAAAAATCTTCAGCAAATGGTGCTGGTCAAACTGAATACTGTATGTAGAAGAATGCAAATATCTCCATACTTACTTATCACCCTATATAAAATTCAACTCCAAATCCATTGCTTTATATTCTAACATATTTTGTTAAAACTTCAATAAATTGGGAACAAAATGCCCCCATTTGTTATTTAATAGAAAAGGGGTGTTTTTGTTGGAGCTGGAGAGATGGTTGAGGGTGAAGAGCACTTTGATCCAGATTCCAATCCCAGCACCCACATGGCAGCTCCTAATCAACTGTAACTCCAGTTCTAGGGGATCCGCTGCCCTCTTCAAGCCTCTTCTTGCACTAAACATGCACATGGGGAACAAATGTGCATGTAGGCAAACACTCGTTTACATAAAATAAAAACAAGTAACTCTGGATTCTTTCTTGTTTTGTCTTGCAAAAGTTCCGTGTCCTAAAGGACATTCTGAATCACATGACTGCTAGCACTTGGGCATGATAGCGAGGAAGGCAATAGTCAAAGTTTATCTACCAAAATTTGCTTCCCAGAAAAATGGTATATAGTGATAAAAAGACTGAAGTTTCATAGAATTGTGATTATCTGTCCTTGCTCGCTGAGAATCCACAGACTGAAAGGTAAAATCAACATGGATCTTCTAGCAAGTTGCCCGGACAGGGTGGCCTGGCTGCTCTTCCTGCCTCCAGATTCTGAGCATCCAAAAACCCCATGCTATGTGAGTGAGATCATGAGATGATGAGCTCTCTCCAAATCTGTCTCCATAGCATCCTTGTGGAAATGGGGACTTCATGTTCTCACTCATGGTCATGGTTTTTTTCAACTATAGAATAAAATCTTCTCCAGTGTTCACAGGTCTAATGACTGCCTAGTGACTAGGGAAACATGAAAGCTGCTTCCTTCTCCTGAATACCAGCTCAGAAATACCTTGTACAAATGAGTCCCCTGTCTTGTGAATTGAGTTCATTGCTTTTGCTATCATTTGATGGAACAGTAAATCGTCCATAAAGAACAGCTCGTTCAGAAGGCAGGGATGAGGAAAAGAGAGAGGAAGAGGCCATCTGATGGTGTGCCCCAACCTCTGAGTAGCTGCTACCCAGGGCACGTACAGAACTCAGTGACTACGCACATGGCTTCTGCCTGCTGTGCTGTTTTATTCAGAGGGCTGATTTGAACCTTTGATCGCCTGGTGGCCCGTGTGATGGGCCTCTCTACACTTCAGTATCCACATGTGTAAAAGGAGAATGGTGATGGTTCTCACCGGGAGGCTGGTGCTGGAGACAGAATGAGGTACCAGGAGCCAGTGCAGGGAACCAGTAATTACGTGAAGCCGGCACCCGTAACAGCATGGCACCAGCTGTTACTATTATCTCTTCTAAAAACTTGTTTTTACACCAAATGCTGCTGCTTGTTGTTGTGCGGTGTGTGTGTGTGTGTGTGTGTGTGTGTGTGTGTGTGTGTTTGTGTATACAGGTACATACATGTGTGTGGGGGTGCCATGTAATATGTGAAAGGTAGAGGACATGACCAGGTATCTTCCACCATCACTCTTAGTTTAGAGGCAGGGTCTCTCACTATCTAGAGCTCACTAATTGGCTAGAGAGACTGGCCAGCTAGCATCCTCTTGTCTCCACCTCCCCAGTTCTGAAATTATGAAACCCACCACTATAACCAGATTTTGGTTTTTTTTTTTTTCATGGAGTCAGGAGATTGAAGCGGGAGACTTCATCCTTATAGAGCAAATATTTCACCGTATTAAGTCAAAATTCATAAGAGTCCCCCCCTTTCTGTTTCCCTGTATTAACATTGAGGCCAGGGTTTTGCTCACTCCCAGCAAGCATTCTACCACTAAACTGTATCTCAGCCCTCTTTGTAATTTTTTTAATTAATTTGTTTAATCTGTCTTAATTTTGTTTCCTGTTGATGCAAGAAAACATTCTGACAAAAGCAACATAGGAGAGAAAGGTTTTATTTTAACTCATGATTCCAAGTTATTGTCCATCATTGGACAGTCATGAACAGACTGTTCAGTCATGGCAGCAGGAACTGGAAGCAGAGAGTGAATGCATGCATGCTTATAGTTTGCTTTCTCTTCCTTTATATGGTCCAAGACTGGAGTTCAGGGAATGATGCTGCTCATATTTAGGATGGCTCTTCCTGTATCAATTAATGTAATCAAGACAATCCCCTACAGACATGCCATGGGCCAACCTGGTCAATACAATCTCCTACAGACATGCTATGGGCCAACCTGGTCTAGACAATCTCCTACAGACATGCCCATGGGCCAACCTGGTCTGGACAATCTCCTACAGACATGCTCATGGGCCAACCTGGTCAAGACAATCCCTACAGACATGCCATGGGCCAACCTGGTCTAGGCAGTCCTCCACAGAGATGCCCATGGGCTAACCTGGTCTAGACAGTCTCTCACTGAGACTCTTCCCAGGTGAGTCTATGTTGTATCTGACTGACACTTAAAATTTACCATCTCAGTATTTTCCGGTCATGTAAACTGTCCCAGACAAGCAGGCCTTGAATGGTCATCCTCCTGCCTGAGCTTCTTTAATAGCTGGGGTTACAGGCATGTACCACAAGATCCATTTGTAAGGTCTGTGTGTGTGTGTGTGTGTGTGTGTGTGTGTGTGTGTGTGTGTGTGAGAGAGAGAGAGAGAGAGAGAGAGAGAGAGAGAGAGAGAGGAGATAGGTGTTCAGGTGCTGTGGAGGCCAGAAGAAGGTGTTTGATCACCTGGAGCTGTAGTTGGAGCCAACATAGATGCTGAGAAACAAACTAAGATCCTCACAAAGAGCATCAAGTGCTCTTAGCCTCCCCCTCCAGGCCCACAAGTTTCATTATTAACGTTATGTTCTTTGGGACTCTTGAGAATGAAACAGTTCCCCACGCCTTCCTGTGCACAGCTGTTCTGAAGCAGCTGGCTACAGCAGCACAGCTAACTCAGGTGACCCTCCCAATGAGCCACAGTCAAGCGGTCCTCTCCTCTTCCTGGTGGGAGAGACCTGCGACTATACATCAGTCCCACAACTAGAGAGAGAACAAAAGGAGGAGACAGAGCAACTCTATCCCAACCCAACCAGAAATAGGGAGCAGGTGTGAGGCACTGTGGAGGCCTCCATCTGCTGGCCCATGAAAACCAGCCCCCCAATCCTGCACCAAGGATGTGGATTGTGCCAACAACCTGCAGGAGTTTAGAAGCAGAATCTTCCCTAGACCTTCTCAATGAGAACACTTCCAGTGACAGTGACTACAGCCTGGAGAGGGGGCTCAGAGTCACACCCGACCCAGGAAAGCTGTGACATGACCACTGTGCACTGAAGAATACGCAGTCTGCAGCAGCCTACTACGCACCAGCTGGAGATGGACACGCCTGCTCTCATTTATGCTATGAGCCAAGGATGGCAAAGGACTAGCTCGTATGCAGTACCTGTGAGGTATGCTTTAGTTGAAAATAGGCCATCCACCTATAGGTGATCACATGAAGACACAGCCTGGGGGAGAGCAGGCCCCAACTCAACATGTCCAGCGAGTGAAGGGGAAACTTGAGCACAAGGCCAGACATGTGCAGAGGGAAAGTGAGAAGACACAGGAAGGACCATGGACAAACTAGGGGCTATGTGACCTGCCAGCCACAGCAGGGAGGGCTGCGGGGGGGAACCCCTCGGAGCCCTCAGACAGCCCTGCTACCTCTTGACTTTGGACTTCTGGTCCACAGAACTGCTTGTTAAGTCTTCTTGGTGGTGGTCCTTCGTTATGGCTGCCATAGAAAACTAGGCAGGAAGCTGGAGAAGGCTGATTTCCAAACATAGAAAGGCCTGGAATGAGGAGAGAATCCATCTACCCACCTGTTCATTAGACAAATAGTCAAGATGTAGTCTTTACTCTGCAAGTGCTTGTTGTATGACAGCCATGGTCTCTCCATCTGGAAGCGGGGCATAGCCATCACAACGGAGTTCAAGCACAAAAGCACTAGATGAGAGGAGATGAGGGCACACTGCTCAGAGGAGATGCATTTAATCCAACCTTCAGTGAGGAAGGCAAAAAGCCTCCCAAGAATAAGACTGTGGGCAAGAAAAGGAAAAAAAGAGACTTGTAGGACAGAAGCATCAGAGAGCATTCTGAGACCTGAACACGCCTCTCCATGGGCAGAGCCAAGCATACAGGAAATGGCACAGAGGATGCCGCCATGCATCGAGCTACAAGATCTGGACCACATCCCCAGCTCTCTGGGAGCTACTTTCCAAGAAACCAATGAGATAATGAGATCCAGGGGGGATTCTGACGGAGAGCTCAAGTCTTGGCCATGGGAGCAGCACGGAAGGTACTTAGAGAATGGTAATGCCGGAGAAAAAGGAGAAACAGGGTGTGGAATGACTCGTGGTTTTCTTGGTAGCAGCTGGACAGTGCCTTTCCCCTGGCACGTGAAGAGAGGCAGGCCGAAAGGAAGGTGAGACTAGCAGCCATGAAGCAGCCGTTGGCCTTTTCCTCTGCTAGCAGAACCTTGTTTTTTTTTTCCTACTGTCCTCTGAAAACCAAGGCTGAGCCCGTCCTCAGAACAGGGCAGTCAGTCCCTGGGCTAACCTGGACCACCCAGCACAGAAGCCATCAGCCCAGAGTGGCTATTGCTCACTTGACGTGTGACTATTTGTAACTGAGATGTGCTGTGAGTACAGAATATACTCTGGATTACACATCATGGACAAGAAGGCATGCAAAGGCAACAGTGATCCATTCTATTATTTGAATTCATCACATTGAAATACTATCCTTAAATATTGGGTTCAGTACAATACTCTAGAAGGGCTAATATCACTTGTGTCTTCTTTAAAAAAAAATATGGCTGCTAGAAAGTTTTAAATAATGTATCATACATAATAAGTTGACCAGAGAGTTGAGATCTGATTCAAGCATGGACCTCATTCCATCAGCTAGTGATAGGTTTAGATAGGTTTGTGTAAGCATAATGTCAATCTGACCAATGACAATGGAGAATTGGCAGCCAGATTTCTGGGAGAGTTCTCCTTTTTCTCTAAAGTGAGCATAAGCCAAAAGAAGCTTTTGTTTGTTTGTTTGGTTGGTTGGTTGGTTGGTTGTTTGTTTGTTTGTTTGGTTGGTTGGTTGGTTGGTTGGTTGGTTGTTTGTTTGTTTGTTTGGTTGGTTGGTTGGTTGGTTGGTTGTTT
>NW_026591711.1:2448459-2473282 GCF_907164565.1 Psammomys obesus
GTTGTTTGTTTGTTTGTTTGGTTGGTTGGTTGGTTGGTTGGTTGTTTGTTTGTTTGTTTGTTTGGTTGGTTGGTTGGTTGGTTGGTTGTTTGGTTGGTTGGTTGGTTGGCTTTGTTTTGTTTTTTTCTGCCATTGATGTTGTCATCAGTGTACTGCCTGGAGCAGTGACAGCCATTTTGAGACATAGAGAACAGATCTCTTAAGAAAATATTCGGGCATCGAGTCTCATACCTATCAGCTGTTGGGAGGAGAAGATAAGGAGAAAGAAGGGTTGTGAGGAGGAGAGGGCCAGGAGAAAAGGGAGAGTGAGCTGGAGGAGCAGAAGGAAGAAGCAGAGGGAGAGAAGTCAAGAGAAACTGCTTCTTGATAAAAACTAAATGGAGTCTAGGTTGGTAGCCTACAGCTTTAGTCCAGTACTTCGGGGGCAGAGGCAGGAGGATCTCTGTGAATTTGAGGCCAACCTGGTCTACATAGCAACAGCCAGGGATACATAGTGAGACCCCGTATATATATAAAAAAATTCTTAGATGGACAAACTATTTATGTTAATGTTTCTGCTGAACTTAATTGTATTTTCTGGTCCTGAAGACAAGATATTAGCCCACATTTGACATCAGTGTGGAAAGCATAATATTTGCTTTTTCCACTTTGTTAATACGGAAACATTACTCTGAAAATAACAAAGCAGAAATGGAACAATATTCTGGTCATTGTGTGTGTGTGTGTGTGTGTGTGAGAGAGAGAGAGAGAGAGAGAGAGAGAGATCTAGTCTAAAATGCCACTATTCTATACCTGTGAAAGTGTCTGGGGCTGAAGCTGATGGGGTAGGGTAGTTTCTTGATGAACTCCACGTTTTCTTTCCAATCTGCAGTAAGGGTTTGTCCTAGCTAGGGTTTCTATGGCCATGATGAAACACAATGACCAAAAAGCAAGTTGGGGAGGAAAAGGTTTATTTGGCCTACAGTTCCATCATTGAAGGAAATCAGAGTGGGAAGCCAAACAGGGCAGGAACCCGGAGGCAAGAGCTGATGCAGAGGCCACGGAAGGGTGCTGCTTACTAGTTTGTTCCTCCTATTCAGCCTGCTTTCTTACAGAACCCGGCACCATTAGCCCGGGAATAGCACTGCCCACAGTGGGCTGGGCCCTCCACCATCAATCACCAACCAAGAAAACGCCCCCACAGGCTTGTCCACATCCGGATCCTATGGAGGCATTTTATTCACTGAGATTTCCTCCTCTCAGATGCTCTAGATTGTGTCAAGTTGACAGGGTTAGTCCTGGGTCAAGCAGTGGTTTATTTCTTCAGCAGCATGTGTTCAGAACTCCAGATATCTGTCAAGTGCAGGGAGGATCCATCGCTCTGGCCACCTGTCAGTATCCAGCTACATCAGCCTCAGTCCTCATTGTCTTTGCAACTTTGTGGCATTATTGAGGAGTTTTGATGTGATAATCACAGCCCACTGAGTTCCTAGAGCCAGTATTAAAAATGGCAATGTCGTAGCTCTTCTCCACGATTCTTGACTACATAGTGATATGAAGCTTTCAGTGTCTGACTTTGACCTACAACCAATTGCTTTCTTATCTGTCCCCTCAAGGTCTAAGCAGAATAAGCAGCCAACATCAGAAGCCTGAAGCACAGAGAACATTGTTCAGTACTCGAGCCTGTAAGAGATGAGTGGAGAAGGGAGGAGAAGCAACCAAGGAAGACTTGGTACCAGGTCCACTATCAGGAGGCAGGGAGGAGAGACCCAGAGAGGTGTGGGGCTGAGCACTGGGTCTGTGAGCATTTCGACCCAGTCCCTCCTCTTCCTCTCTTGACTTCTCTTGCTCTGCTTCTTTTTTCTGCTCCTCCAGCTCACTCTCCCCTTTCTCCTGGCCCTCTCCTCCTCACGCTCCTTTTTTCTCCTTATTGTGTGATGGAGCCATGCAATCTTTTTCTCCATTATTTTCCTGAAGGTACTTATCATTCTTTCTCACCTCTGCCTTAGGAACGGCAAGGATTATGTCTTGATTGGAATAACAACCAACTACAGCAAGCTAGAGGACAAGAATGAGCCCACCCGTGGCCTTCCCCACGACTCTCTCAGGTGTCCCCCTTCTTGTTGCTGTTCTCGGGGGAAACAGGAAGCAGGGCAGATTTGCTCCCTCCCCGCATGGATAACTACACCGTTGATGGAAAAGCCAGATGGAGATCCAGCACATGTAGAGACCACCCCAAGGTAGCCGTCTTCCTCAGTTACTTCCTACCTTTTTTTTTCTGAGACAGGGTCTCTCAATGAGCCTGGAGCCTATCATGCCAGCAACACTGATGCCCATGAGCCCCAGAGATCCACCTGTCTCTGCCTCCGCTGTGTTGGGATTGCAGATCCATGCTGCCATACTCCAATCATACCGAGGTCCTAGGGATCCAAACTCAGAATCTCATGATCACACAGATGGATGGATGAATGAATGAATAAATTAATGAATGAAAGAAACATGTGAGATGACCCAAAAAGTCCAGGATGAGGATCCCAGACCAGGGTTGACAGTTTTCAAATAAAAACAGGGTTTTTTGTTTGTTTGTTTGTTTGTTTGTTTGTTTGTTTGTTTTTTAGGTTTGGACTGTAGAATAGTTAATTGTATGATGCTAAGTTCTATCAAACCCTGCGTGCATTTGTATACGTGAAGGCCACATAAATTAAACCTCCTGTACCATATCCAGACCAGCCAAGTATCTGGTGGAACACAGCGAAGGTGGGCCCTTCCGTTTGGGCCTGATAACCCCGCATGGTTTGAATAGACGTAAACCAGTGTAAGACTTGCTTTCTTATTTCCTCGAAACTGTGGGAGGGTAGTTCTTTGGGCCTTGGATTTACCACCCCACCTTCTCCCGAAAAGGTGCCACATAGACTGTAGTGTGGTGAACAAGAGCAGGTACAGCAACAGGAGCCAGAGGAGGAAATGGCCTGTTTCCTGTGGCACAGCCACCTCAGGCAGAGCCTCTGCCAAAGGCAGGTTTGTCCCTGCAGAACCCTGTCTCATTCAATGGGAAAAGGAGAGTCCCAAAGGAGATATTTTTTTTAAAAATGGGTTAAAGTAATTTCCTTTAACCTTGTAAAGAAGAGAAATACTATTTTACACACACACACACAAATTCAGTTCTTCTAGTCCCAAGGATCCCGAATCCAGGAGCCCTCTGAGATAGTTGGGGTTTGGATATTGATACCCACCTTGCTGAAATTTTATGTACTAGGAAGGTGCTTGACAGGTTTGTGATCTGCTCTACATTAGACACAAAACTTAGCTATATGGGACTCAATTCAATCCTTCAACTCAACGAGGAATTAAAGGAGATATGAGGGAGAAGCATCCTCCTCACCTATCCGCCATATCCAAAATCCGCCTTTCTTCATAAATAATTCTGTTATGTATTTCGTTTTCAGTTCTTGTTGACATACAAACTACAAACAATATGTAAATTTTATTACTGTAAGTGTAAAATTTTGTTTAAAAAAATCTTCCAATACCTTCTTGGGTCTAAGTGTACAGAACTTTCTAGAACAGAGAATCAGAGAAGGGTTAACCTGTAAGACACTAAATTAGCATTGTGTTGGCCAGTTTTGTGCCCACTTGGCACAAGCTGGAGTTATCTCAAAGTAGGGCACCTCAATTGAAAAAAAAAATGCCTCCAGAAGATCCAGCCTATGGCACTTTTTAAAACCTTTTTTTAGTTGTTTGTAAATTTCACATTATGCATCTCTATCCCGCTCATTTCTGCATCCCTTCCTACTCTTGCAACCTTCCCCTGAACAGGAAAAAAAAATCTCATATTGGAGGCTGTACTGTACCACAGTGTGTCCACAGAATACCTTTTGTCCCCACTTCTTTGCTTGCAAATGTTCATCACAGTGACTTGTTGGTCTGGTACAAGGTCTCTGCTTCTCCAACACTATCAAAAACTGTTGTTGCTCTGGGTCCTGGAGATCCTGTAGTTTAGGAGTTGTAGGACCTGCCCCTTCTCGCAATCCAGCAGTTCGTCAATGGGGTAAGTGTTGGAGTGGGCCTACTCAGAGCCCTGGATCTGGGCCTGAGAAGTATCTGAGCTAGTCAGTGTGCCAGCTCTCCTGCACCTACACCGCTGGGGTGAGCTCTCCTGCTCTGCACCCAGCTAGCCCATACAACACAGCCCTATGAGGCTTTGTTAATTAGTGATTGATGGGGGAGGGCCTAGTCGATTGCGGGCAGTGTCATCCCTGGGCTGGTGGTCCTGGGGTCTATAAGAAAGCAGGCTGAGCAACACATGGGAGCAAGCCAGTTAGCAGCAGCGCTCCGTGGCCTCTGCATCAGCTCCTGCCTCCAGGTTCCCGTCCTGTTTGAGTCCCTGTCCTGACTTCCTTTGGTGATGGACTGTGGTTATGGAAGTGTAAGGTGAATAAACACTTTCCTCCTCAACTTGCTTTTGGTCATGGTATTTCATCACAGCAGTAGGAACCCTAACTAATACAATCAATGTTCAGTACCGAAAACAGGAACCCCAAGTTGGGCTTTTGGGTGCTGGGTGAATGAATGATATACAAGTAGAAACTAGTCATCGCTGAAAGTGGGGCTGGCAATATGGGCAAGCCAGAAACAGCGGGCGAGATTCCTAAGTGCCTTTCCTGATGCTTGAACCTGAGCTTCTGAATTGGGGTTCCTGGAAACTCTCATTGGTTACCATTGACACAGCTCCATTTTGTCACATCTACCACTTTCCCCAGGAGGTTAAAATCCTGTTTCTGTAGCTTCTCCGGAGAAAAGGCATAAGAATGCCACAGCGTCAAAATACACTCCTAGAAAACTATCAACTAAATCACTTAACGTGAACCACATCTTAAATATATAAGGTATGAACCGAGAAGAAAGGAATTGGATCAATAATCTATTGGCTTTTTAAAGATCTACTTTATTATTACATTTTAACCGTCTTCAATTTTTTTCATACAATATAGTTTGATCTTATTCTTTCCTCTCCTCCAAGTCCTCCCAGATCACCCCCACCTCCCCACCCACCCAACCGCATGTTCAAATTCTCTCAAAACAAAAACAAAATGATAAAAAAAAAAAAAACCACCAAACAACAGCACACACAAATGTCACACAAAGTAACATGAGTCTACTTTGTGTTGGCCAAGTACTCTGAGCACAAGGTCAGCCCCGAAGTCCGGTGGATATGCCTGCAGTGTCGCTCCGCTGGATGAAACTGGTTTTCCCTCTCCCGCCGGCATCAATTACAGATGGCTTCCTGGTTAGGAGCGGGGCTTTGTGTCCTTCTCTGGGCTGGGACTTGACTGTTTGAAAGAAAAGCTCTTCGACGGCAGCAGAGTATGAGCTTGGCTGGCCCAGAGTACAGGACCTGTGACGCTTGAAACAGACCCTCGGACGGTTCTGCACCCCAGCATCTCTGGGCTCCACAGAGGATCCACTGACTTTCTGAAACAGTTATTAACGTCTCAATAGGCAAAGATTTTTCAAAAGGAAAAAAAGAAAACTTCTTGATAAAGGGTGTCCCAAGCATGCACATGTGCTCGCTCTGAGAGTCTTTCTTTTTGTTAAATAGTTCTGCTGTGTTCAGCATTTTTTCCTCACTGGGCAATATGGAGGTGCAGATGCCCCCCAGATTGGTGCTTCCTGTTCTGCCTTCTCATGCCGTAACAGCCAGCTTTACCAAACATGTCACAGTGTAACTTTATCACAGCTCACTCAACCGTGTGCCCCGAGTGGGACATTCTGCTTTTTCCTTCTCTCTGTTCTCTGCTACAACCTGTGCAGCGAGGAGCATAGGTTCGAACCTATGGCCACAGCAGCACGAGGCATGCAGCCTCTTTGGAAGCTTAGAATTTACAGGCCATTTTTTTTTTTCTTCTTCAGAGGCTGAACTGACTTAACAGAGAGTCAAATTTTCTTGTAGAAATCTCCCCCACACTCTGTGACTCTCTGTGCATGCACAAGTGTGTGTGTGTGTGTGTGTGTGTGTGTGTGTGTGTGTGTGTGTGTTACATGGACTGAGCCCTCACCCTGTCAGTACCTGAAGAGGCAGTTGCTCCTTGCTGGAGGCAGGAAGTATTCCTCAGTTTTTGATTGCCTGTAGCTCTTCCATGCTGGGAAGAGACCCTTCTCATCTGCACATTCCACGGCCCTGTGTGAACCTGCCCTCCTCTGTAAACCTAAAAGTCTGAAGGTTCAGCATCAGACCCTCTTTAGAATGGAGCCCGCTGTAACATCACAGCCTATTTATTCAACTGAGAAAGTAAAAATTCTAGCAGAGCATGTTAGTTTGAGGGCATTCAGGGATTGGAGGTGACAGGAAGAGCCTCCTCATGGCTCCCAAAAGCTTACTGAAGTTTCAACACCCCACCCCACCCCGGGAGAGATCACATTTCTTACTGCTCTGGGATGGTGGAGCTGTAAGGTTTAGAAAATAAAATAATGTACCCAGTAAAATATGAATTTCAGATATGCCACGAGTAACGTGGCACTATATTAGCGGTTTGTGTTTTATTAATGTTGCACAGAATCTGTTTATATTAAAGCGTTATTCATGCTCTTGTAAAATTTGAGTTTCCTCAGGAATCCTATATTTCATCCGGCAACTTGATGGGACAGAAATTTGTTGCCCGCTTGTCCCGCTAGCTCAGAACTTTCTTTGCTCTTGCTTCTGATTGGAAATGCACAGCCAAAGAATTAGCCTTCTTCTGCTAGGCTTCCTGCAGATGTGGGTCCACCCCTGTTCTGGCCTGGGTTTCAGTGGTCCAGGCTGGCCTCTAGTGCCACGATGCGTGTTTCAGCCCTGAGTGTGGTTACCTTACACCTATTGCAGGACCTTTCTGGGTTAAAACATTCCAAATTTCCTCTGCCGTTCTTTGACCTATGTCTGAACTTTCTAGATTGTGTGCTCTGCGTTCCCTTGGCTATCCCTCATCTCTAGTGCCCTCAGGGTCTTGGAAACTTGACCAGCTAAAGCTGTGTCACCAGCAGATGCCCGAGTTTTTTGTTTGTTTGCTTGTTTTTACCCTCGTTCTATAAGCAGGGAAGTCACCACCTGCTCCTCAGTTTTCTCTCTGTAAAATGAGTGTTGAGATGTTCAAATTCAAGTTTTAACTCCAGAAGCTTCACCAAACGTCTACCCTAAACTCAGTTTTCCTGGCCACAGCCCAAGTCTGAGCATCACTGTGACTTAACCGTGTCATGTCCCAGCTCCTTTCTCGGGATTATTTAGTTCAGTTTTTATTGTTGCTAAAACACTGACCAAAAGGAGGAAAGGTTTTATTTAGCTAACATTTCCTTATCACTGAAGGAAGTCAGGACCTCGAACAGGAACCTGGAGGCAAAAACTGAAACAGAAACCCTGGAGGAACCCTGTTCAGTGGCTTGCTCAGCTTGCTTTCTTTAATAACCCAGGATCACCTGCTGGGGGTGGCCTCACCCATACCTGAGACCTCCAAAAATCAGTCCTTAACCACCCTCCAAAAAACCCCACAGACAGGCCCTAGAGCAATCAGATAGGGGCAGTTCCTCCATTAATGATTCCTCTTCCCAAGTGACTCTGCTTTGCATCAAGTTGACCAAGACTAACCAACACAGCTGACCCCATATGAACTTGGCACACAAACATATCACTACTAAACAGTAACCTTTCCTTTTTAGTTTATCTCCCAAATCTCATGTTAATGTCCCATAGTCCCATAACTTAAAAAAAAAAAAATTAAAACGCTTTACAAGTTTCACCTCTTTAAAATACCCAACACCTCTTTAAAAGTACAAAGTGTCTCAACTGTTAGCTTCTGTAAAATAAAATAATACTAATAATAAGCTACATATTTACTGTTCCAAGAGAAAAGAACCAAGACAGTTGCTGTGGAGGCTCCAGGACTGAGAGGGTCTCTGAAAGCAGGACTCAGCAGGCCTCTTTTGAGACAGTCTGTCCTGCTTCTCTAAGACCTTTCCTGTCCTGCGTCACACATCCCCAGCACAGCAATTTGATAAAGTAACACACTCACCTGTTTGTCAGAGGTGTGTGTGGTGTGAATTACTGTGTTGTTACACATCCAAATTTTCCCACATTTGCAGAGTCCAGTACTGTGTGAGTGTAACAGCCCCACCTGAAGGGCTATTGATGGTTGATGAGTTCAGGGGAAGGGTAAAGCAGTTTTCTCTCTCTCACACTCCCCCTCTCTTTAAAGCCTTTTAAAAAAGTGTGTGTGTGCTTGTTTATCTAAACTGGTGTTATGTGCATGGAGATGCCTCTGAAAGAGGGGTTGGATCCCCCTGGAACTGAAGTTACGGAAAGTCCTGATGGGAATGCTGGGAACTGAACCTGGCTCTTCTGCAAGATCAGCAAGTCCCTGATCCCTGGAGAGAGTGCTGAGCCCTCTCTCCAGCCTTAGAGTTGGCTTTCTTTAAGGGGATGGCCTCTGGCAGTTCAGCCATGACCTAGTGGATATCCCCACACTAGTTAATATATGAGCAGAACAAATTGAAATCAGCAATTTAAACCATTTTAACTATTTAAGAGGGGAGTCAGTTGGGAGAGAGGTAGAGGTGTTTCTGGGAGGAGTTATGAGATGGAAAGTGAATGAGTATTAGCAAAATACATTGTACACGTGGAAATTTCTCTTAAAATGGTAACTAAATATTATACTTAAAAACATTCTTTTCACAAAGAAAAGTGAAAAGTGACTCTCATAGCTCGTCTTGTTTTGTTTGTTTTTTGTTTTTGTTTTTGTTTTCTTGAGACTGAGTTTCTCTGTGTAGCCTGGACTGCCCTGAAACTCACTCTGTAGACCAGGCTGGCCTCAAACTCAGAGGTCCAGCTGCCTCTGTCTGGGAGTAGAGGTGTGTGCCACCACTGCCTGGCTGTCTTCTGAGCTCTACATGTGTGATAGTCTACACACACACAAACACACACACACACGTACAATAATAAATGTAAACATTGAAATTTTAAAATGTAAATAAATCAATACAGCTTATATTAGAAAAGTGAAAAATAAAAATCATACAATCTCAGCCTGTGTAAGAAACAGCATTTGACAAAAATCAAGCATCCATTCCTGTTGGAAAATGAATGAAGTTCTTACCAGGTGTGGCCCAGGCTATCATACCAATACCTGGGAGACTGGAGCAGATTCATTAGCCAAGTTGAAGGTCACTTCAGACTACACAGTGAAACTCTGTCTCATAACATCAATAACTAAATTAAGCAAACTCTCAGCAAACTAGGAATAGAAGGAAATTTTCTCAGCTTGATAAAGGACATCTCCAAACATCGATGGACTTCATGAAAACACCATATTTAATTCTGAAACTCTGAATGCATTCCTAAGATCCAAAGCAAGACAGTTTATCCATTACCCCCACTTTTGTACTGGAAGTCTGGCACATGAAATTAGGTTAAAAAGGAAAAGAAAAAGAAAGAATTATTCTAGTAAAAAGCACTAAATAAAATATTTTTAATCATAAAAGATGATTATCTGACTATAGAAAATGGAAATAAATAAAACAAAATAAAGCCTGTAGGAAGTCAGGGCCATACTGGAGGAGTACAATGTTTACCCAACACAGGCAAGACTCCAGGTCTCACACACACACACACACACACACACACACACACACACACACACGCGCGTGCGCACTCATGCATTTGTGTGAGCATTCTCTCCCTCACTCCCTCCCTTCTTCCATTCCTCCCTTTCTCTCTTTCTCTCCTGCTAGAATAAAAAACTAAATTTAACAAAATTTTTGTGTAGGATATGAGACCAACTGCCAAAACTGTATTGTATTTCTATATCTTGGCAGCAAACAATCAGAAACTAAAAATTTTAAATGCCATTCAGAATGTGTGTATGTCTTGTGTTTTTTGTTATTGTTATTGTTGTTGTTGTTGATGTTATTCTCATTTGTTTCTTTTTATTTTCCCAATATGCCTGTTTGTTTTCTAAAGAGAGAAAAAAACTGTGGATAGGTGGGGGGGATCTGGGAGGACATGGGGAGAAGCCGCAATCAGAACATATTGTATGAAAAGTTATTTTCTCTTCTGTTATAGCACTTTTGTTATTTAAAACCTTTTAAATTTAAGTATATTTGATCATATTCTCCCTCTCCCTCAAGTTTTTCCAGCTCCCCCACTAAACTATAAGTTCTATCTCAAAATACAACCAAAGCCCCAATACTACAACAAAGCCTCCTAAAACCAAGAAAACAAAACCACACTAAAAAGAAAAACAAAACAACACCAAACTGTAACCAAATACAAGATAAGTTAGTCCACTACTCCTGAACAGGAGGTCTTCCTTGGTTGATACCCAGTGTCACTCCACCGGAGAAAACTGATTTTCCCCCTCCCAGCAGGTGTAAGTGATAATAACTTGTTAACCTTTACCTTAGTGGCTAGGTTTTCATTCATTCATTCATTCATTCATTCATTCATTCATTCACTCATTCACTCATTCATTCATTAATTTTAAAAATATAATAAGATAAAACAAAACTGTTTTATCTAAGTTGGACAAGACAAACCAACAGAAGGAAAAGAACCCAGGAGAAGGCACAAGAATCAGATACCCACTCATCTGCACGTCAAGACTCCCATACAAACACTAAACTAGAAACCAGAATCTATACACAGAGGACCTGGTCCGGCCCAGGGCAGGCTCTGTCCTTGCTGCTTCATGTCCATTCAGAGGGCCTTGTTTCCTTGGAGCCGCCATCCCTCTGGCCCTTACGCTCTTTCTGCCTCCTCTTCCATGGGGTTCTCTGAGATCTGAGGGAAGAGATTTGATGGAGATATCCCATTAAGTCTGAGTGTCCTCACTCTGAGTGTAATTCATATCTGGCTGTGGGACTCTCCTCCCATCTGCTGTAGGAGGAAGCTTCTCTGACGATGGCTGAGCAAGGTACGGATCTATGAGGATAACAGAATATCATTGGGAGTCATTTCATCACTTTTTTTTCATCATCATTTTTTTTAGAGTAATAGTATTTGGTTACCCTAGATCCCTGGGCTATGTGGTCTCAGGTTCTTTGTTACCCAAGTTGTGTCAGGTATGGGTTCCATCTTGTGGAGTGGGCCTTAAGTCAAATCAATTATATATTGTATGAAAAAATATTTTCAATTTAAAAATTTTAAAGGCATATACACATAATTTAAAAATTCCCTTACAGTAGCTTTTTTTTTATTGTGACACACACTGCACATTTTCCAATAAGAAACAATTTATCTTCAAAAAAATTCTTTGACACACATATAATTCCATAATTGATTAATGATGACAAAATTTGCATACTGATGAGAGGTGATTACTTTCATACAAAAAATTAAATCTCAGCTGGGCACAGTGGTGCATGCCTGTGATGCCAGCACTCAGGGAGGCAGAGGCAGATGAAGCTCTGTGAGTTCAAGACCCGCATGATCTACAAAGGGAGTCCAGGACAGCCAAGGCTACGCAGAGATATCCTGTCTCAAAAAAACAAAATACAAAACAAAACAAAAATCTTGGCCAAATGTTTGAGGTTGCAAGATTAGCCCATCTTCAGTGTCTATCAGAGTTGGTTGATGTTCTGATTTTATAAACATCAATGCTGAGATAAATACACAGACAAATACAACAATTCACATAAACACAGAATAAAATGGCAGGAGTATGTTTAGGACCATTTCAGAAACTGTTCTGTTATTCCCACACCAGAATTCACCTGCAGTTCCCAACATGCAATAGTCTCCAGCCTGGGCCAGGAGTTTGAGGCAGTGTTGGTTAGGGTCTGTGTCGTGATGACATGAACACACAAAGCACCCACGCTCAGTGCTGGGAACACGGCTTCGGTAAGCAGCCATGCAGCAAGGGTGAGCTTCCAGAAACACATCTGCGCCACCGCAGGCCTGGCTTTTAGTTAGCTTCTGCTCCTCCTGTATTCAAAAGCCTCTCTCTGCGATCGTGGACTTTTGTATGGCCCCATTCAGTTATGTGACCCATATGGGGTCACAACTCACAGTTTCAGAAGCCTAGCCAAGTGACACCTAGAACCTAACTGCCCCTGAGGGGGACACCGACACCCCAGTAGGGTGGGTTGTTGCCTGCTCTCTTGAGTGCTCGGTATCCGCTGCTGTAGAATGAGACCTTAATCCCCACCACTCAGCTTTAATAGACAGATTGACTGAAGGAGGGCAAGGGAAAGGCTGAAGAGCACTGAGATTTTCGACTGTCTAATATGTCTCTATTCTGAGAACAGCCCGTCATCGAGGGAGCAGCTCGCTTCCGGGCATGGGGTGCTGACGGGTGTGACTGTCTGCTGTCCTCTACCCACAGCCGCAACGACACCCCAATCGGTTTCTTCTCTGTTTCTTCATCCCTCCCCGTTGCTCCACCTCCCCGTCAACCACAGACCCGCTTTCTGTCACCATCAATGACTTTGCCTTCTCCAGCTTTATTTAGATGGGATCTATAGTGTAGGTTTAACAGCAGGGTCTCGTTTCTCCGCTCTCACCTTCCGAATCGCTCCTGGAGGCCGCGGCCACGCCTCCTCCTAGAGGACAGAGGCGGAGGTGAGCTTATCCTGCTGCGGGGCTTGAGGGCAAAGGGCAAGAACGAAGAGTTGTCGTGCGAGTTGTCGAACACACGACAACTAGCAATTCAGAGTTAAGTGTTCAGGGTTCTGAAGTGCCTCAGGCAGCCCTCGGCCACGTTGTAACCCGTGACCCCCACTGAACGTCCTTCGTTCTGAACACGCCACATGGGCACGCGGCACTGTGCATGCTAACCCACCAACAAACACCCTCAAAGCACCACGGACCTGCTCCGAGGCTGCTGCGTGCATGATCCTCCATGTTCTCATTGTGAGCAACCAGCTTCCCGCTCTTACAGAAACAGGGCGCGGCGCTCACCATGCCCTGCCGTCACTCCTCCGCGCGTGAATGCCTCCTATTAAGTTTCTGGTTGAGCTGTTGATTTGATTTTCACAAAATATCATTAGACAGATGATAATTGACTTGGATATAAGGTAGGATGTCTAAAACCGCTTGGCACTCTGTACTTACACAAAAGGCGTTCTCATCGTTAAACAAACGGAAAGGCAAAATGTCACTCGATCAACTCTGAAAAAAAGGCTGCTGATGGTTTGTCCTGCAGTGTTAAATGGTTAGTATCTGGATTTAAACTCTTCTTGTAAAAATAAACAATCATATCTACCTTGTGCAAATTCGCTTTCATGTTTGATACAACGGTAAAACTATGTGGTAATACCAAATAATTGCTTTAAAACATATATGTTTAAAGCATGTGTGTTTGTATGTGTGCAGCTGTGTGTGTGTAAACACACGTGAACATGTGCATGTGAAGGTCAGAGGATAACCCCAGGAATGTTATCTATTTCGTTTGAGTCAGGATCTCATTGTCTGGAGCTCAGCAGTTAGGCGGGACTGGCTGGCCAGCAAGCCACAGGGCCCTTCTGTCTCCATCACGTCAGTGTGGGGATTATAAGCGTGCATCACCATGCCCAGCTAAAGTTATTTTATAAAACTTTATTTGTTTCTCAGTTTCTGTCTCTACCAAGCCATCACACGAATAATTGAAACTCTTTTGTATTTATTTAAGAATAAGCTTCACAACACAATAACTGAGCAGTTGTTACTCTGTTCTTAACCCCATAAGAGATCATTTGGTTTCCTCCCAGTGCACATCCCAGAGATACTTGCACTTTTTCCCCTTTCTTGCTGAGCTCTCTCTCCTGGTCCCTCCTGGACATCTGTCCTGGCTCAGTCTTCTACTTCCTCTTCTAACTCCTCTTCTCCTGGCAGCTGAAGTCCAGCCCCATTCTCTCCCTTGCTCAGTGATTGGCTGTAAGCTGCTTTATTGGCATACCAGGAAACAATTGGGGAGCAGTGTTCATACCACATTGAGATAGGAGATTCTCCGAACAAGGATTGCAACCAGATATGGGGGGAGTGCAGAATTTAGCACTTGAATTGCACAATAACCTTATGCCTACGATGCCCAGCATTTTCACATGGTTTTTGAGGATGGAACTTAGACACACATGCAAACCCTTTACCAACTGAGGCCTCCCCGAACCCTAAGCTAAATTTACAATTTGCTATCAGTAAATCTTTAATTTGTATGCCTATTCTATATAGCTACATTCCCCCGGCCATATCAAAGTTTCTCAGGCAAGAAAAGGTCGCAAGCAGAAAAAAAGGTTTTAAAAGCTCTGTTACCAAAAGGATGGCTATAAGCAACCACAGGTTTCCCTTGGGAACATATATTTTCTTTTATTTTGGGTAAATATCTAAGGCTAAAGTGGCTGGAACATCGGGTTATATGTGTCTAACTTGTGAAGGCTATTACTATCAACCTCTGGAAACCTAAAATCACGTGGGAGCAGGACCACTGAGCATACTTATAGGGAGTTGTATTGGTTACATTAAGAGGACCTGACCACAGTGGGTGACACCGTTTCCTATTCTCCGGGCCTAGAGGATCCTGGGCTGTGTGAGAGTGAAGAAACCTCGCTGAGAGCAAGCGTGATCCATTCGCTGATCGGTTTGCTTGTATAAATGGAATGTGAAGCGCTGTCTCAGCACTCTTGCCGCTGTGATGTCCCTGCAGTGACTGACTGTAACCTGGCATTATGAGCTAAAATAAACCCTCTTCCCGGGCACTGTGTTGCATACCTGTAATCCCAGCACTCAGGGAGGCAGAGGCAGGTGGGTCTCTGTGAGTTCAAAGCCAGCCTGGTCTACAAAGCAAGTCCAGGGCAGCCAAGGCTACACAGAGAAACCTTGTCAAATTAATTAATTAATTAGTTAGTTAATTAATTAATTAATAGGCAAATAAATAAATGAATAAAATAAACCCTCCTCTAAGTTTCTTTTGTCAAAATATTTTATCAAAGCAACTGGCAAAGAAAATAAGATACCAAATTTCAAGGAAACTGCAAACTCTTTTCCAAAGTGGTTGTACCACTTTCTGTTCCTACCTGCATTGTCAGGGAGGTCAGGTTCCTCCTCCATCCTTGCCAGCACTCGACAAGGTCAATCTTTTAAATACTGCTCATCTAATACATGTGTGGTGGCATCTCATTGTGGTTTTGTACTTCCCTGATGACTAATACTGTAGAGAATTGTTTTTCATGTGCTTACATGCTGATGCTGTTTTGTGAAGTGTTCCTAGTCATCTTTGTGACATGTCTAGTCAAATCTTTTGTCCATTTTTATTATATTGTATTTTTTTCCTTATTGTTGAGTGTTCTTTATACTCCAGATACAAGTCCTTTATCTGATACATGCTTGGCACATATTTTTTTCCTCATTCATGGCTAGGTCCTGGTGCATAATTTGTTCAAACACCGATGTGTGTTGCTATACAGATTTTTAAAAATGAGATTAACCTCTGACCCTGTGGTGTGTGAGTAAAAGTGATCTGTACTGTGGGTGGGCCTCATCCAGTCCCTGTGAGCCTTCAGGAAAAGGCTAATCTCCCTGAGGAACAACTTCTCTGCAGAGTTCTCTAGTCTGGAACTTTCATCTTGGCTCTTCCAATCCAGCTGCAGCTGTGAGACTTAACAACCTCCATAACAGTGTGAGCCCATTTCTTAAAAGCTTCTCAGGCTGCCTCCTCCTGCTGCCCACACTGCTCATCCCTGCCTGCACTCATGCCCAAACACACACTTCCTGTTGGTTCTGTTTTTTAGGACAGCGGGTGACTCACCTGGGCAAACCTGCTCCCCTATCAAACAATTATGTATCGGATCTAATTCCAAACCTCTTCCCTCTTTGTTTGTCCACCAGCCCTACACAGTTTCCTCATGAATGGTGCCCCAATTTAATCAGACACTAACTGACAGGCCCATCTTAAACCACTTGAACTCAGACCCAAATTCTATGATTCTCTCTGCTGAGACACTGCCAAGACCGCATCAATGTGACACTTCCCCTTTTTGTAGTAAACAACCAACTCATCTTTGTGAGGGATTTTGAAGTCTTTTAGAAACATCAGCAGTTGATACCCAAGATGGGCTCAGTGAGGATAAAATTAATGACGGTAGTTGGCAGGAATGGTGAAACCCAGACACCTAGGGCTGAGGAGACAAGGGGAGAAAGACAATGTCACCAGAACGCAGTGTTCATGGGAACTGTAGAGCTGTGGGCTATCCAGGAGAGATCACAGTTGTAGAGATTCACAGTGGAGTCAGAGATGAGGTACAAGCGGGAAGGAGGAGGAGCTCTTCTTCTTGCCTCTTTTTAATTTTATTTTTTTAAGATTTATTTATTATTTATACAGTATTCTGCCTGCACATTCTTCTGCAGGCCAGACGAGGGCAACAGATCTCATTATAGATGGTTGTGAGCTGCCGTGGGGTTGCTGGGAATTGAACTCAGGACCTTTGGAAGAACAGCCAGTGCTCTTAACCTCTGAGCCATCTCTCCAGACCCTTCTTGCCTCTTTTGTCCTTCATTTGTCTGCTGCTCAGATCACACATACTGAGAAGAGCTGGAAAGGGCAAATTAATACCACCAGATAGGAAGGGGCCAAACAGTCCTCTGTAAAACTGTGAGCTCATAAATATTAGCCAAAGCCAAGGAAGTTAATCAGGCTTGGAGGTTGTGTGCCCCATAACAGGCACCCCCAGGGTAATAACTGTGAATAAACTGTGCTTCGGCTATAAGACACGCTGACTTGGACTTCACACTTGCTCCAGCGAGCTACCTGCCTCCCTTGCCTCTGTGTCTTCCTATAGGGTACGGGAATATCACCCCATGCTTCTTCTGGCTGTTGTCTTTAGCAACCATGTTAACCTTCTTGCATGTCCCAATGCTCTTCCCTATTTCCCAGGGCTATAAGCCCAGTCCTGTGCCTCCCCCACCCTCAACCCACACCTTCCATAGTTCTTGATAAGGAATACAGTCTGGGCTTCAACAGATGTGAGGTTTCACGCAAGGTTAAGCTCTCTCTCTCTCTCTCTCATCAGCCCAGCGCTGTGACCATGAGCAAAAGTTTCCTATGGTTTTTTTTTGGTTTGTTTGGTTTTTTATGTCCTTTATTGAATATAGATTTTTTTTCATACGATATATTCTGATTATGGTTTCCCTCTGTCTCCTTCTCCCAATACCTCCCCACCTACCCTCCTATCTGAAGCCACATCTTTCCCATCTCTCCTTAGAATACAAAAAGGCTTCAGAGGAACAATAACAAAATAAAATAAGATAAAACAAGAACAAACAATTCAGAATAGGACAAAACATCTAAACAAACAAACAAAAAAGCTCAAGAAATTCACATTCTGAGACAAAGAACCCCCGAAGATGGCATTGCGTTTACCCTGTGTTGAGCAGAGACAAGAGCTTGCAGTTAGACTGCAACCTGAACCTGGCGGTTGCCCCTCCCCCACCTCCCCCTCACACCTTTTCCTCCTCTGGCCCTTGTAACACTTTTTTAAAGTGACTAATTGTTTCTATTAAATCTCTTTCTGCCTGAAATACCTACAGTGCTTTCTGTTTCTCTGAGTGGTAGCTACTAGAGTGTGAGGCATAGTCTTAAAGTGTGCCATTTACAGCAACGACCCTGAATGAATGGTGCTTGGAAGCCCTTTGGCACGAGCATAACTGTTTGCGGATAGTCATGGGCCTGAAAACTCCCGAGCCGCCCAGAGCAACAGTAAGCTAAGTTGTCACAGTGACACTTTGACGTAAAGCACTTATTTAGTTGGAATGGGTCTTCTACCAACTTAAGTGTGGAATTACATTAAAGTTAGGCCGAGGGTTCGGTGCGATAGCTCAGCAGGTAACGTGCTTGGTGACCTGGATCTGAGCCCTGGATGTGGAAGGAGAGAGCTGACTCCACAAAGCGGTGCTCTGACCTCCACTCATACACCACGGCACACTCACACCTCCCCGGAACACACATCAAACACGCACCTACACATCACACACACGCATATAGTTTTAAAATTCTTCCATTTACTTTTATTTTGTGAATATGGATATCTTGTCTGCATGTTTGTCTGAGACTCAGGGAAGTGTCACAACCCCTTGGTCTGGAATTACAGCTTCTTCCAAGCTGCAACCTAGAGGCTGAGAATCAAACCTAGGTCCTCCAGAAGAACAGCCAGTGCTCTTAACCACTGGGCCCTACACACATAAAAAAAAAAAAAAATGTTTTTAAGTATATAAGCGGAACTAGATTTCTCAGCAAGAAAAGTGAAGCTTATAAAGTCAAACCTGAGGCTGTGGAGACAGCTCGGTGGGGAAAATGCTTGCTGCTGCAGACATGAACACCCAAGTTCAAGCCCCAGAACTCACAAAAAGCACAAGCCTGCAAGCCCAGAGCTTGCAGAGGGAAGAGGGTAGAGACAGATCCCAGGGGCTCACTGGCCGGTCGGCCTAGCTGAAACAGTGATGCCCCAGTTCAGCCAAGACCCTGTCTCAACATGCAAATAAAGTGGAGAACTTACTAAGACATCCTGACATCAGCTTCCGGTCTCCACATGTTCTCTCTCTCTCTCTTTCTGTGTGTATGTGTCTATGTGTGTGTGTATGTGTCTGCCTCTCTTTCTGTCTCTCTTTATCTCTGTCTTTCTATGTTGTGTGTGTGTGTGTGTGTGTGTGTCTGTCTGTCTGTCTCTGCCTCTCCATGTCTCTGTCTCTCTGTGTGTATCTCAGTCTCCGTCCCTCTCTCGCGCACACACATACATAAGTACATAATAAATAAATGAATGTGTGTAAACATGTGCTTAGGAACTCAGTGATATTTCCCTCTTCCGAGAGTCACCAGTAGTCACCTCTCAAGACAAACCCTTTTGACCTTAAAAGACCAGAACCCTGAATGGACGTGGAAGCGCTCGCTCTGAGAGAACAAGTGATGGTTACGTAACAGAAAGGGCTGCGGCACTGACACAGATCTCCAAGGCTTTCCCGTGGGGGGAGTCTGCTGTGGTGTTCCACGCATTCCAGGTAGAGGAGGCCACGTCTCTGAGAGACTCGGAGAGAAAGAACCACCAAACCACCCCAGCCTCGGAGCAGCTGGCTCTCCGGCCTGAGCTTTCAAGGCCTCGTACAGCTAATTAATCTTATCTCTCAGCTAATGAAACCGATTGCATGGCACTTTGTAAATACCCAAGGTACTCCCCAAAAAGTAAACAGTGGTAATGGTCAAGATCAAAGTCTGGGGGACCGGGGTGCTGATACCACAGCGCGAGGGGCACGCCTGGCTGGGGAGAACAATAAACAGGCTGCCTTTGATCAGATCCTGCCCCCGCAGAATTTTCGGTGGTCCCACGCTGCCCTCAAAACCCTACACTTCCTGACGGAACTGCCCTCTGCGCCCCTGCCTTCTGGTCTCAGACAACCCTCCCAGTCTCACCCCCCACCGAGAGCAAGATCACGGTCACCGGCTGCGTGCTTGCACCAGCGGCCTCTTACCCTCCGGCACTGTCTTCCCACGACCCGCCCACGTCCCTGCTCGGCTCAGCAGCACCCTAGGACACTTCGTCCCCCACCCCCACCTCCCCCCTAAGAACGAGTAACAGTGAACACGGCTTGCATACAGATGAGCTCGGATGTGCGGTGGTTCAGCTTAACGATTTTTCTTTTCAGCCTGACAATGGTTTGAAAGCAGCGATCGCCATCCAGCAGAACCCGTGCTTTGAATCTTCATTGATTTTTTTTTTAATGCTCCAAGGTGCTCTGTGTGGCTGATCTCTCAGGTTCAGTGGGCTAGGTATACTACATGCGTTTTCCACCCATATTTTCCATCTACAGAGGGTCTCCCAAACAGTAACACCCCCCCCCCCCCCCCCATCACAACGGAAGAACATGGAGATGTATTGCCTCACTCAATCCCTGAAGCAACTCGGTGAGGCAGGATTGTGCCTCAATTTTATGGATGAGGAAAAGGAGGCAAAAGCTATATAGTTCTTCCCAATGTACGATTTGGCTCTCAGTTTCTCATAGCTCATTTACACTCCACAAGAAAACATGGCTGATTGACTCTTGAAACAACTGGGGGAAATCTGTAAGATTTCTTGAACAAAGTAAACAGTACATTTGAAGTTCTCTGTAATCCTCAAATCTCAGTGTCTACAGCATAAAATGATTCACAACCTTTACGCACGTGAGAAGATGTTCGCCACCACTAAAGCAAAGGCTCAACAATGCACTATTTCACATGCAGTGGGGATGCCTATTATTTCTTAAGAAAAAGAAACAGAAGAGAATTAGCTTTGGTAAGAATGTAGAGAAGTGCAAGTCCTTGGGCATGAACTGGCAAGATATTAGCTGGTATGGGTTTGGGGAAGCAATGTGGACTCTTGTGGAAAAGTTAACCCTGACAGCCATATGAACCAGCAAGGGCACTGCTAAACAGAAAAGGGACCCAAAGAAATATATGTATTCTGTGTCCATAGAAGCGTTATTCACAACAACCAGAAACTATGCAAATGTGCATAAACAGATCAGTGAGACGAACAAAATAAGGCATCCACATCAAAAAAAGCTACCCGACTATTAAAAGAAGAGATGCTGATCCATGCTATGACACAGGTGAGCCAAGAGACAATCACAAAAGGATAAATACAGTATGATTCCACTTATTTGTGAAAGCTGGACTCACTAAGTAGTGGTTGCAAGGGACCATGGGAAAGAGGTATGGAATGTGAATGTGCAGTAGCCGTAGTTTCGCTCTGGGAAGATGTTATACAACAGTGCACATGAGCCTAATGCCTCTGAACTGTGCAAGTGGAAGCGTAGGCAAGAATGAAAGCTATAGGCCACTATCCTAGATGAACGTAGACATGAAGAGTCCTAACAAAACCCCAGCAAGTGACTCCAGAACACTAAGAAATGTTGTTTGCATGTTCGCCTGAGAGTCATCCCAGGGACACATGGATGGTTTGCCCTCCACAAACCAATAAATACATGATACAAGAGCAACAAAGACCATATGTTCATCTCAACAGATGCTGAAATTGCAGATGATAAATTTCAAGATTCCCTTCATGATTAAACAAAACAAAACAAAACAAACAAAAAAAAAAAAAACGTGACAAATCTGATAGACATGTATCATGCCTCAATATGGCAAAGGGCATATATTAACAAGCCAGAAGCTGAGGGGAAGCTGAAAACTTTCTCTGTATGAAACATGACAAGATTGGCTATTTTCATGTAATGGTGTACTAAAGATCTTGGCCAGATTAATTAGGCAAGGGAAAGCAAAAGGGGCCTCCATACAGTAAAACAGCAAGTCAAACTTTTCCTATCCGCCGATGACATGACCATGCATAGATTTTTAAAAAGAACATTCTAGCAAAAAAAAAAAAAGTATTGGATAAATTAGAAATTTAATATATGAATTCAGCAACATTGCAGGATACAGAGTAAACGTATAAAAGCCATATAGTTTCTATTCTACAATAGTGAAATATATAAAATAGAAGCTAAAACAAGTAATCTCTTTTACAGTACTACAAAATAAATAATAGTGGTAAAGTACCTAGGAATAAATTCAGCCAAAAAAAGGTGAAAAAGTTCAACAATAAAACTGTAAGTATTGACTAAATAAATTGACAAAGAAAAAATGAAAACAAACTGAATATGTCCGTATGATCCAAAGTAATCTACAGATTTAATGCAATCCTGATCAAGATACCAACACCGTTCTTCAGAGAAACAATAAAAATTCTAAAATATGTAATTCTTAGAGAATTTCATACAATGTCACTTGATCACTGCCCTCCCACTCCGTGATCCCACCACCAGACCCATGTTCTCTCTTTTTCTTCAAAAGAGTTTATCTCGGAACAGACGTCCTTACCCTCTGACTCTCCCAATCTTTACCAAAACAATCTTGAGCAAAAAGAACAAAGCAGATGGCATTAAACTACCTGACTCCAAAATATACTACAAAGCTAACCAAAACACACAACGTTGGCATGAAAACAGACACAGGGCCCCGTGGACAGAAGAGAGAAGAAGCCAGGAGCAAGCTCAGACTTCTAACCAGAGAGTCTTCAGAAAGGTGCTACAGACGGTGCAGAAAACACAGCTTTCAATCAGTGTTCCTGGAAACTGTGCACATCTCCAGGCAGAGGAAGGAAGCGAGAGCCCTACTGTGCACTAGTTACAAAAATAAACTCAAAATGGATGAAAAACTAAAATGTAATGTCTGAAACTATGAAACCACCAGAAGAGAACAGAGAAGGAATCGAAGTGGGATAGGCCTTATTTAAACAGGATTCTATAAGCAACAAGAAACAAAGCAACGTAGATAAACAGGACTGCTTTAAATTCCAAAGCCTCTGCTCTGCAAAGAAAACAGTGAACACAGCAGAAAGGCAAGTTACAGGGGAGGAGAAAGAGTTGCAAATCACACATCTGACAAGGCCTAACCCCACAATAAGGATCTCCAGTCTCAATAGCACCGGATCAATGAATGCATGAATGACGAAACAAATAACGGAGCTGTAAAACCAGACAGCAGACCTCACAGACAGTTCTCAAAGGGAGACATACAAATAGCCACCAAATATATTTTAAAATGTCCCATATCACTAACCATCGCAGAAATGCAAATCAAATCCACAGTTAGATAGCATCTCACTCCAGTCAGAAAGGCTGTTATCAAAAGGACAAAAGATAGCAGCTGAGGAGCTGAAAAGGGCACCTTCACATACTGTTTGCAGATAGGAACATAAGCACAGCCATTATGAAGCCAGCATGGCGGGTCTGTCAACACACTCAAAATAACGGTATGCTCCACCAGTCCACTATTGGATATGCACCCAAAGGAAGTCAAAACAATATGTCAAAGAAATGCTTTTCTCCTCTTCTTAGCGCAGTGCTAGTCACAATAGCCAAGGCATAGAAACAACGGGCAAAGGGTTAAAGAAAATATGTTATCTGCCCGCAATAGAATATTAAGCCATCAAAAAAGTGAAATCCTATTATTTGTGACATCAGGCAAACCAGAAATCAATATGTTGAATGTAATAAGCTAAGGCACAGAAAGATCAGTACTGTATGTGTGGAATTTTTTTAAAGCCAGTCTTGGAGAAGTCTGAGAAAAGAATGGTAGGTGCCCAGACACTAGGGAGACTCATCCGTGGGTATTAGACATAGCTAGACAGGAGCAGGAAGTGAGCTGCTGCAGGGGACGGTGGCCCTCCAAAAAGTAATGCCTCAACAACATGGCTGCCGAAACACAACCCAAATAAGTACAACACCAATAGACTGACAAGGGAAGGGGGAAATCTCACGGGGCTTCCTCTTAGGAAAGTGACTACAGCTAACTACAGAATACTGTGTTGGGAGAAAGAAGATTCTCCAGGGATAAGCCTGTACAACCGATTATCCCTTACCAGTCAGTGGTTAGCGCTGAGATCATTAATAGAAGAACACTAAATGGACTCAGCAGATGACATTTATGTTCAGATGCTTGTAAGCACATAGAAATTACAATTAAAGAAAAAGAGGCCATGAGTTCCAGAGGGAGAGGGCTGAGTATATGGGAGGGATCAGATAGAGTAAAGGGAAGAGAAAAATGACGTAATTATATTTTAATTTTAAAAAAAGAATGTTGAACCTGATCGAAGGTCGGAGGTCAGAGACTAGTTTCAGGTGGTTGTGAGCTACCATGTGGGTGCTGAGAATCAAACCTGGGTCCTCTGCAAGGGCCAACAGAAGCTCTTGACAGCTGAGCCAACTCTCAAGGCCACTAACTACTCATTTTGTGTATTAATTTAAAATGTTATAAAGAATTGTGACGTATTTTACTTCAAAAAGTTCATGTTTTCATCTCATACATTTGGCCTTCACAAATGCCTTAGAGGGATGCAAAGGTGATACCAGAGTCCTCTGTTGCCAAGATATGGAGAGTGAGGCTCAGAGAATTTGGGTGACGTGGTCTGCCTCTGTGCAAGGATCTGGTTGCACTGCAGAACATTTGGCTTTGCACAGATTGGCCAAGATTCTGTACCGTGAACTGCTCCCAGGCCAGGGTCACAGCCTTTAGTCAGGGTCAGCGTGAAAGAGGGCTGTCACTCAACACCTGATTCCTAGACTCAACACCACCACAGGTTCTTGTCACTCTGGGGTCCCTCAAAAATACCACTGTCCTTCACACGGAGTCAGAGAACGAAAGTATAATTGAAGCCACAAAGCCTCGTCATCTCCGTGGACTGAGCACCTCAGATTTTTGCAGATGCCCAGGACCAGCCTCAGCTGTGTTTGTAAAGGTTCAGAGCACACGGAGGAAAACCCAAGTTACACCCTCTTTTTATCTTTCAGAGATTAATTCTTAAAGTACTACCTGTACTTTTGCTAAAGCAAAACTATGATAGAAATTATTTAATTGCAAACTAGTTGGACAACTTGAAGGTTTCTTTAGCAAGATTGTCACAAGTTCTGTTTCCCAGATACATATGGAAAACACCTGCGTGTTTGTCAGTTTGATGCTTTTAAATACCAGTGTCCTAGAATCACCCTTGCCCCAAGACACTGTTCCAATTGCTTCGGTATTTTCTCTTGCTCTGTAGGTAATAAATTCTCTGGGTAGTTCTGATAGCAGTTGAGGATGGAAACAGTTGTCCTAAGGTGAAATAGTAACCTAAATCCAAGATACTTAAGCCAGGTTTGGGGATCAACTTCTGTAATCCCAAAATTCAAGAGGCTAGGGCAGGAGGATTGCTGTGATGAATTCAAGGCTAGCCAGGGTTATATAGAGAGACCCTGTTTCCAAAAATAAAAATAAAGGAAGGAAGAAAAGAAAGAAAGAAAGAAAGAAAGAAAGAAAGAAAGAAAGAAAGAAAGAAAGAAAGA
>NW_026591711.1:2473292-2690637 GCF_907164565.1 Psammomys obesus
AGAAAGAAAGAAAGAAAGAAAGAAAGAAAGAAAGAAAGAAAGAAAGAGAAGGAAAGGGAGGAAGGAAGGAAGGAAGAGAAAGAGAGGAGGAAAAAAAAGAAAAAGTCACCGTATAGAAGCTGGAGAGATGGCTCAGCAGTTAAAAGCATTGGCTGCTCTTCCAGAGGACCTGGGTTCAATTCCCAGCATCCACAGCGCAGCTCAAAGCTGTTCATAACTCCAGTCCTAAGGGATCTACACCCTCTTTTGGCCTTTGTGGGCACCAGGCATGCATGCGGTGCAGACATGCATGCAGGTAAAACACCCATACATACAGGTAGGTAGGTAGGTAGGTAGGTAGGTAGGTAGATAGATAGATAGATAGATAGATAGATAGATAGATAGATAGATTTTAAGCTGCTTAATAAGTTGTGTTGGTCTCTATTCTTGGTTGACATTACTAGATATCAGAAGATATCTGTTTTAATTGATAACGTCAAAGGACGGTTCAGCTATTTTGCCGGGTTCAAATCTGCTCTGGTAGCATGCTTAACCAGATAATGCGAGATTGCTATCCATCTTCCAGCCCTAGCAGCAGTCACAAAGGTTACTCTGGGCAACATTAAACTCCCAGTTAGAGCCGCCAGTCTGTATAGAGTCATGGTGAGCACGGTACGTTAATTCCGATCAGGAGTTACTCCTGCTGAAATACAGCTTGCCGCAAGGGCCATGTGGATAGTGACTTTCTTCCTAATCTTGATCATCCATATTCAACCATAATTTGAATATTGCCAACCAACACTTCCGGCCAAGGACACTTCAAGATAATATATATAAATCGTGTCTTATTGATCACAGAACATCTGGCAGCGCTCAAGTATGTTCAAATATAAACATGAGCAGAAATTTGCAAGGCTGCGTTTCTAATGCTCATAAAATTGTAATTTATAACGAAATAACACTGTTAGGCTTTTTAAAAATCACATTCATAGAGATAAAGTGATATAACTGGGAATTTTAAATTATAAAGCCATTAAAAGAATATAAAGCCCTAAAAGGTTTTCTCCACATGATTTATGGAAAGAAAACTTCATCATTTTTCCCTGACACCTGAAACCATCTCATTGCATTTTGCCACTTGTGTAATGAAAATGGATGGCCAGATTATAATTAGCGAGATCAGAAATTACAATAGAATAAAACAGGACTTTCCTAAAGCTAAATACATATATCTTCGGGAGGTCACGGAAAAATCGGCGTGATTGGTTTCTCAGGACGTGTGAACCAGCAATGGCTTGCCCTCAGCAGCACAGAGCGTTATTAAACAGAACAGACGCAAAGTCCCAACCCTGTGAGGTGACTGCTGTTAACATCAGTCTGTATTAAGAATTTAACAGCTGCATCTTTCCCATAAAACACAAGATAAGCCAGGCAAACAGGGAGCAGATGCTGACCTGCCCTGCTGCCACTCTGAGTCTAAGAAAGACACCTTCCACCTCAAGAAGCAGAAGGACAATTCACACACAGGCACCTATGGAAAAGCTACAGTGCCTGGCTTTCTCCCTCGGAGAGGCAGGAAGCACACATCATTCTCCTATGCTAGGAGACCTGGCACACATACCTGCCCAGGAGTGATGCCTGGAAAGCGCAAAGGGACTGCTCCCTCCCCCCAGTTATGGTCCTTTGGACCATTGACAACCTTGGACAAGAGAGAGGTATTATTTGTCAGAGTGGAGGACGCTCTCAAGCCCTTACCGCTAGCAGAGATTCTAGTGGCCTACTGACGGTCCTGGCTTCGGAGAGCCGGAGAGTTAACTTTCTGTAAGGCTTTGGCCCCAGAGGGTCGTCCATGCTCCAGCTGACAGGCCCACACCCAGGAGCATGCTGATCGCTCAGGCTGGACTTGGTGGGTTATGAGAGAGGGAGAGAGAGAGAGAGAGCAGGCGTAAGAACTAGAGAGAGGGGGTGGGTCTGCGAAGAGTTTAGGGGGAAGAGCAGGCGATGGATGAGTGCACGCATGTATGGAATTCTCAAAGAACTGATACAATATTCTATTTTTGAAAAGAATACAGACCAGGAAAGTATGTGGGTCAGCTAGGACTAGACAGAAGGAAAAGAAAAACTTCCGACTTCAGGACAGAGAGAAAGTGGACAGAGCAGGCTCACCAGTACTGGGCGGAGCCAAGCTTCCCGCAGGAGGAAAGACAGAAGTCAAAGGTCTTGATAGCTCACGAAGTGACATCCGGAACTGGGGCTCGTTCTGCCAACACGGTGCGGGTGGGGGAGAGCAAAAGAGCCAGCGTGCATGCACCGCATTACGCTCTCAAGGTTGAAATTCAGAGGCTCTACTGTCCTTGGAGAGCCAAGGTGGAGAGCGAACTTTGAAAAGGCAAGGCACTGCGGGGGAGCCCAGGCTCAAACTCTTCCTCAAGACCACGGGTTCCCTCCTTAGCTGTATTTGGGCCCGACAACTGTTTTGCTGATTGTAAGGCCTGTAGCAGCGCTCCTGACCCTGGATGCCAGCACTACCTCAATTCAACAAGTGACCAGTTGCCCTAGGAGACAAAATCAAGCCCGCTTGGCCCCACAAGTGGCTTGGAGGAGGAGGCAAAGGCAGATACTGAGCCATCCTCCGGGACAGCCACTTCACCTGGAGATCCTAGGAGTGAGGAAGAAAATCGCAGGACGGAGCTGACGCAAAAGGAAAGAAAGAAGAAAAGGCAAAACAGAGCAAAAGGGAACTGAGAATCCAGGCTGGAAGAAAAGGGATGAATCCAGCAACACTGAAGAGCTGACTCTAGGAAATAAAGTAAAGTGAGGGAGCTGGGGATGAATGGGGGACTTGAGAGGCACGCAGAGTTGCTCAAGTTGCCAAGTGAATTCCTGAGGAACCGAGGCAGCGACCGTAGACACTGAATTGGGAGTCTTCAGGTAACCTGCTTATACCACATAGCTCTCAGCCACGAGGACAGGATGGCGAGGTAGGCTGTCCACCTCAAAAAGCCCCACTTCTGCCCCTTGAATGCCAAAGGCCACCAGGAACAACAGCAGAGGAGATGGGCTCGTGGGTCCCACTCACCCTGGCCTCTGTTCTGGAAACTGATCGTTATTCAGGCAGAGCTTTAGACCACAGTAGGAAGAATGCCCAGGATATACTGTAGTTTAGCCCGGCCACAGTGGTGCACTCCTGCAATCCCAGCATTCTGGGAGGCAGAGGCAGATAGATCTCTGTGAGTTCGAGGTGAGCCTGGTCTACAGAGTGAGTCCAGGTGAGCCAGGGTTACACAGAGAAACCCTGCCTGGGGGGGTGGGGGGGCTGAGGCTTACCTGTGGTTTGCTAAATGACTAGCCTCTGGGCATTAGAAATAATGAGCTCGTGGTTGGTTACAATAAATGTCTGTCTCCTGTTCCCTTGGCTGCATCCCTTTTGCATTTTTATCTTAGATTTAATGCTGCACAGGGATGGAAGGCAGGTCCTTGTTAGTCTGTTCCCTGCTACAATCTTTTTTTTTTCCTTTTTAAAAATTATTATAATTTTTTTTACAATTTATTCAATTTGTATTCCGGCTGTGGCCCCCTCCCTTGCCTCCTCCCAATCCCATCCTTGCTCCCTCTTCTCCTCCCATGCCCCTCCCCTAGTCCACTGATAGAGGAGGTCCTCCTCCCCTTCTATTTGACCCTAGCCTATCAGGTCTCATCAGGACTGGCTGCATCATCTTCCTCTGTGGCCTGGCAAGGCTGCACCCCCCAGGGGGTGGTGATCAGAGAGCCTGCCACTGAGTTCGTACCAGAGAAAGTCCCTGCTCCCTTATTAGGGATCCCACTTGGAGACTGAGACTATGGGCTATATCTGAGTCAGGGTTTTAGGTCCTCTCCATGCATGGTCTTGGTTGGGGCCTGCTGCAATCTTAGCTCAGAACTTTGATGACAGAATCCTGCAGACCCTGAGTGTAAAATGTAGAGGCAGCAATGACGCAGACTTTTAGGAAAAGCAACCCATACCGTGGCTGGCGAGACGGAATAGCCTGGGTTTAGAACCCCCAGGTGTGTTTCTGTGTTTCGTCCATTCAGCCAATACTTTGTTGAGTATCTACAGTGTACTGTAACCAGGCATTGCTTGATGCAGGCCAAGAAGGCAACAGAGAATTCTGCATCCTCATGACACAGACAGGCACAAAAACCTGGGAAAGATCAACTTACATCATGCTGGAGGGTAAACAGTGTCTGGGGAGAACAGGAAGAAAGGAGGAAGTAAGACCAGGGCGGGAACAGAGCAGCTATGGGCCCGTCATGGTGTTCAGTGAAATGAGCAGGCTTAGAAAAGGAAACAAGCCAAACAGAGCCTGCGCCTGGAGCTCAGTGGAGGAGCATTTACAGAGTATATGAATGACCCTGGGTTGGGCTCCTAGCACTAAACAAGAAGCCCACAAGGTGCAGGCAAGCTGTCAAGATAACCCAGGAGAGAGGTGGGTGGTTGGCGAACACCCGGGTACTCATTTCCCAGCAGTGCCCTACCGGCTCAAAACTGTTTCAGACCAAATAGTTGATGGGGTCAGAGCCAACCAAAAGCCAGTTCTTCATGATGAGAATT
Source organism: Psammomys obesus (assembly GCF_907164565.1). NCBI lineage: Eukaryota > Metazoa > Chordata > Mammalia > Rodentia > Muridae > Psammomys > Psammomys obesus. The sequence continues at coordinate 2,477,863 of NW_026591711.1, forward strand.
TGGAAGACCAACTGGGAGGCTTGAAAGACCAACTGATGGTGCAAGCAGCAGAGATGTGACAAATGGCTCAGATCCACCAGTTACACAGAAGGGGCCCCACCGGGCAGACCACATCTCAGGCAGACACACCACCAGCACCTGCCTTGTCGAAACTCTGAGTCTCTGACCTGCTGGCGTTTGCATAAGCAATCTTGTCTTTCTACTGCTCTAGAACTTTCCACAGGAGTTGGGCTAGATCCAGCTCTTCCCCAGCTGAGTCGTGCCCTCTAGTGAGATGCCTTGGTACCCAGCAAAGTATCTCCGTCTCCATATTGACGGGAACTGGAAAAATTCAGTTGCTTTTAAGGAGCCGCTCTAGCTAAATTTCTAAGGCCTGCTTTCTGCTAAACCATGGAGATGGTATTTGCATTTCTGCTATAGTCTTGCCGTAAAAACCAATGCGGTCACGTCTTTGCATTTCCTAGGTCCTCTGGAAATGTCCCCTTGTAGCGCTTTAGTTATGAAATAAAACATCCATTTTAAAACTAGATTCCTTTGTGCTGTGTCTACTGAAAGAAAGAACTTCTGAAAGTCTGAAAAGGGAAAAAGAAATGTGAGGACAAATATGGGCTAAGGATAGTACAGAGGGATGGAAATGTCTTAATGAAACCCAGCATTTTGTCTGCTAACTATTTGATAAAATGATAAAAGAAAGGTACAAGCAAGCTAAGGCTACAAGCGGGGGAAAGCCCTTTCCCTCCCATGGCTGTGGTCACTGGCTTCATTCAGTGAGGCAGCTCCTCCAGGGTTGAAAAGCCTGGAGGCCCCCTCTCTGGAGAAATGAGCAGAGGGGTGATCCTGGGCCTTTGTGGCCGCCACCCTCTCTCTCCTCTCTCTCCTTGCTCTCTGCTCTGGTGAGGTAAGCTGTTGAAGGGAATATGTGGCTTCCATGGCTTGGAAAGTCTCCCCTCCACCTTCACAACCGCTACACTGCAACCTTCGAGCCCTTGACCTTCTCCATGAGAATTTCAGAGAACACTGTGACTCAGTCCAAGGCTGGTCAATGACCCTCACTTCCAGCAATGGAGTTGAAGCTCTGGAGCAGTGGAAAGGGGGGTTCTGCCGCTTGCCAGCTATTCAGGAATCATCTACCTATGCCTGGACCCTGCCTCCTGCCTCCCTTGTCCAGTGGCTTCAAAAGCCTGTCCCTCACGTGAGGCAGAACTCCCGAAGACCCACGTAGAAGTCTGACCCAGGGGCTTCCTGGATACATGCAGCCCCTTCAGTGCTACAGAACAGAAACGCTCAGTGTGGGGAAACTGAGGACACCACCCCGCAGTCCATGCACGTTGCCAAGAAGACATCTCTTCATTCTTCTTCATTCTTAGCGGATGAGACCTGGTGTCGGTCAGTTTGGATCTGGTCTCAGAGCTTGGGCGGGTGGCCTCACCTCTCCTCGCCTTGGCGTACTCTTGTGTAAAAGGTAGCTGCCGGGGAAAGCCCAGGAATCATCACCCGGCACAGAGCCTGACACTAAAGGAATCCATGGAGCACACTCACAGCTCCGCCGGTGCTCCCACCTGGTACTGAGCAGTGCTGAGGCTGCCGGGTTGTTGATGCCACCTGCCGCTAACAGCATAACAGTAAACACGGTATGCAGGAATCCCCCGGCACCCCGTGCGCTCTGCCGACTCCAGCGGTACCAGCCTGGGCAGTGGGGAAACAGGCTCAGGGGCCACACACTGGAGCGCTGTTGCCACTGGGCTGACGCGAACTGGACCTAGTCTTAGACCTTCCTGCAGTCCTCAGCCCTGGACCATCAATGTTTCTTTGAGCCGCTTACCTTTCCTGCCTTGCCCTCACAACTATGGCGAGCCGGAGACCCTCCTCACTTCACTCAGAAAAACCCAGTCAGGGGTGGGGAACATCTCAAGGACAAGCTGTGAAATAATCTGGATTTGGAAAAAAAAAAAAAAAAAAAAAAAGACCAGTTTCGTCGTCTTGGCTCTCAACTATGGTGTTAGACTGATTCTAAATGGTGACATCTGGCCTACAGAGGTAGTATGACAAGAGCAGGGAAGGCTCTTGCCCAGCCTGACTGGCGTGTTCCCGGCCGTGAGGCGTGACCTCGAATCCTCCTCTCCTACCGTGGATAAGAGGCCATTCTTCTTGCTCGCTCTCCTGTGGCCTCCGGTTGATGTCTGGCCAATGCAGCAGGAGGCTTCCCTACTCAGATGGGTCTGAGTCCAAGAAATGCAGTTCTGTGTTTGTCCAGGCTCAGATAGTTGAGGAAAAGCCCTGGATCAGATGTACAGTTTACATTTCCCCAGCGTCCGTGCAGAGACGAGATCTCTGATTTCTCAGCAACAGGACAAGCCTGAGGCGAGATTCAGTTCCATGAAGAAAGCTGCTCTTCTAAACCCGTAGGTCTCACCCTCCATGGGTCCATCCGCCTTCCCCGTCCGGTGTTCTTCCTTGTCCCATATGCTCCCTCTCCTGCACGTGACCTGAGGGGCCCCGGGAAAATAAAATCATTCTTTGTGTGACTTCATGCCAAACCATGGGGTCTGAGCCCCAGGACCCACCCACACGGTGGAGGGAGAAAGCCGACTCCCACACATGCGCACGTGCGCACACAGGCCCTCCTCCACCACACCCAGTAAATAAATAAAACACAAGCTTTAAAATAGAGGAAACACCCCCATCACCTTGATTCCAAAAAACAAGAATCCGGAGGGCGCAGAAAGGTCACATTGTTACTCCCAGGGCCGGAGGTAACGCATATTTGCATAGCCAGAGCTCTTCCTCAACAGCCTCCCACGCCGACGCCTACCTCGCGGGGTTTATTAAAGACTGTGCTGCACGAACCCGCCTTGAAGACCTCACTTCTGGGTTCACATTGCAGTCAGTGGTTGCTTTTTCGGCCACTAAGTTTGAATTGGATGAAGAATATGATTCATGAACTAGGTTTTTATTTAAGGGAATTGGGAGGGGGGTTCTTGATTTTAAATGCATGTTAGGAGTTTGGGAGAATTGTGGAAACAAATATAATCACGGGTGAATGTTCGGAGCAGACATCCAGAATTTATTCCAGCTGTCGGATTCCTGTTGTTGTTGGCTGGTTTTGTTCTGGGGGTGGAAGGAGCGGAGCCCACTATCCAAACTGTCCCTGTGGGACTGTGCTTTCCACAGCATTTGTTTTTTTAACACAGCAACAGATGCCCCTATGTTGAAAGGGGGGAGTTAAACGCTGCCTTTGTTTCATTCTGTCAGGCAGTAGTTTTCAGCTCTGGTCCACTAACCTTGCTCACAGCAAGAAATGCTCTTATGCAGCGACCTGCAGAACTTACACCAGCTTAGGAGGAATGTTCAAAGTTCCTTCTGACAAAGGCAGGAATATTTTCTGCCCCCTTCCCTTCCTGCCCTAGTACACAAAGGTTTGTTTGGTTTTGTTTGTGTTTGTTTGTTTTGCCTGTAACGTGTTTGCGGTTACTTTGCTCCCCCCCCCCCAGCCCCACACACTAGTCAGATGTAGAAATGGAAATCTCAAAACTCATGTAGAGAGAGTGTCAAACACAAAGCAGAGACCATGACTAATCCTGCTCTCTCTCTCTCTCTCTCTCTCTCTCTCTCTCTCTTTCTGCATGAGTGCATGTGTGTAGAAGTCAGACAGGGTTTCTCAGGGAACCTGGAGCCCCGCCCATTTGGCTAGGCCAGCTGGAGAACAAGGCCCAGAAACCCTCCTCCCTTTGCCTTACCAGCGCTGGCACTGTGTGTCATCACACACAGAGCATGAAGTGGGTGTGAGGGATGGGAACTCAGATCCTCGAGCTTGCATAGCAAGCACTTTACTCACTGAGCCGTTTCCCCAGCTTTCTGCTTCCATTATTAGTGTCTGAGTGGCCACTTCAGAGTCTGCAGCCTCTCCAAGTGCTCTGGATCTCACAGCATTCCCCAGGAACAGGGCAGGAACGGGGCAAGCCAAAGTAAGGAGGCCTAGAGTGATGAAACAGGACATCCAGAAGAGCCCCGCCCATGCCCAAATTTGAGATCAGGTGAATTCAGTCTCTCTCACAGCTCTCCCCACTCTAAAATGCCATTCAGGTTTTGTTCCCTTTTGTGGACTCAGGGATGGAAAAGGCCATAAATCATAAACTACTTCAGAAGTCAGGGGCCCTGGGAAGACTGCCTGGAGACTGAAGGGTCCATCTGCAGAGGCCAGCGCAGCAGGGAGGGTTTTCTTAATCTTTAATGTATACATTGGGAAGATGATTACGCAGTCTAGAGTGTTGGACCAATCACATGAAGTCACGCACAGAATGTGTAAGATAGTATCCGGCACACTGATTTTTTGTTTTGGGGTTTTTTGTTTGTTTGCTTTCAGTTTTGTTTTTTTCAGATGGTTCTGTGGGTCAAGGACCAGTAAGTGAAAATGTCAACAAGCAACTCTATAGTCTCTCAGTTTCTGCAGAGTGAGGCTGGGAGTCCTGATCCTCTGATTGCAAGCTGACCGATCATTGCCCTGTCTCACCCTTGCAACATGTCTCCAAAGTTTGCCGAGTCCTTACATGGCTTGGTTTCTGGAGCCCTCGCTGGAGGCAAAGAGGGGATGAAGAAAGGACAGACGGAAAAGTGGAGATTGCACGGCCCAGCTCTCTGCTGGAGAAGCCACGGCTCCATAGCAGCTCAATGTGTGTATTATGTACAGCTGAAGCGAGAAGCAGAGTCACGGCATACAACAAGCAGGTGGGATTGTCACACACAGATAAGCAAGGAGGCAGGGCAGTTCATCTCTGTGCAGACTCAGGCTCTAAACTTCCACAGGGAGGAAGCTGTGGTGGCCGTTTTCTGCACACACTCACACTGTCAACACTTACACTTAGACCTGAGGAAGGCTTTGCCATCCCTGTGAGCTAAACCAAAGCTCGGCTTTGTCATTCCCCTGGGTCTGGGGCACTGAGGTCCTTGACATGGGCCATGTCTATGTGAGACAACACACATTCACTCGGGACTTCATGTGCGCCTTACAAAAGTTGGCTACCAAATGGTTAACTGTGGTCATTCCAGAACAAAGAAGGTTTGGACATTCATTCCAAGCTATCTGGCTCATGTTGAGGAACTTTGTCTCTGTATTAGATTTTCTCAGGTGACAGGTGAGAAATTATTAAGTCCAAATTGTACACAAACCATTTGCACCTTTCATCTGTGTTAGACCCAACATCTCTGCCTTCACTTCTTCCCATTAAATATTTAGTGAGTTTCATTTCACTATATGCTCTAAGGATGTTAAATTTTGCATTAAGGTCCATTAAACAAACGTGCAGCAGAGTTTGCAGGCATCTGGAGGAATGGGCCAGATGCACGTAAGAATTAAGAAGCATCACAAACATGCAAAGGGCCCAAGAGGATTCTACAAATGAGCACTCCAAAACAGAATAACAAGAATAGGGGCTCAGTGGGAACTCGGAAGGGCACCGCTGTCATTCTGAAAGGGTCTGACTGGAAGAAAAGGCATCAGACCACCGTGCAGAGAGCAGTCTACATTACAAACAGAAGTTTTGCTCACCACAGTGGTGCTGATGCCGGGGATTTTTGGGCGTTACCAGCATCCCCTCACGTGGTAGTTCTCACAGTCTGTGTCCACAGGCACCAGGATCACCTGGGGTTGTGGTAGAGTAAAAATTCATTTGGGTTTTTTTAATTTAATTTTATTTTATTAATTACACTTTATTCACTTTGTATCCCCCCATAAGCCCCTCCCTCCTCCTCTACCAGTCCCACCTTCCCTCCCCCTTCTTCACACATGCCCCTCCCAAGTCCACGGATAAAGGAGGTCCTCCTTTCCTTCCTTCTGATCGTAGTGTATCAGATCACATCAGGAGTGGCTGCATTGATTGTCATCTTCTGTGGCCTGGTAAGGCTGCTCCCCCCTCAGGGGGAGGTGATCAAAGAGCAGGCCAATCAGATTATGTCAGAGCCAGTCCCTCTTCCCATTACTATGTAACCCACTTGGACACTAAACTGCCATGGGCTACATCTGTGCAGGGGTTCTAGGTTATCTCCATGCATGGTAAAAAAATGCTCATCTTCATTTGGTTTTTGTCGTGGTTACAGAACAACTAAAACTCTTGGAGCTTCCCAAGTAATAACAGCATCTTCTTTGTTTTGTCATAGTTTTTATTTTGTTCATGTGTGTGTACATGTGTACATGTTTGTGTGTGCATGTGTGTGTGTGTGTGTGTACAGTGGGCCTGATATGGGTATATGGAACAGAACTTGAATCCTCAGAAAGATCCATAAGTGCTCTTAACAGCTGAGCCATCTCTTCAGCCCCAGGAGCAGCTTTTTGTGGTATATAAAGAGCACCTTATGGCAGAATGCCGGGGAGCCGACGCAGTCAGTAAATGCTTGCTACGCAAACTTGAGGACCTGGGTCCAGATCCCAAACACTAACATAAAACACAGGTTGCTAGCAGAAACAGAAGGCTCTCCAGAGCTGGCTGGCCAGCCCGTCTACCCAACTGAAGACCTCTGGGTTCCCTGAGGGAGAGCCTAGCTCAAAAAATAAGGTGGGGAATGACTACAGAAGACATCTAGCATCAACCTATGTCCTTCACACAGGCATGTGTACATACATGAATGAATACACATAACACACATGCACACAGCACTTTACAAAGCATGCTAGCTAGCAAGATGGCTCTTAGCAGTGCTATAATTTGAATGTATGTGTCCCTCAAAAACTCAGATGTTAGTGTGTCAGGATCAAGAGGCAGAGCTCTCCTGACTAAGTGGAAATCCCATGAGTAAAATTAGCACCCAGACGAAGGGGCTTCAAGGAATGAGACAGACTCTTTCACCCTTCTGCAAGAGGACACAGGGCTGGTCCCATCCAGATGACACAACAGCAAAGTGCTATCCTGGAAGCAAAGATCTGCAACAATCTTGAGCTTGCACTTTCCAGTGTCAGAACTGTAAGAAGTAAATCCCTATTCTTACAAAGGATCAAATCTACAGCATTTTTTTCATAGCAGTACAAATGGAATGAGAAAATGGGCCCCCGTTTTAAGGGAAGGGTCAGCCACTACCAAAAGACTAACCATGTCATTGAAGGAGCTCAGCCAACTCCTAACTTCCGGAAGGGCTGGGGATTCAGTTCAGTCAGCAGTGGCCAATGATTTGATTAATCATACTTCTGTAAGAACAGATTAAAACTTTCTGAATGAAGGTCAGGAAGTTTCTGTGCTGGAGAACTGGTTGATGCTCTGGATGAAGAGGATCTAGACAGGGCCCAGAAGCTCTGTGCCCTGTTCTTTCCCTCACTCTGCAGATCTTTCCAAGGTAGCCACTCTTGCATTAACATTAACAATAAGATGATAATTATAAGAAAAGAGCTTTCTGAATCTCTGAGTTGTCTCAGTAAGTTCTCAAATCTGGAGGGTGTACCTCCAAAAAGCCAAGCTTGCCAGTGATGCAGAATAAGTGTTAGAAAACAGCATAGGGACATTAGTTAAAATTCACATTCCTAACCCAGACATGATGGTGCACACATGCGGCTCAGCATTCTGAAGCCAGAGCAGGAGGATGATGAACCTAATGGCAGCCTGGGCTACCTGTAAACAAATGAAAACATAAAAAATAAAATTCTGATTCCTAGGCACAAGTAGTGAACTCTTAGTCAGACTGTGCATGGGGCCGTGACTCAGTGGCACAACAGACTGTGAGACTACCAACAGAACTTCTGCTCTGACAACCTCTACCTCAAACCCAGAGGTCAGGTGCTAAGGCATTAGCCTAAGACCTGGCAGAGCACAGTTTGCCATCTTCCATTAGGCCCATTTTGTCTCATAAGAGACACAAAACAACAGATGCTCCCGGAATTTAGGTTCTGTTATTTCAAGCATGGTGTCAGGCCATCTGCCTGCCCAACTCTAAATGACTTCAGGGAAATGTCTGTGGTGCCAACAGGAAGAGGTAAGACCCATTAATTTGGCTCCTTTCTGAATGCTCTTAGGGTTAAGAAGATGTTCATCGGTCCTGAGACTGAGTTCTAAGTTTCTAATGGCTCTGAGCTGTGTTTGTAGTCTAAAAAATGGCTGCTTGTCTTGGGAACAACATCCAAGGATGAAGCTATGAACCCAGATGCCCCCATCTTTATGCAGGCAAAAAAAGGCTTGCCGTAGGCCCCCAAACCCCTCCCCAAGACCACAGAGCTGTCCTCAGTTGCCAACAAGCATCCAGGTACATGGTTTTAATATAATAAATAAATAAAAGCAATCATCAGCAAACCCACCCCAGATGAGGCATTAGTTGTATTTCTAGTCCCTCCAGGCTTCCTCTACTCACTTAAAAAAAGAGCTGAAGTCTGTATTCATGTTAACGGTTAGTTTCCATGGCAGTAAAGAGATACGCGCGAGACTTCTTCTGCAGGCTGTTGCATTTGGTGTCCCGTGCCATGGAAACCTCACCACCTAAAGGAAGACGTCATTTGCCTCTCAGTCCTTGTATTACCAGAGTAACACATCTGTGTATATACATACACAAACGTACATGTTTAATGCCGTTGATTCCAGATTCTTTTTATATAAAACATATACCTCTGCTGGTTCTTCATTTACAAAAATGGAATCGTAACATAGGCTCTATGTGAAGCTTGCTTGCCTTTTTAAATTACCAACATAGTGTGGATACCACGGACGTTTTTAGTAAGGAAAAGAAGAAAGAAGAGCTGGACTAGAAAGTGAAAACAGCCTCTTTAATCTAGATGCCATGAAGAAAGTATGTACTGAGTTTGCTATGTTAATTGAAACCACAGCCCAAGACGATTACATACTTTGGTATTGAGAAATGTAACTATGTGTGTTGCTGTTTCTTAAAGCATCCAGGACAAATAGCAAATGTATGGAAAAGTCACCCAGGAAAAGGTTGGCGTAAGTCTTAATCACATGCCACATGAAACAGAGCAAGTGGCATCAGTTTGAAATTTTGCTTTTTAAAAAATAGACAATGATACTAAAAAGTAGTAGATACCCAAAAATATAGATTTATGTCTTCCCTTGAAAATGAAAAAAAACAAAAAACAAAAAAAACAAAAAACGAAACCAACACAGAAGATATCTAGTAAGTTCAAAGGAGGATACCCACTGTGGGGAAGAACAGCTCTGAAGGGTCTGGATGCTGTCGATACAGAACAGCTAGGACAGGTCTCAGTATGAAATGAGGGTGACAGGAGCAGTTTCCCTTGAGGACATGGCTTCCTGAGAAACTACATTTAGGAAAAGTCTTGGAGAAGGTGAATGGGCAAGTCAAATACAAAGATTGGAAGAGAAAATCTGCTTTGAGTGTTGGCTGTGGGTTAAGTCTCCTCCTCCGGAGACATGTCCCCCAGCACTTGTGACCATAAACTTATTTGCAAACAGGATCTTTGCAAATATAATTATGTTAAAATGAGTTCAGCTCTCAGGTACCATGGTGATTCGAATGAGAATGTCCCTCTTAGGCCCATGTATTTGAATACCTGGTCCCCAGCTGATGTTGCTGTTTGGAAGGTTTAGGAGGTCTGGCCTTGTTGCAGAAAGTATGCCCCTGAAGGTAATGGACTCTAGCCCTCTAGAGCTGTAAGCCTGGCTATCTCAGTTGGTAGAGCATGTTTCAGCCCCATGTTGGGTACCAAAATGTTATCATTATTTTTATAAAATTATTTTTGTTTCTCAGTTTCTCTATTAACCCGGCTATCACCCAAATAATTGAGACTCTATTGTATTACTTTAACAAGCTTCACAGCACAGTGACTGTGCAGTTATTTCTCCATTCTTAACCCTCTGAACTAATCTGCCTTCCTTCAGAGTAAATCCCTGAGATACTTTCACTCTTTGGCTTCCTGCTCTAGCGTCTCTCTCCTGGTGTCTCCTGGACCTCTGATGGTTGCTGAATCTCCTACATCCTTTTGTAGTGTTCCTATAGATCAGAAATAAGGGCAAAACTGGCAGCCAGAGCGAGGGAGACCCGCACAATCAGAATTAACTGGTGCTCAGGATTGTGGCTCATGTGAAGAGGCAAAGGAAACTCCTCCCACAGAGATTCTCCAGAAGCCAGTGGTAACGCGATCCCTGCAGACACCCTCATCTCTGACTTCCTGTCTCTGAGCTGTGAGCAAATCCCACCCTGTTTTTTAAGCCCACCAGTTTGCCATACTTGGCTACAGCAGCCCTGGGAGACTGATCCAGCAATCAGGACACAGAAGGAGACAGGGTAGCCTGTAAGTGAGCGTCTGGGAAGTGAGTTCAGGAGGAAAGGCCAAAGCCGAAAGCAGAGTGGTGGTAGGGGTGCCCAGTGGGCCCCTGATTTGTTTTTTCCAACATGTAGACTTTATGTGATCTTCCTTTGTGATGGTTTGAATGGGCTTCTGTCCCTCACCAGCAAATGGTTCTTGGAACAAGGTAGATTTGACATCTAGAAACCATTAAAAAAATTGTAAATAATAATGTGCAATGAAATGAACACTGGATTCTCATCTAAACACATACTGTCATATTTATATTCTAATTTTAAAGTAAACTTTTCTGTGATGATTTTTAACTCTACTGTGTCCGTTGAAACAAGCCCATCAGCATAAAAGTGACTTGCAGAGTCTGGAGGACTGAGCACGGTCGCTCATCCTGCACAGGCATACAGTCTCCCAGAGACCTTTCAGTTATGGTGGGAACTAGATTATGGCAGTCCTTTCTAAAACAGAAGGAAGCGCGTCACAGAACAGATGAGACTTAAGACACCATCCCTAGACAAAAAGGGAGCTGGAGAGGTGGCCCATCGGCTAAGAGCGATTGTTGCTCTTACAGAGGACCCAACTGCCCTTAGGGGTCAATTTCCAGCACCCATGTGGGGTGGCTCACAATGACCTGCAGCTCCAACTCCAGGGAGTCCATCACCTTCTTCTGGCCTCCGAAGATACTGCACACACGTGTGCACACACACTCATGCGTACACACATGCATAAACACACAGGCATACACATACATATACACACAGAAATGTACACACGCGCGTGCATACACAAACACACACACACATACACACGCTGAAAATACAGCTTTTCCCTTGAACATGCCCCTTCAGGGTATGCTAGTGGTATTTGTTCTAGAAAGCTTCCTTCTAGGAAGGAGCCACGTTCTCAAAACTCTGTCTACAAACTGTCTTCTCAGTTTGCTGTGTGCTTGGGGGAGCAGGCTGCAGCCTTTCTCGTTCCTTGCTATGTCCCCAGCACCAGGAAGCACTGTGTGGTTCATGAAAGGTTGACAGGGAGCCTTAGGGTGAGAGAGACAAGCGCAAGACGGAAGAAGGCGATGGTGCAAGCACCGGAAGATGCTCGGGAGGTCCCCGCACGGGAAGAGGCGCCGAGGAGACACTTGGTCGCAGATCTCAGTTTTATATGTGAACCAAATAGGTCCACGCGAGCCATATATAATTGTGCAACTGGCAATCACATGACATGCTCTTCTCAGGATAGAACATCCAGGAACTTCTGAAGAGCTCTCTGGATGGATTCATCAGTAGGTTTTTTTTAACTAATATTTAGTCTCAAATAGTCAGAAATGTTGAACTCGGAATTTCAAATCTTGGGGCCTCAGTTCAGGCTCACTTGCTGACATCCCTTCTTGCTTTCCAGGGGTCCTTGGCTTTCTTCTTTCCTACCTTAGTGCTCCTTTACGTGTTCCCTTCCTTAGAAAGATTTCCTGAAAAACAGGGTTTTTGTTTTTCTTCTTCTTCTTCTTCTTCTTCTTCTTCTTCTTCTTCTTCTTCTTCTTCTTCTTCTTCTTCTCTTCTCCTCCTCTTCTTCTTCTTCTTCTTCTTCTTCTTCTTCTTCTTCTTCTTCTTCATTGTCCTGTAGTAAACACATGGCTCCCACTGAACCCCAAAGGATCCTGGAGGACACTGAGTAGCACATGATGTTTACTGAATATTAGTACAGGGGAGGGAGTGTAACTCAGCTGTACGGAGCCTGATAGACAGCTGAAGCCTTAGGTTCTATTCCCAGCAGCATATAAACTGAGCATGGGAATTCATGCCTGTAACAACGCTGCTTGGGGTAGGGAGCAGGATGGTCAGAAGGTCAAGGTCATCCTCAGTTACACAAGGAGGTCCAAAACAACCTGGGCCAGAGACCATGTCTTGAGAAAACTAATCCCAGGGTGAATATCAAAAAAAAGTGTCATATTCATGCATGAGAAGGCCATAATGAAACCCATTGTGTATAATTAATATATGCTAATAAAAACATTTTAAAAATCAGCAGTGCACTAGTGAAGGACACAGACAAGGAAATGTTGTTGGGGACAATGAGAGAGGAACATCCAGGTACAAATATCACAGGTGAAGAAGCACTGCTTTACCATGGGAAGAAGCAGAGAGAAACTACTTGAGGTGCTACTGCTTCTAGGATCTTCAGATCAGTAATGACAGCCATTTTAAAAAAAGAGCGATTCTGAATTTTGCTTTCTTTAAAAAAAAAACACATAAATATTATAAGAATATGTTTTTGTTTTAATCCCAGATGTGGGGATATGAAGCTGCTTCGGACTGTCTGCAGCAGCTGACTGTGATTTGCCTCGTGCTCTAGCAGAGGCATGGTTTTGTCAGCTGCAGATAGTTTCTACGATTGTAGATTGTGTGACGTTTGGAGTTCTGGAAGCTTTTCAGAGCCTGGGGTTGTTCAGGGGGGGTTGGTTACAGTTTGTTAGTAGTCGTGCTCAAAGAAGAACAAGAAGAGAGAAATTAGATTCAAAGATCTCTCTCTATCTCTATCTAGCTGTCTCCCTCTGTCCTCCTTTCTCTCCTATCTAGTGACAGGAGGTGAAGCTGGGGGGAGGTTAAAGGGCGGGAAAAAAGAACCCGCAAAGTAGCAAAGACCAGGTACAAGCAAACTAGATGCAAGGATCTCTCTCTCTCTCTCTCTCTTTCCCCTTCTTTCTCTCCTATCTAGTGATGGGGGTGAAACAGGGGAGGGGTAAAGGGTGGAAACGAGAAGAACCCACAAAGTAGCAAAGGCCGACTACAGCTATATACTTTATGAAGAATTCAAATTACTTTCTTTCTAGAAATAGATTCTGGAATACTTACAGATGAAGTGATGTGATGTCAACACTTTGCTTGAACATCCCTGGGACTAGATGGGGCAGGGCTGTGATTAAAAGCCGATGGCCAGGTGATGAGGCCACCACCTTCTTTAGACTATCATTGCTGCTTTTATTTCTGTTTAAAAAGTATCATAAGAATTCTTTTTCCTTTTCACTCTGTTTGTTACAGGGTCTGGCTATGTAGCTCAGGGTGGCCTCAAAGTCATGACCATCCTGCCTCAATCTCCTAAGCGCTAGAATTCTAGGCAATGGCCGAGATTCCATAATAAGGCTCAAAATCATACGGTAGTTGGTTAGGTCACATTATAAAGCATCTTTCCTGGAACTGCACTGATGGTGCCTCAGTTCTAACTCACACAGTTGCCGTGGCTCCCTTCTTATCCCAGAGCTCGGCCAACCCTCCTCAGCGGACCTGTCTGATCCATCTCTGCTTTATTCTCTCACTGGGGAGCCTGCTCCCCCCACCCACCCCCCCCCCCCCCCCCCCCCCCCCCCCCCCCCGCTCTGCCGCTCTGCCGTGCTTTGAATTAGCTCCTGACAGCTTCTGTCTGGGAGATCAGCTCTGCGAAGACCCGCTCTGATGAAAGCCTCCCAACAGTCCCGAGCACCAGCAACTACAGGTGAAGCGGAGGCAACTTCCTGTTCAGAAAACTGTGTCTTCTTCACCTCAGCCAAGCCGCGGGTGCCCCAGCGAGCACAAAGCCTTCACAGAGGGGAGCTTCACAGACCGCCTTCTGTGGCGCACAGTCCTTCATCCCCGCCCTCCCCTTCTCAGAGCTACTCCAGAGGGCGGCGGGGCTGCGGACTCGCTTCTTGCTTGACCACAGGCGGTCAGCCACAGTCATCTAAAACTTTCAGTTGCTGACAGACCCAATCCTATGGACGTCCACTTTACCATGCTCATGAAGCTGCCCACTTTCCTGGGTCCCGGGTAGCCAAATGTCACACAGAGAGACTCTCAGCTTGCTGCCACATTGTCTGGGGTTTCTCGCTCACCAAAGGGCGTCTTCTCTTCCATGGGTCATTATTTTAGCATCTTACTATTTTTAAAATACGTTCTTTTTTAAAATAGCAATTAAGGCCAACCTCTACCTCCTGAAGCCCGGAGGGCTCAGTGTCCACTTTGTACTACCATCTGTTCATGCTCTCGGGAGGTCCTGGGTAGGGGTGAGGGCTTCTGAGGGCCCCCACACCTTGGCAGAGTTGTCTTCAGTCTGGAGTCACCTCTACCCGGAGATGCATCTGGTATTTGTCTTTTGCATTGTAGAGACAGATTTGGTGCTTATTTGTAACTTTGCTTTTCTCTCCCAATGACCCATAAAAACATCAGCAAACTCACTTTTTTAAGTCCATTGGATTTAAAAAATGAATAAGAATAAATAAACTTTGCTTAAAATGAGAAAGGGTTCAATTTGTTCTTTATATGTCTTGTCATTAAATAATAATAATAACCAAAAGACAAAAATGTATTATTTTGGCATTCTAAGAGGTTTATGTTTTTTTAAGGTTATCTGTATTTTCAATTTTTCCGTAAGGACCACATATTATTTTGTAATTTTTAAAATGTACTTGTTATCTATTGTCCTTTTCAGCTAAGGTTCTCAGCCTCGGTTCTGGTGGTGTTTGCAGGTCAGACTTGGTTGGTACAGAAATGGGGGTGAAGGGAGACAGTACATCAGGTACACAATCAGGTACATTGTGGGGTGTTTAACAGTGTGCCAGTTTTTACCCACCACATACCAGCGGCAGCCACGGTGTCACCATAAAAATACCTTCAGATTTTGCTTGAGGCCCCTTGTGGCTGAGGGGCAAACGTCGCTCTCATTTTTAAATGGCTGTGTTTAGTTGTAAGGATCAGGGGTGCAGGGAATGGGGTGCTGAATCTTATTTAGGTGAGCAAGAGGCTTGCTCAGATCACCAAGCTGCTAAAACAGAGGAAGAGACACATCTAAACAGCAACGCTGCTGTCAAGTGATGCTCAGACTGCTGTGAGGGAGCCTGGCGGCATGGTTGGAGGGCAGGGTGGGGTGGGGGACAGAACAGCCAGCTTGACGCAACTTTGAAAACAGACCATAAGGCATACCAGGGCCCGAACATAATCTGCAGGAAAGCACCAGGCAGAAGCTGTAGAACTGGGCCTCTGTGGCCACCAGTTAGGAACTTAGCTCCCAAGAAGGACAAGCAGAGGATGGAATGGGGTATGGTTCTATGCCAGAGAAGCAACTTAAGCAATACCATTGTAACAAGAGTGAGGGGGTGGTGGTGTGCTCTGCCCTTGATCCAAGGTCAACTGCAACCTTTTTTTCTCCTGATTCTTTGGTCTTCTCAGCTCTCTAAGCACAGCCCCACTACTGACTCAGATTGTTCAGTGGTGAATTTTTGAATGACTATAAGATGCAGGGATGAGGCAGAGAAACTCACCTCCCACCTCTCACACCGGAAGAGTGAGCCAAAGAGTTTCTATGGGAACCTTAAGAGATTTGCTAGGATGGGAATGGTGAGAGATGCTTGAAGCACGTTGAGGACAGAGCAGCATATTTGCCTGTGTCTGGGAAGAGTGTGGAAGGGACCATTAGAGGATGCCAGCTTTACCGGGCTGGCACCTCAACTCAGAAGTGTTCCGGTTAGTTGGCAAGCTGAAAGCATTACCCCCTGCGCTCTGAGCCTCAGATAAAGTCTCCCTACTCAGCTAGTCTGCAGCAGCACAACTGCTTGCCTTTAAGCAAGCGTTGTGGCAGGGACCAACATGGCCTAAAGATCTTCAGAGTGAGGGCAAGCTTTCTAATTATGAGGGAAAGACTGGAGAAAGGCTAAGCAGGTCGGCGGTGGGAACATGGCACTGAGGACTTCGAGGACCTTGGCGTGGCTTCCAAGCTATTCTAAGCAGCTGGGTAGTTGTAGAAAATGGGAAGCACTCTGAGTAACGTTGCCCGCCTCCCTCCCCACCTCAAACAAATATGCTGAAGTCATATAACCAGTACCTCACAAGGTAACTTTACTTGGTCACCACCAGTATCATGAGTTAGCATGAGATCACACAGAAGTAGAGCAGTGTCCTTTGTCTAAAGCGCACGATCCTCATGCTTGTGGGAGGCAATTATGCACTGGAGGAAAGCTGAAGCTGCTTTGGAAGCTGGAACCCCATCAGCAGACTTTGATGCTTTGCAGCATTTTCTTCCCTTCTCCTCAGTATCCTCACCCTGCGGAGGAGAGATCCAAGGCTCAGCCTAACCCCTCAGGAATCTAGCGCCTCCAAAGACCCTTTGTCATCTCTCTCTAGTTAAATAGACTTGCATGTATGTACGTATGTGCATCACGTGTGTGCCCAAAGATCCACGCACGAGTACACATGTATACAAGAACAGGTCGCCCTACTCCACTGCACGGAAGACCAAAAATCAAAAGCTCCTGTCTTGACCCCACAGGCCCTGCGTCTCTCAAGCCCCGATGAACTCTGCCCCTGTTACTCCTTCTTAAATTCTCTGAATAAACCAAGCCTGTCCTGCCTCAGGGCCTTTGTACTGGCTGGTCCATGTGCCTGGAGAGATCTTACCTGTATTTGCCATGTAGCTGGCTTCTTTGCATCCTTTGAGCATCAGTCCAGAGAAGCCTCTGCTACGGCCGGGGTCCCCTCTTCACAGTGCCTTGTGGTGATACCCTTTTCAGTGTCTTCTTCACAGGTGGTCCCATCTTGCTTCCCTTGCCTGCTCGCCTGATAGCTCCTCACCTGTTCCACCCTCCAGTGAGGCCTCGCTAGAATCTAAGTTCTGTCTAAGAGAGAACCTGGCTGGTCTCATCATGTATAACATCTCAGTTTATACTAAGCACACAGAACATGTTTACTAAGCATTTACTTAGTGAATGAGGATTCAAAATGGAAGGTGGGAGAGAGAAGTTCTCCTCGGGACCTTTTGCAATGTGCCCTTCCCTGAAGTCCATGAGGGAGCTCAGCCAGACACATGTGGAAGGGAGATTTCAGTGATAGTTTCCAAGTACAGGTCACTTTAGAAACCACAAGGAAAGAAAACATATTAGCTGTCCTTCCAGGAAACAGACAGGAAGTTGTGCAGGAAGTACAGTAAGAAGGGGTGATAGCAGTGCCCACTCTGGAGAGGAAGAAAAAGCCATCTCCAGGTCTTCACTTCTCCTAGACAGCAGAGACAACAGCCAGCTTCTTTGAATGCACCAAAAGAAAGGGTTTAAAAGGAAATTGTAGGGCTGGATAGTTTTATGTCAACTTGACACAAACCGAAGTCATGTGAGAGGAGAAAGCCTCACATAAAGATGTTCCTCCATAAGATCAGGCTGTAGACAAGCCTGTGGGATATTTTCTTAATTAGTGACTGACACCCATTGTGGGTGGTGCCATCCCTGGACTGGTGGTGAGAAAGCCATGGGGACCAAGCCCATAAGCAGAGCCCCTCCATGGCCTCTGCATCAGCTCCTGCCTTCAGGTTCCTGCCCTGTTTGCTTTCGCTCATGGTGTTTCATCACAGCAATAGTAACCCTAAGTAGGACAGGAAGTCTGAGCTTATGTCGGTGTTGTTTATTGAAAGACCTAGAGAAGGAAATTGGGCAGATTGGCAGGCAATGCCAACACCCACTGGTGCAAAGACCAGTCAGGACCTACTGGACTCAAGCATCACTCTAGGTGGCTAAGGCTGTGGGGCCAGCAGCTTGAACACTGACACCTCTCCAGAGGGATGACGAAAGTGTAGGTGAGGTGGAATGATGCCATCTGTCACAAATGCACAGCGAGAGCATGGCAGCCTACGCACGAATCCTTGGCCAGCTGATAAAGATGTGTAAATAATCACTTGGATGATGGAAAAGCAAACCCGGAAGTTTCTGCTTCGCTCTCGAGGGCTGGAACAGTCCTATTCCTGATCATCTTGTGGAAATAAACAACTCAAACCATGACCAATGTGACAGGATGGCAAGGCCCACTTATCCAGAGCAAACCCAGTGATTACATGACAGTTTCCTTCAGCATGATGCTGCCTGTGAAAGACACCCCTGTGACTAAGGGCACATCCAGGAGCCGCTCCCACAAAGCTTCTGTGATGAGGAGACTCACTGACAACCTCAACCCATCTATCAAGGTCACCTCACTGTCAAAAGATACAAACCAGCATCCGACACCAAAGACTTTACACATTACAGCCAGATATTCTTCTAAGCCATACTGCCCCGTATAAGAATGTAAAGTGTTTCTCTGGCCTTAGAGCTGGGGTACTGTGGAACCATAGCAACTTTGAGGGCTCTCCTGGGCCCCGTCTCTGCTCTAGCATTTTCTGTGTGGCCTGGGCCACCACATTCTAACTGCTCAGTAACACAATGCCCTACTATGAAAATTCAAGAATTCATGGCTATCTCTTTACAGGTGTGATAAAATGTAGTACATGGCAGGGGTGTGGCAACCTTCTTCCTTTTTGGAGTTTAGAACTGTACCCACTTGTAAAGAAGCTAAGCGAGGCCAAAGGTAAGGCTTTTGGTCCCTCATATATCAAACTCACAGATGGACTAGACAATGATCCCCTGGAGCTACAGAAGAGGAAGAGAAGAATCAGGCTGACTAAATTATGCCTGGATAGTTCTTGCTAGGATGGCTTCCCCAGGGTTCTGGCCACATGCTTAGCTCTATCATGTCCTGGAGTCAATAAACTAGTGTTGTGTAATAATCTCCTCTGAGACTGAAACCTTCCATCCTTGCAGGGAAGCTCCTTACGAATAAAGGTAAATGACTCAAAAGAGCTTCAGGAAGTTCCTGATACTGACCAGATTTTACTAGGCTCCTCCCTGCCATGGTAAGCAATAAAAGCTGAGAGTCCCTCTCAGAATAGCCAAGTCAAGCTGCACAAAAGACTTTCAAACAAGCAAAGCTGCTAAGAAGACTAGACCTGCTGCCTGGAAGAAATGGAAACCAGCCCAACTGCCTGGAAGAGGTTTAGACCAACTGAGGCACCTGGAAAAGATGCTCTCCAACCTGTTGAGCTGTACAGTGTGCTTCAGGTTCCTAGCTTTGTGAGCTCTCACCTCTGCTGGGATGGGCCTTGGTGATACAGCTGCCTTTGTGTCATTTTTGCTCCTGTAAATAACCCCTCACCCATATGCCTGTAAGCAACCCCAATAAACTCATCGGTTTGCCCCAAGTTGAACTTTGGAGATATTCATACTTTAGCCTGTCATGGGTTTCCTAACGGGGTGACTAGACATGTGTATTGCATCTCCTCAGGAAAAGTTTTGTCACACAGCAACTATCCATGCTGATAGTGGCAGTTCTGGCTTAACATGGCCTCACAGCAGTACTCCTTCTAAGCCCCTTCTCCATGCAGACAGGATTCTCAGAACTGCGCCTCATCTAGTCCTCACCACAAGTTCTACTCTTCTTGACTTTGCAGAAGAAATGGAGGCACAAGAGATTAAATCATATATGTCACTATGTTTCCAGTCTTGTTCTCCAACCTCCATTCACTGCTTGTTTTCTAGAATCTAGTTTAATGTTTGTTTGTTTGTTGTTGTTTTCAAGACAGGGTTTCTCTATGTAGCCCTGGCTGTCTTGGAACTCGTTTTGTAGTCCAGGCTGCCCGAAAACCCAGAGCTCTGCCTGCGTCTGCCTCCGGAGTGCTGGGATTAAAAGGCATGTGCCACTACCCCCCAGCTATTTTTTCAGAAGTCCCCAACTTTAAAATATTTTTCCAAGTTATCAAGTCCTTTGAAATTTAAATGAAGATATCTTTGACCCAGTAATTTCTTTCCAAGAAATACAGATGAGTAAGCATTTTGTGTACAGAAAATATTCCAGTGTAGCCCTATTTATACAGTATTATTTTAGAAACTGAACAGGTGCTTAAATGGCTACCACTGTGAAATTGGTTAAACAATTTACAGCACACCCATGCAATTAGGGTCACATGGAAACATGAAAAAAAAAATTGCAACAGCTCTCTATGCACTGACCTGGAAAGATGTCGGCCCAGGAAAGGGGAGAAGCAAGATAACATGAAGAATAGAGGACCAGTGAGACAGTTCATGGGGTAGGAGGACTTGTGAGCACGTGTGAGCAAGTTTGATATAAGACACTGTTGTGGAAGTTTTGGTTTCTGATACATAGACATGTTTTTGTCTTAGTCCCAGGTGTGGGATATGGGACTGATTCAGATTGTCCAAAGCAGGAAACTATTTCCCTTGTGCAGCCTCTGAGAGGGGCTGCAGATCATTTTGAGGACCCTGAAGAGGGAATAAATGCCAAAGGCCAGAGAGAGAAAGGGGGCTCTGAGAAAGAAGGTTGCTGCTCCTTCCCCCCACCTCCTGCTCCTGGTTGCTATGGACGCAGTTTGACGAGAAGCTAGAGATATCCTGAAACAAAGATTGGACTTTCCCCAAGGACAACCCTAACCGAACAACCCTAACCATCAGAAGAGAGCACCAGATCTTACTGTAGATGGTTGTGAGCCACTATGTGGTTGCTGGGAATTGAACTCGGGACTGCTGGAAGAGCAGGCAGTGGTCATAACCTCTAAGTCATATCTCTAGCCTGAATGGGTTTCTTAACAGAAACGGGTTGGGCTTGGAATCTGCCTGAGGGCTATGTGATATTCCCTAGAAGATCTGGGGTTCCCCAGATCAGGCAGAGAGGGAACCCAGCTGAGAAATGGAGTTCATTGTCTTATACCAGGCTCGGAGGCTATCTGGAAATGCCAGACTTCGACCTTAAAAGCAGGTTTCCACAAGCTCCTATAAAATCAAAGCAACTTATACACTTCCAACATATAATATCACAGAGTAAGTATTCTTGTGCCAAAATGAAAGAACTGGGCATAAAATAATCAGACCAAAGCAAAAGTAAAATCCAGCAAGGAACAAGCCAAAACCTTTAGCTCCCTGTCCTGCATCTGGGGCTCCTGACATAATTTTCTGGGCTCCAACATCAATTTGCTCCATTCAGAGTGTAAATGCTGAAGCAGGATGAGTATCTTATGTGGTGCAAGCCAGCAACCACCTGCCCTAACCTCCACGAGGTGTAGAATAACTTCTTCTTGCTCGTCCAGAGGTATCACCTATCAACTTAGCAGAGTAAACTTAGCAGAACATATGGACACACCAAAATCATATTGGAAAATTCAGCTAGTGAACTTACAGAACACATCAGCGATAGCCATCACCTGGGACCATAGAGGAACAGCCCAAGACTGAGGCGGAATGGTGCACTGCCTGGTCGCTCATCCTGAGCCTCCTTCAGTGATGGAACTCTGGGCTCCAACAGGTGTGAGCAGAGCAGCCCAGCCCTTCCGTTCTGACACATACAGTACCCAGCCTCTCTCTGAGTCCTAAGCCAGTTTCACTCCACACCTGCAGTTCACCTTTGCGGATACCTCAGGCTCCTGACACCATCAATATCCTGAAGTCTCCATTGTAACTGAAGCTCCATCTTCCCAGCTTCACACAATGGCTTCTTGGGGCCTGCTGGCAAAGACTTCAGCCCCACCTAATCAGTGCCTGGCCTCAGCTGTTCTCTACATCCCTCTTCATCTTCCATCTTCCAATCCTTCAAAACCAGCACCATAGGCAAGTCCTTTACCAATTGGGCCGCATCGGCCCTCGTTTGTGTTCATTTGTAACCAGGTAAAGTGATTAAAATTCTCCAGAACAGGGTGAGAGAGCAGATTAATGAACACTGCTATGTGTCACAATCTAAATTGGCCAAGGAATACAGAGATGAGTGTGACAAAGTTTCTATGTCAGGACAGGATGATCAGGTGGCAGAATATGAGTTTGGGATAGAGCTGGGTACCGGGACACCCCTCACCTCCTATAGCTCCTTGTCCAAGTCGCTTGACTTATGTGGCTGGTTCTACCGCCTCAAAGAAAAAAAAATTTAAACTAGCTTTTTGGTGCTAGTATCCATTGAACAGTTTGGAATAGCCCCTGCTGTGGTGCCTGGCACTAAGAAGGTATTTACAGTTGCTAGTGTTTTAAAGCCAAGCTCTTGAGACCTGGGGAGTTTGGCAGTAGAAAGGTGTGCTGAGCCCTTACAAATTTGAGCCAGGAAAGGGCCAGGTCCTGGGAAGAGTTTCACTACCCCTGCAGCAAGGATAAATAGCAGCCTTGTCTATCTGTCCTGCTGAGCAAAACCCGGAGAAAGAAAACATAAGTCGCTTACGTTGGGCTTAATAAACCGTATACAAGAGGGCCAGATAAGAGAAAACAGGGAGTCTGGCGGAAAGATGGCAGCTCCTAAAGAGACATAGTAACTGCTCCTGGGCCAACAGGGAGTAGCCCGGAAAGTCTTTATGTGAACAGAGGGCTGTGGCATCTGGATTCCTACCAGGAGTTCTAACATACATTCAGGACTAAGAACCGTTTCTGCTGTTTTTACCTACAGCTGTCAGGTGATAACTTCCCCATCCTATCCTCCACAAGCTCTTAATTAAATTTAGAACCTTGAGAATAGTTTGTCTTATCAGTAGTATAAAATGGACTCAGAGACATGGCCCAATGCGGGCTGTTCTTCCAGAGGACTGTAGCTTGTAGCTCTAGCATCAAAAGTGATGTCATTAGAGAAATGCCTCAGCAGTGGGGAAGTAGAGGCAAGCAGATCCCTGGGGCTTTATGGCCAGCCAACTTTGCACCAGTGAAAGATTTCAAGAAAACTGGGTAGCCAGTGCCTAAGGAAAGACAACAAAGGTTGATCTCTGACCTCCACACATGTATACACACAACCACAAACATTTGCTATACATACACACAAATTTTTATTGAGTTAAATAATTAAAATATGATTTTTCTTATAAACAGTATTAAACAATTAAAATGTGATTTTTTTTTATAAATAGTATTAAACACATACACAAATACTGTGATAGTTGACCTTGCTTATCAACTTGACTGGATCTGGAATCAGTTAAAAGCCATCGGACATTCCTGTATGAGATTTTCTTGGTCATGTTATTTGCAATGGGAAGACTCATCCTGACTGTGGGCTGTACCTTCCAGCGGCAGCCTAGATAAAAGATGAAAGAAGGGAGCTTAGCTTTTGCCTGCTTGCCTTCACTCTACTGGCAAGTTCATCTACTCTGTTGCTGCCACTGCTGCATTCCTTAGCTGATATCAAGACCCAACTTCAGGCTTCCCGTGTAGACTGAAGACCAGCAGCTCTCCAGGAATCCTCCAGGCCTCTAGTGCCAGAATGGGATTGAAAAGACATCATGGACTGATGTCCTGAGTTCTTGGCTGCTCCTGTATGAGACAACCATTGTTGGGCTCCTTGGTCACGTAAGCCAGTCTAATAATATCCCTTTTAATAGATATTCATACTGCTGGTTCTGTTTCTCTGGAGAACACTGACTAATCCCCATATGTATATAATCTATACACAGAAAACATATAGAATTCTAGAGGCCCTTTCTTTTTTCTTTTTTTCTTTTTTTATGATTCATAAGTTAGTAGTTTTATGCTATTAAATGTTTTTTAATCAAAAGAAAAATATACCATGGTGGGAAATATGCATGTAATTAAAATGTATGCCCACCAAAAAAAAGTTTTATTGACACACAGCCTCACACATTTTTTCATTATAATCTATTCTGGGTTGTTTTCTTGCTCTAATGGTGAAGCTGAGGTGTCACAGTGGGAATGATATGACTGAAAAATTTCAGTTACTTTCTGGCTTTCTGTAGAGAAAGTTTGGCAAATTGCAACATAAATAGAAAGTCACCCTTGCTTTTGAAGCTTGTCTTCCTCATTGCTCCTTTGCCCCTATTCCTCTCCTGTCACCTTGTCTGGTTCTTGACTACTATCTTTCTCCTGAACAGACCTTTGCTTGATCCCGAGTTTCCAGCCTTTAGATAAAACCTTGCTTGCTTGTCTCCCCATGCTGTGGTTTCTGTTCTTCACCCTGCAGCATCTAAAGCTCCTCCGTTCCACCTCAGGTCGGAATGGCATGGTGTTGCACGAACATGCCACAGCCTCTTTCTTTCTCCACCCTCATACAGATGGGTCCCCCACACTCCTGCAGGTCTTCGCCGTGAACCACCTTCTCCAGGTCTCCCAATGCTTGTGTGCAAGAGCGTGTCCAGGTCTGGCTGTGGAAACTCTAGGTGTGCGTATCTGCAGCCTCATTTGGGTTGCACCAGCTCATTTTCACAAGGGATGCCCAGCTACACTCACCTCCCATGTAAAGGAGATGCCACCGTGCCTGGTGTTGGAGAGCTTCAGACGTAAGACTTTGCCAGTTTGATGGGTGTAATATCTCCCTGTGAAAAGGTTCTGAATCCTATCAATTACCAAAAAAAGACAAAAAGATGGGCATATCTTTATGTGTTCATTGGCCATTCACGCTACTTCTGTAAGTGTCCTGTTTCTTTCCCATTCATATTTTTCTGCTAGGTAGTCTGTCTTCTTCTAGTCCTCCCCAGTGTGTGTGTGTGTGTGTGTGTGTGTGTGTGGACATGCAGGTACACATGCATGTGTGTGTTCATTTGTGTAAATGCTTCACCTCTCTCCTAATTTGTCAGGTCGGGGCCTCTCACTGAACTTGGACCTCATCAATTGCACTAGACTGGCTGGCCAGACAGGATCCTCCTGCCTCTGCCTCACTGGGGCTGAGATTACACGATGCTCACACATTTTTCATTATAATCTATTCTGGGTTGTTTTCTTGCTCTAATGGTGAAACTGAGGTGTCATGCTGCTATGCCTAGCTTTCAGCACATGTGCTGGGAATCAGACTCGGACCCTCCACTCTTGCTCTCCTCCTGCTTTCTAAGAATACGCCACATGTTCTGGGTTTGAATTATTTGTCAGTTGTATGTGTGCAGATGTCTTCTTTGGACCCTGTCTTATCTCTATGTGGAATCTTTTCCTATATATAAGGTTTTAATGTCAATAGAGTAAAATATATTCATCTGTTCTTTCACACCATGATTTTTAATGGAGATAATAGTTTTTCTTTTTAAAATTTTCATTATTTTTATTATTACAATTGTTTCACTTTGTATCTCAGTTGTAGCCTCCTCTCTAATCTCCTCCTGGGCCCCCCACCCCATTTTTAATGGAGATAATATTAAATCCTGATGCAGCTCTCTTGTTTGGAAGGTGGTTCTGTTTTCTGAAGCCTATGGCCCGTCATAGCTAAACCAAGAGAAGGAGGGAAGAAAAAGGGCAAGTGTGGGGCAGCCCTTCCAGGAGACGGATGGGAGGGAAGGAAGCCAAAAGATGGCCTGAGCCCCTCAGAGCCTCTGCCTCCCCCTGAGCTTTTACCAGCATCAGTAGAGCACGGAACACAGAGGCTGGGGGTGCTGGAGCTTGAGAAACTTTTTCTTCGAATTGGAGCATTGAAAGACACCTGAAGCCAAAAGTCTCCCACCCTCATCAGATCAGCAACACCTGCTTTACGAGTTCCTCACTATGGGGCTGGGGCCTGCTGATATTCCCAGGTGGGGCTGGCCAGTTGATCCCTCACTTGGATATCCAGCGCTCGCCTCAGCCTGAGGAGGTGACTCCTCCCTACTTGCTTGTGGCCTCGGGTTCTCAGAGAGCAGCTGGTCTAGGCTCAGGAAGACTGCAGCTGCTGTGGCCCATGGTCTACCTGCTGGTCTGCTCAGGAGCCGCAGCACCTAAGTCCATGTCGGCCTGTGCTGGCTTCGAAGGCGTGCTGGCTTCCAGGGTGTTATCCGGGCCTGGCCTGGGATGGCCACCTCAGGTTTCTATCACTACTCATTTTGACACTGGCCGTGTCAGCTCTATGGCGGTCCTATCTTTAGAGGTCATCTAGCTTCTCTGGGCGAGCCCGCCGGGTCATCTGAGTCTCTTGCAGACTACATAGGGGGTAGGATAGTATAAAATGGATACATTATTCTATGATTATTAAAGTTGGTTATTAATACAGCAAGTTATACCCTAACCCACTATTTTCCAAATAAAAGACACAGAGACCTGTGTCTTAGACCTCTACAACCTTAGACCTCTACAGCAGATAATCAACCCTCTAAGGTATGGAGTACATTTCCCTACCGAAAAACAACAACAACAACCACATAATACTTGCATCTCTTCCATTTGGGCAGCTTCTGATTTTTCATGCCAGTCCTCAGAGCAAGCTGTTAACCCCCTCTTCTTCTTCCACCTTCCTCTCCCTCCTCATGATCCTTCTGTAACCCCAAAGCCCAGGAATCTTACCTCCGCCTCCCTCTCCTCTGCCCAGCCCAGGCTGTAGGCAGCTTGATTAGCCAATTGGGGATAATTTGGGAGGCAAGGTTTACACAATGTCATTTTGGATACGTGAAAATTTCGTCTTAGGACAGTAATGATCTTGAGGGGCAAGCAATTAATATTGAATACACAGTAATTCCAGAGCAACCCCGACAGGAGAGCCCTGAAAGTCTTTCTACCCTATCTTTACAAAGTTATTCTCCTGAGATGACCTTCCCTGCTGTTGGAGACATCCCTCCCCTGAAGGAGCTGTTCCTGCATTTCCTCATGAGGTCCCAATGGCAAACAAAATTTCTACCCTAAATTCATCCCAGGGAACCAATGAGTTTATTGGGCTTACTTAAAGAGCTTGGGTGAGGGGTTTCTGACTGAAGTGTGGGTGACCCAAATCAGCCACAATGAAAGTCTTCACCCAGAGTAGAGAATGACTTTCCCACAGGTACAGAGATGGACATACACACCCCTCCCCTTAGTCTTCCTGAGCCCATGCAGGCAAAGCACAGGACCTATCTCCTGGATAGCCATTCTCCCCCATTTCTCAGAGCTAGGTGACCTCCCCGCTGCCTGCTGGGACTTTAAAGAATGGAGAAAACCTTGAAAGGAAATTAGACTATCGAATTTAACCTGACTGAAGACCAAGTCAACCAGACCCAGTTTGAAGGGTTAGACATTACTGGAAAGTTTGAGACATACTTCTGCCCCACCCCCAACACACGTATCTGTCAAGATGGAACCTCAGACCAAGGAAATAAAGGAGAGTCAGTTTTCCTGATTATACATTTATAAGCTTCACAATACATTTCTGCATACTTCAGTGGCAATTACCTGATGCTTATGGTATACGGGAAAGCCAGATATGCCAGACAAAGGTTATAGCATGATCTCAGTATATAATAAAGCTACCTGTAATATACAAAGCACCCTGAAGTGAGAGAAACAAGAAATAAGCTATGTATATGGTATTCTACAACAATGTAGCAACAGTAGCATCAACTTAGCAGCTTAATAAGACACACTTTTTCAGCTCCTGGTGCTTGAAATCCAAGTGTGGCTCAGCAAGTGGGCCTTCTGCAAAGTTTCTGTCATGGTAGCGCCAGAGCTGTGGACAGGTCATTTCCAATCTAATGTGCTCTGCAAACTGAACTTCAGTATTCCCTTTCTTTTTGGGTATTGGAAATAAGGGCCTCAGTCCTTGATGGCTGGCATTCAGCAGCCACCCTCATTTCTTTGTCACATGGGCCTTTCCAACATGGCTGCTCTCCTCATCAAAGCTATCAAGGAAGAGACAACCTCAGCAAGACAGACATCACAATCCCCGGGGCTGTAACCATGGAAATGACGCCCATGGCCTGTACCATGCTTTATTAGTTAGAAGCCAGATGTCCTGCCCTCACCCAAGAAGAATAAATTATAAAGGATGTAAATATCAGGAGATGCCATCCTAGGAGCCACCTTAGAGCCCAGCACCGTATTGTTGATAGCTATTCTTGACTGTCAGCTTGGTGGAATTTGTCATCACCATGGAAACAAACCTCTGGGCATATCTATGAGGGAGTTTCTAGATTGGGTTAGCTACAGTGGGAAGACTCACCCTGAATGTGGTGATACCATGCCACAGGCTGAAGTGCCAGACTGAACAGAAAAGAGAAAGTGAAGCGATCATCAACACTCATCTCTCTCTGCTTCCTGTCTGTGGACACATGTGACCAGCTGGCTCCTCCTCCTGCCACCAGCCTTCCCCAACAAAGCGGACTGAGGTGAAATAAATCCTTCCACTCTTAAGCTGCTTTTTCAGGCATCTTGTCTCTCAGGCAATAGAGAAGTAACTAAGGTTCACACTGTGTGAGGTGAGCTGGTGACAGACAGCACTTCTCAGGGGAGACACCTTCTGGGGTGAGTTGGAAGATTATAGGCCCATAACTTGCTTGGTAGCCCTAGAACCTAGTTCAGCCAGCCTTGCACTAGATGAGGCAAAAAAAAAAAAAAAAAAAAAAAAAGAAAAAAAAAAAAATGATGTTCAGGAAAAAAAAAAAAAATCTGGTCACCCCCACAGAGAAAGAAGACAATGTTTTACATGGAACAAAACCAAAAAAAAAAAAAATTGTTATATCTCATTTCAACAGCAGTGAAAGACCTCTGAGCAGAACTGGAATGGCAAATGCCACTGCATTAATGTCTCACCCAGCCCCAGCAGGAAAGTGCTGTGAATGTCAAGGGCACTGAGAGGATGAGAGATGACCTAATGCAGGAAGCTCCCCCAATACTATATTTACACAAATGATAAATTGGTTTAAAGAAAGGAGAAACCAACTGATGCTAATAACTGGGCAAAGAAACTACTGGAACCGAGCCCTGCAGAAACTCCTTTCACCCAAGACCTAGACATCTTTAAAAGCAATAAATCCTTAAAAAAAAAAAAATGTGGAGTTTGCCCTTTAGCAAAAGTAGCACCTAATTCTCTCACAGATAATGAAATGAAACCTGGGTGCTTTTTTTTTTTTTTTTTTGGAAGAACATTTCATGACTCTTTGTAAGACTCTAACTCCACTATTAGATGAGCCCAAGGAAATACAGGGTAAAAACACACTTCTTTCTGTGTGTGCACAAGAGGTAGCAGTTTTTACACAGCCAGAGAACGTGGCTAGAACCCATCCTGAAGGGAAAACCATCGTGGGTGACAAACTGAAAATTGCTGTTGCAGAAGGATTCAGGAAAGAGATGCGCCAGTCATGCATCCCAGGTGAGGCTTGGGCTGTACATAGATCTGGGGACATCAAGGCATGAACAGC
Source organism: Psammomys obesus (assembly GCF_907164565.1). Lineage (NCBI taxonomy): Eukaryota > Metazoa > Chordata > Mammalia > Rodentia > Muridae > Psammomys > Psammomys obesus. The sequence continues at coordinate 2,506,976 of NW_026591711.1, forward strand.
TTACTGCTGCACAACTGATGAACAAGATGAACAGGGAAGGGGGAGGACAACACCGAAAACAACAGCGAAGGTGTGCCAAAGGTAGATGCTTGGCAACAGATAAAGCCACCAGCAACCACCAAAGTTGCTCTTGTTTTCTGTTTAATGAGATTACATACCATGAAATGGGTTTAACAAAGGCTATATACCCCTTGGAGAATGGGTAGGGAGCTCCAGGGATAGGTGTACATAATTGATTAAAACTAGGTGCTTCAAGGATGCTTGATTTGCATTAAACAGTACACTCCTTCCATATGAACGGAAACACAGTGCCTAATTATCCTATAGGCATGGGGAGGGCAGAGCTGGCAGGGAGCTGTGTCCAAAGGTCATATATCAAATGTGGTTAGGGGCATTTGTGTCTCAAAACACTCTCCAGATGAAGTCAGGCAGAGAGCAGGAGGCCTTGCTGAGGAGAGGAAGTCCTGCACCTTAACACCAAGCTCAGGACGGCTATCTGGACTGGGAAGACTGCAGCCTCAAACAGCAGGGTCCTTCCAACATATGTTCCAGCTTACCTTTGAGAGACCAAATAATTAAAAATTACTTTTTTGGGTTATTGGATTAAAGTTTAAAGCACAAGCCTGAACAAAGGCCAGACAAGTGGAGACATGTCCAGCCATCTGCAGGGAGGAACCAGCCTTACTGCATTCTTTTCCTGCCCACCAGAGATACAGTTGCTAGGGAACTGGCCCAAATCACCCATGTCCCCTAGCAAGCCAGACCATAATGGTAGCACCTTCCCACAGCCAATCAGTTCAAAATGCAATATTCCCTTTTTATATTTCAACAAATAGACACTTGCCAGACTGGAATTCCCCTGCTTTGGGCACGCTGGGAGGGACTGGGACCTTTAAATCACCCCCCTCACCCTGAGCTCCAGGCTCTACTCTCAACTGCTGCATTGGTGAGGGTGTGAACCCAAGCTCGAGCTTGTAATAAAAAGATCCTCATGTGTTTTGCAACGGACCAGACTCCTGGTGGTCTTTTGGGGGTCAAGTGAATCAGACACAACAACCTTCTTACTGTTTTATGTAAAATAGGATTCCTAGTGGGACTATGAATCTACTCCAGATCCAGGTGTGCCTATGGGTGCCTGGGTCTCACAGGGACATGAACAGCCTCCTAGGAACTTGGTATTCAGAAGTTTCATTCCCTGAAGCTCATTCTGTTTTCTCCCTTCTGTTGTAAATAAAAATTATCTTGGGCTTTATAATGTTTATTACTAGCCCTATAATTATTGTGGTGGTATTATTTAACCCACCACTAAATAAAACACAGGCACCTGTCAGATTTTATAATTGCCTATTTACCTTGGGCCGGGCAGATATTATACCTATTCTGTCTCAATAACCTCTCCATCTAGCCCCCATCCAATGCCATCTGCCTTAACCATTCCTATCCGGGCTACCTCCCATCCATAATCTTATAAATACTTGCTCATATTTTTTATTTTGGTGTTTTCTCCATCCATACCATCCTCAGAGTCCTTCCTCCCAGCTCACATGGTTCCTTCTCCACGCTAACCCATCATCATGTCCTCTTTCCTCCTCTCTTCCTGTCATTCTGTATTCTTCCCGTGATTCACCCAAACCCAAAGCCCGGAAACCTTAGCCATGCCTACCCCATTCTGCTCTGCCTAGGTTTTAGGCCTTTAGTCGACCAATCAGGTACAATGTTTTAGGCAGTTTTACACAACAAGGATACGTTTATCCAGAAAGTAACCAGATCTTGGGGGCCAGTAATTATTATCAAAATACAAGCATCAGACCAACGCCCAACACCCTTTTCTTTTTTTCCTTCGTCAAGAGGTGTGAGCATTCTCTTCAGGCCTCGGTTTCCCTCACGGCACACAAGGGTTGTCATGAGAGTTGGCAGTGCAGAAGCCTGAAGCACCTGGGGCTCATTCCCCTCGGATCAGAGCTGCGCCGCGTCTGCAAAGGGTCTGCATGAGTCTGAGTGACAGTTTCCATGTGTATAAGAATTACCCCCCCCCCCCCCGTGGAGGAAAATGCACACTATTCATTCACTCACTCCCACCAGAAGAAATGACCTCTGAACCAGCAGATTCGCTAATCCTAAAGAAATATCACTGAAGATTTGACAGACAGTTGTGAATGGGGAAGGTGGTGAGTGGAGTTAAACAGGTTTCTCTTGTATTCAGGCCCAGGCTGGTGGCTGTCCAGAAGTGCTCTAGTGCTGTCTGTCACACAGGATCCACCCCCCAGAGATGGCTCTCTCCTCTGAGGACCCTCGACACTTCCTATGCCCTCCCTGCAGACACCCACCTCAGCATCTGTTTCATCTCTTGAGTAACTCAGCCCTTTTAAGTTCTGTGCCTTGCACATAGTAGGTGTTCAGTAAACACTTTGGGAACCGAATGACCTGCCATTTAATACCATGTGTATGCATGGTACATATGTGTACGTGTGTGTGTGTGTGTGTGTGTGTGTGTAGGCCAGAGATTGACACTGTCTTCCTCTTTCATGCTCACCTTTTTTTTTTTTTTTTTTTTTTTTTGAGACAGGGTCTCTCACTGATCCTGGAGCTCACTGGTCAGCCAGCCCCACAGATCCACCTGACAGTTCCTCCCCAGTTTTGGAGTCACCACCACAACCAGCTTTTACGGGATACCGGGGATCAAACTCAAACCCTCCTGCTGGCACAGAGAGCACTTTATCCACTGAGCCACCTGACCACCTAATTTCTTTTATCAAATAGACGGACAAAGCAGTGCCCTTGTGCTCAGGAGAGCCGCTGTATTGTCTTGTTAAATGTCTAAAGATGTATTGTGGTGTTCTTTCCAGAGATCAGATATACCCAACTTTCAGCCCATTTCACTTTTGAGAATGAGGGCGTTTGGTGGCAGCTACTTCGCGGCCTCCGTGCGGTTTCGTAAGTTCTCCGAGCCAGGGCCTGGTCTGAAAACACTGACACTGTGTTAGTCTCCCACTGCGCACACCATCTGTCTGCCACGGGCACCATGGAGCTCTCCTTCCGGGGCATCCTTTTAATCAGCGCCTGCTGTTTGTCTCTAGACTCAACACCCGCCTCGGCCTGCTTCTTCATCTCCAAACCATCAGGAATAAATAAAAATACCCGGGCTGGCTCGTTTGCAGTACGGAACGTAAGCTATCAATGATTGTGCTGTTAGACTCACCCCAACGGTGCCCGCCTAGCTCCACCGTCCAGAGCGACACTCTCAGACCTGAGAGGCAGCCTTCCACACCCCGCTCCTCTGTAAGAATCCATTCACTATGCCTCACTCACAGAAGGTTACTGTGGTTTTTCCAGGAAACTGCTGCCTGACCAGGGAGGCAAGTTTTCCTGGGTACAGAATTAAGGAGCATTTGTACAGAAATAGACATGAGTAACAGCGCACAAGCTGTATTAATGGCCTAATGACGATACCTGGGCCCTCCCGACAACCGCTGAGTGTTGCCAAACTAAGGTTGCTTTGTGTTGGCCGAGCGTGAGCGGTAGATATAGCTCTTTTTGTCTTGGCAGCGAAGCTGGCCCTCCTGCCAGACTCTACCCTAAAGGAAAGGGCCAACGGACAATAAGGCCATTCAAACACACTGGCGAGTTCTCTCGGTGGGACTGCTCAGTTTCTAAATTGATAGAAACTTTAAAACCACCCTATTTTAAGGGAGTGTATATTTTCCAAAAGAAGTTATATTTAGCAAGGTAATATTGCCAGATTATTGTTGTTGGAAAGGGAGGGGGTGAGGGAGTGGGCGGGAGCAACTCCCTTTCCAGCGGATAAATACACATTTTAGCTGACTGGCCTCATTCAGTCAGCTGTTTCATTCGCGGAGTTTAAGCGCTGACATATAGCTTCCTGGCCGCTGCGCGGTTGTCCCGCCCACATTTTACTTCTGTGGCCGCCTTTGTTGAGAGATTTTTTTTTTTTTTAATGGAGGTTCTAACAGCAAGCCTTACGCCCTCAACAACCAAAACCAGAAAGGCCTTGGAGGACCACCTATGAAACGCAAAAGGTGCTTGTTAACACCGAGTTCTGTATTTGCCTGGGTTGGCACAGCCCAAGGAGGAGAAGGCAAAATTTCAGGTGCCCCACTAGGCAGTGCTCGGCTGCTCTTCTGAATTCAAAGAGCCCCCTGCTGGCCGGAGGAGAAGCAGGCCTGGAGGCCCGGATGATAGTCGTCTGGGGAGGTCCCCCGTCCGCGGGGTAGACCAGCCCCAGCCAGCGTTCTAGCTCTGGAGACAATGCTAACCGATGCAGGCAGACAAGGTCTTTGCCTTATAGGACTTTACACTGCAAACGGGGAACCAAACAATTGAAAAAATATATATATAAGGTCAGGCACAGGTGGAACCTACGAGGAGCGCAGAGAAAGGGAGCGGAGAAGGGCGGCGGGAGTCAGCTCTTGTCTGTGGGCGTGGTTTGTGGCCAGGGGGCGGGGCCATCAGGAGAGCCCTGGGGCCGATGGGAGGGGGAGCGTGGGGAGTGCCGAGCGCTGGGGTGGGAGTTGGCGCCTCCTGGATACAGCAGTTTTGGTTTTCCACGGAATCCGGGAGAAGGCTCCAACAGGGACCTGACTAAATCTCTTTCGCACTGTGAAAGGCCCTGCTGTGTGCCGCAGGGAACAGTGACTGCCAACGTGCGATCTGAGAGGGCCGCTAGGAGCGATTGATGCGCTGTTTCAAACAACTCGTTAATGAATCTCACCGGAGGTTCAAAGAAGAGGTATAGGCCTTCCGCCCTCACAGAGGTTTCAGACAACCCGAGGAAATAAGGTAGACTCGCCTCAAATTAAACTTTCAAGAGAGGGTCTAGAAAGCTGGCTCAACCGTTAAGATGGCCTGTGGGTCTTTCAGAGGGCCTGAGTTCAGTCCCAAGAACCCCTGGGCGGTCCACACCACCTATAACTCCAGCTCCAGAGGGTCTGAGGCCCTCTTCTGACCTCCGGATCCACCCTACTCAAAAGCACAGACCCCCTCATACACATAATTAAATATTTAAAGAATTTTTTTAAATTAGATTTATTCCAATTATGTGTATGACTATTTTGCCTGCATACGGGCATATGCACCACATTGTTGTTTGGTGCTGGCAGAGTCAGAAGGCTGTGTAGGAACACCCTGGGACAGGCGTTGTGGATGTTTTGATGGTGAGCCAACACATGGGTGATGAGAACTGAACCCGTGTCTTCTACAAAAGCCACAAATGCTCTCAATCACCAAGCCACCTCTCCAGCCGCTAGAGTAGACAGATGTTTCAAAACGCCAGATGGAGACACACACACACACACACACACACACACACACACACACACACACAGAAAAAGGATCTGCAAACAGACTGGGAAGCCCTTCCTGTGGGGACAGTCTCCGAAGGAGGGCGGTGACTGGGAGAACCATGAGAGCCAAGCAGGGAAGCATGGCCCAGTAGCACAGTACTTGCCCAGCATATGGACGGCCTAGGTTTGATCCCCCACACCAAAAATGGGAAAAGAAAAAGTCAAGGATGTTGGGAAGAACAGCGTATTATTTGTGAAGGAGGTGGAAACGCTGCTGCTTCCCGGAGTCGTGGGTGGGGTCTGAGGAGAGACCACAAGCGCAGCCTCCGCTGAGGGTCCAGCATGGATGCTGTGTTGTGCCGCCAGGAGCCCCACCTCATGACTCAGGTTGTGTTCCCGCCACGGGAAAGGTCATAGACTGTCAGTCCCTACTACCTGCCTGGAGAAAGTCACTTTGCCCTAGGCCTTGTCTCCTTCTTGGGGGCAGTCCACAGCAATGACTGTGGACTTAATAAAGACCTACTACTTTTCCCCCAAGAAGGGCAACTCAGAAGAGCCGGCCAGCTCGGGTGACCACCCTAGCGACAGTGTGATGGCAGGATAGTTACCTCTCATTTTGCTTGTCCTGTGTCCTTCTCTTCCCTCCACACATTGATGCTGACGGAAGAAAAGGGACCCTGGGAAACTGCCCTGGTAATCTCCACTTAGGTGCAGGGCATTTACATAGAAGTCAAGGAAAAACAAGAATGATGATATCACAAAGGTTCAATATAAAAGCTGCGTGCAGCAGATGAATAAAAATAGCCTTATAAATGTAAATTCTGAAATTTAAAGGAGTCAGGTGGGAGGAAAAGTCAATAGGGAAGGGTCTTTTCACAGGACCCAAACCTATCAGACTTGCAAAGGCTGAGACGGGCCATTTACCTTTGTAGGGAGCATAGTGCTGGGTTTCATAACCCGATTGATGGTTGCTGTCACCCATATAACCTCACAATCTCTTTTAATCTGCGCACTCCTGTCACTCTGCTGCCATCTGGAGAGAGGATTAATTTCATTTGTCTCCCAAGGAGATGAATGCATCCAATCAGAGCCCAGCACACAAAGAAACACCATCCTCTCACCCATCCGCTCAGACTGGCCTCAGCAGCCTCTTCAGGGCTTCCCTTGCCTCTCATCTCAGAGGTAAACAGCCATCTCCTGGCGCTACCTGCCCTCTCCTCCGACTGAGGGATGTGGGCAGAGGGCTAAAAGCGGCCCCGGAGAATCCTGGACATGTGGAGAAAAATGCTTCCAGGGTTCCATAGCCACAGGGCTGTGCACGTCTACCAGCCCGGAGCATCTTCTCATTGAGTTGAAAGATCCCCGGAGGGTATCTTCCGTCAGAGAGACCCCCTCCCAAGGAACAACGAGTCCGTTCGGATGCAAACAGCAAGAGGCTTTTATTTTGATACACGGGTACCCGGGGCGAAAAGTCATTCGGGAGACTTCCGCGCCCCCTAGATGGGAAGCTGGGGTTTTTATAGGGTTTTAGAGCAGAAGCACTGGTACAGAAGCGAGAGGCATGGTTACAGGGGGCTGATTGGTACGTTTACACGAGACCACAATTTGCGTCAAAGTTTGGCAGGGGCACCAAGATTCCAGGAACTGGGTGGTCAAGGGGGTTATGATGACCCCTTGACGTGGCCCGCCACCTGTTATTTTGTTTTTCTCTATCTTAACTGAAACAGTCTCACAGATATCTATGAGGGTGATTAACACAAACTGTTTTTAGTATGACTGGGGCAGCCTGACCGCAGATATCCCAAGTGGGTGACACAGCTAGGTTTTTTAGTAATTTTCCAGTTCCCCACCTAGCCTATAGAGTTTTACAAAACAGTGGTGTCTCACAAAATGGCGTTAGCTATGTTTAACTTAGGGTGAGGCAGGGGTCTTTCAGAGTGATCAGGGAGGAGATGTGCCCTTCTTGGTACAGGGATGTATTTCGTACCGTTACCGACAGTGCCCTAAGCCTCCGATACTCAGAGAAGCAGCAGGTCATACCTGTTTAAGCACTGCTGGCCCAGGAGCACAGCAAAGCTCACTGACTGAATGAGCCGCTGGGAAACTGGTACAAGGTGGATCATTGATGAGGTAACTAAGACAACCAGAAAATATAGATTAGGATGACAGTTAATGCCTATTTGGCCCTATACAAGCTTATTTTTTATTATTATTATTATTATTATTATTATTATTATTATTATTATTATCATTATCATTATCATCACTTTTTTAGCATACAAATAAATGGGTTTTACTATGGTGTTTCATCTCTTTTCTTTACATTTTATGTGTGTGTGTGACATATATGCAGGCATGCATGGTCAATGGACCACTTGTAAGAGTCAATCCTCTTCTTTTACCCAGTAAAAGGGTAAAAGATATCAAACTCTGGCTGTCAGGAATCATGGGTAGAACTATCACCTACTGAGCCATCCCTCCAGCCTTGATTGTGGTGTTTTCAAATGTATAAATTATTACACGTTGTCCTAGTCCCTACGGCACTGCCAGGGCCCTTCCCTGTGCTCTGTATAAATTCTGACTAAATTGGGCTCTCCCTCTCATCTCAGCAAGCTCTGTCTCCACGGGGCCCTCAGTGATCCAGTCGTCACGGTGAATGTGGAACGAGCATGCTCTGACCCCAGTGAACCGACAGCGGCACTGTACTGATGGAGCTTCAAGTGCCTGGAGTCTACACAGACGTCACTGAAATGAACCCCTGGAAAGGATTACCGGCACACAGCAGAGGAGCTCCAGGAGACCAAGGACAGCCACAACTTCTGCGGATGACAAGAAAGAAATCCAAAGGGCGGGATTGTGGGGGAAATGATCAGTAACCCACGTTAATGAGACTACTCGTTTGAAAGTGTCAGGGTTCACCTGGAGGAGTCCATGAAATGCTCCCTCTCAGTCAGAGTAGGGGAGACGGAGCTAGCTGCTCTCACCATTCTATCATCTGATCCTTCCAGTAACTCCATGAGGACCAGCAGTGCTGCTGGCATGCTGGAGAAATGTGTGCATTGCTCTCACAGAGGACCAGAGTTCGGTTCCCAGGACCCACTTCAGAGAGCTCAGCCGGGCTAGTTTGGAACATGTAGTCCCACCTGGCCTCAAACTCACAGTAAGCCTTTTGCCTCAGCCTCCCCAGTGCTGGCATTATAGGAATGAGCCTGTCACACCCAATTGGTTTGTTTGTTTGTTTGTTTGTTTGTTTGTTTGTTTGTTTGTTTGTTTAATGGTTTTTGAGAAAGGATCTCCATATGTTTGAACTGATCTCAAATTCACCACCCTCCCTCCTCAGCCTCCCAAATGTTGAGCTTACAGGTGTGTGTCATCATGCCCAGCCTAGGAACTTCTGCTATTACCAGTAGGACCAGCCAAAATACAGGCTAGGAGTTCAGTGTGATCAAGTTCACCACGTGTCTTTAGGAGGCACTGCACTGCTGCCATTATCTCACATACCTGAGGTGACTGACTGGTCTAGTCAGGAAAGATGCTCTGACATACCCAAGTCTCCATTGAACAAAGGATGTAGAGCCCGTGTTGCCTGATACACAGAAACACAGTTAAGTCTCAACAAACCTGCAGTCAGATTTTGGAATCAAATTTCTATGATGCTCCAACCTGGAAGTACATGACAGTGACACAGGGCTGTAAGGCCTCTCGGGCCTCACTGTGTGGCAGTTCCTGTGCCCTCACCCAGAGCTTAAGAATTAGGATGGCAAGCTGTGGAGGCCAGGAAAGGCTGCTGGATCCCTCAGACCTGGCGCTACAGATGTTTCTGAGCTCCCACTCGAGGGATGGAGACTGAACCCAGAAGGAGCGGCCAGTGATCTTAACCACTCGGCCATCTCCCTAGCCCAGGAATATTTTTGACATAATGGAACAGAGAGCGGGCTCCAGAATAAATTTTAATATTTTGTTCACGGCTTGATGCCAAGGGCCAAGAGCAGTGTCCCGCCTATGGTAGATACCCCTCAAAAGTATTTGTCACGGTGTGGTTGAACCCAAATGAAATGGACAGCACCAGCTTCATAAAAACTTCATAGCACAATTAAGATACCACCTCCAAGGTGTGGACTCATGGGAAGACACAAATTGCAGAGACCTCCTACCTCATTTCTCACAGTGCAGTTACCCTGTGAGGTCACGTGATAGCTTTGTAACCAGTCAGGAATGTCCCCCCAATCCTACATCTTGCTGGAGTCAGCATACAGCTAGGGCCCAGAGCTATTTGAAGCAGGCCTAGCAAGCATGTGTAGCCAGTAACTTCTTAGCCCAACAAACCCAGCTTCAAGAGTTCCTTTGCCAATCACTCATGCTTATTTGCACATTCGGGAAGAACTGCCTTGTGGTTAAGTGGTATGAGCTACTATTGATCAGACTTGGGAACATTAACCTCAAATGTAGAGCATGGGTGAGACAGTGTTCTACATCATTCAGACCCACCAAGAAAGAAGAAACCACGCAAGGAGTTTCAAAGACAGGGATACATACAGAAATGAAAAATGAAAAAAAATTAAAAAAAAAAAAAAAGCCAAATGGGATTGTGAGACTCATGGTGTCTTAGTTAACTTTTCTTTCGCTGTGATAGAACATTATGACCATGGAAACTTGATATGACCAGAGAAAGAAGGGTTTGGGCTTACAGTTCCACATGATAAGGGTGCATCGTGGCAGGAAAACATAGCAGCCGGTGGCATAGTGAGAGAGAGCACACTGAAAATGGAGAGTGTGGCTTTGAAGTGTCAAAACACACTCCCCAGGCTTCCTCTAGCAAGGCCACACCGCCTAAATCTACTCAAACAGCACCCCTAAAGGGAGACGGACTATCCAAATGCCAGCGACTATGGGGGGACACCTCTCACTCAAACCATCACACGTGGAGTTGAGCCGTCCAGAGCGCCACTGCAAGGGTGGGCCATAGCCACAGCAGGCAGTGACGGCAGGCCACGGAAGCAGAGCTGGGAAGAGCGGCCCCCAGGAAGGAGACACAGCTGCATCCACAGCTAATGCTATACTGGGGAGGGGGGTCCACCAAATCTCTTCCTCCCCTAGCCTCGAGACAACCGGAAAGAGCCAGGGAAGGAACCCATGAGCAAACGGTGGATCGCCATTGCCTTATGGGGCTGCCATGAAGCTTAAGTAGTTACCCCCATTCGGAGGGCTTAGCAATGTGCCTGGCTTGTGATCACACTTGACAAAGCTACCATTATTCTTAGAGATAACAGGCCCTGAGGTGGGCATGAGTAAGAAGAGCATAAACTCCGATCAAAACAGCAGGCAGTGTAGAGGTTGTAGCCCATTTTCTAGCTGCAATGCATTCCACGACTTCTGGAGTGAATCTTCTAGCAAGCTTTATCCTTCCACATGGATGGGGATCACTGCAGTGAAAGCATGGCTGCTACCCCATCACGCATCCATGATTACACAGAAGAGGGAGCTTACCTTGCCTTTAAATGGTCTAGTCCCCTAGAATATAAGGGCGCCAAGTGTCAGACAGGACAGGGCATGCCTTTAGTCATCACACTTGAAAAGCAGAGGCAGGCAGATTTCTTGGCATCTACACAGCACGTTCCAGACCTGCCCAGCCAGAGCTGCACAGTGAGACCCTGTCTCAAACAAAACAAAAGAGTCATTGAAATCTTTTTTTTTCTTTTTTCTTTTTTTATGTGAGATACAAAATGGTTCAATCATCTTGGGGCTGGAGTTGACCCAGTGTATAAAGTCTGTATTGTTCTTTCAGAAGTCCTGAATTCAGTTTCTAGAGCCCATATTGGGTGACAGGTGACTCACAATTGCCTGTGACTCTGCTCCAGGGGGATTTGACACTTCTGGCCACTACAGGCACCACTACACACACACACACACAGAGAGAGAGAGAGAGAGAGAGAGAGAGAGAGAAGAGAGAGAGACGCTTGCACATGTGCGAACACAAAAAAATAATACCCTTAAGGGCTGATTTAGTGTGTATCTTTTGTACAGCTGACCACGTGTCTGGAATCATTTGAAGAAAGAACTTTTCCAAGTGAGCATGGTGGTGCATGCCTGGAATCCCAGTACTCAAGAGACTGAGGTTAAAAAGATACCCAGCCCTGGCTACAGACAGGGGTTTTGGAACACAAGTTCACGGAGACACTGCCAATTAGAAGCCAAGAAACTTTGTCTCCGCTTTTCTTTTTGTCACTGGCTTTGGAGTCACAGAATATTTGTGCTAAAATTCAGAAAACGCATGAACATGCTCAACTGAGACCCAACATCTATGCTGGAAACAGCAAGGGCAAGCCCTCCTAACACTCATGGTCCCTAGAGAAATGGAGTAGGGGCCGAGAGACTGACTTGACTGTGCCAACAGCCCAGGACACCCCGAGAGTGTCTCATACTGCCTGTCTGTCCCCTCGGGGACAGGTAGAAAGTCATCCAGGGGAAGATTTATACTCTGCGCGTTTGAAGTGATGCCGCCATCTCACACAGCAGGCACCCTGGAGAGCTTTAATTAGGTAGGGACACACCGGAGGTATGATCCGTGTCTGCTTTGGGGTGATTAAACGCAGTAGCCGAGAGCTGTAATCTCATCTTTAAAGAATGTGAATGAAAATAATATTTTATACAGAGAAATAAAAGGGAAAGATGGTGTGAGTCTCCGCCGATTATAGGTAAAAATTGAGCTGGATGAATGGCCTCTTTTCCCATACAAAGTGAAACAGCTTGACACCTCAATGCGTCGGAAATCACCGCAGCTGGAAGACCCCGGGAAGACTTTGTCAATCTCAGTGCTGGCCAAAAGCCTTTCGGAAAGCAGAGTTCCCGGACAGAGCAGGTTTCGTTCCAATATCGTTTCCTAGTCCTGTCTGTTTAGTCCCCAGTATAAATGATGTCACACTTCCCATTAGTTAGGCACGGGGTGCTGCCAGCCCATAATTACAGATCTCTTCCCCCAGCAATCTGTGACACCGTGCTGTCAGCGAAGTTTCATCTCCAAATTGTAATGGCACCATTCGCTTTATTCGGTCTTCGGTGACGGAGGATGGATGCCTCTCTGGAAAAGCATGTGCATTTAAGATGGCAGTGCGGGGATGATTTATACAGGGAATAACTCCTCGGGCTGTCAAAGGCCTGGCAGAATCTCTCTGGGAGACTAATTGCAGCCGGTTCCTTCCACAGCTCTGAGATGAACTGAGTCCGCCAGCCATCCGGAGACACAATCTACCCACGGTAGGAAGCGGGACAGGCGACGTCTAAGCCTCCACATCAGTCCTGAGGAGGCGAACTCGCCACCAGCCAGCGGCAGAGTCAACCGCCTCCTTCCCAAACATTGGCTAACTTTCCTTCAGTCGTCACAAAATCACACTGTCCTACCTAGCCATCTCTGATACATCTAAGACTTTTGCGCGTGCTGCAGACATGCAAACACTGTGACGCCCCTGGGTATTCAGGGAAGGGCTAACGCAGGCCGCCGCATCCCCTGAGAAAGGCGAGGAAAGCAAACCGTCCCATCCGCCCTTCCCTCTCCGAGGAAGACGCCCAACTCTCCTCATCTCAGCTCTGCGCATGCTCTCCCGGACCAGCCTTAGGTGGAACACCAGAAACGCACTGGGTCCACTGACCTAGCGGCACCAAGGCCAAGGAGATGGGTGAGAGCGCAGACCCAGAGCCAATTCAGTCTTCTCCCACTATTCGCGTTAGGGGTTACCAGCAGCGTGGCTGGGGGGGGGGGGGGGGAGTCCCCCACCAGCACAGTCATTTTCAGTTGTCACAACTGAGGTCAGGGAGTGTCCCTGGCATCTAGCGGGCAGTGGCCGGGCATGCTACTGTGCACAGAACAGCCAGTAACAAGGAATTGTATGAGCCAAAAAAAAAAAAAAAGTCAACAGTACCTGGCTGAGAAGCCCTAATCCAGATCTGTATAGAAATGTGCAAATAAGAGGAGGGCTCGGCCATGGGCTCCCACTGGGAGCCACACCCCAGCTGCGAACTCTGCTCGGGCCCTACATCTGCCTGATTCAGCAGATCACACTTAAATAATGTAATTCAATTTTTCCTCATTTTTTAATGTTATTTGGGCCCTTTAATATAATTTGGAAAGCTATTATAGTTGTTACAGCTGCTAGTTCTGCCCTCAATACTGATTTCACTTATGACCTCAGCCGGAATAAGATTTAAAGTTTCAGATGATGTAAGTGAATAGGGATTATTAGATTTATCCATATGGCAATTTAAATAAGAAGCTGCCTGGCTTAGAATAAGTGGTAAATGAAAAATGCTAGTGATTTATAGACCTGTCCGCTTTAAAGATTTATATGATGTGTGGGATGATTAAGTAAGAGACAGGCCTGATTATATGAAATATGTAATTTCTGTAAATGCAATATTGGAAGCAAGCAGCTAAACAGTGCTGCACAGTGGCTCTCGGCTAAGCAATTTTTATTACATGATTATTGTAAACCAGTTGCAGATTCATGTGCAAATCACACACCAGGTCCTTGCTCTAATCCTTTTTAGCTGGGTGGCGGGGTGTGTACAGAAACACATCTAACTTCAGCCTTGAAATTAGTCACATCATTACCCCAAAACGCAGAGCAGCCCGAGGCTTCCCGTCCTAACCCATTGGCCACAGGCCTGACTCTATGTTTTATTCAGTTCTCAGCACCCCAACTTACAAAACAGGGACAACATGGGTGTTTTAGTGACATATTTTAGGGACACACTCTTGAAGATTGCGAGGAATATGTCACAACTGCAAAGAGAGATACAAAAGCCGCTCTCTTCTCCTCTTCCCAGGGAGAGACCACACAAAGCCTGACCATACAGAGGTCTCAGGGGTGACCTATTTATCTCTCAGGTTGCTTACCTGACTTTCCCAAGCCTCCCAATCTCATAAGGAGAGTTGGGACAGTGCCTCCTTGAGATTATGTACATAGCTCCGAAGTTGGCAGGGCTCACTTCATAGAAATGGGTGACCAATTGGCATCTTATCTTTCTGGAGACGGGAATGTGTGGGAACTGTTACTGCTTTAGTTATTTTTTTTTAAGACACTATATTTACTAAGATTCTGGTAATAGCTTGATGTAACAAGATACTAGCCTGCCACTCAGCTTGCTTGTGGTAAGTCTCAGCTGTTAAAAAACAAAAAGTTTGCTGACTATTGGAAGGGGAAAAAAACCACCTTCAAAGAACAAAGCAATCTAGGTTGTATTTGTATTTCTTTCACAAACTGAATGTAGGCTCTCTGTGGAGGTGTTTGGCACTCTTCTGCCATGGCAGGAGGCACTGAAGGATTCTTGAGTGGCAAGCCAGTTGTACACAGATGGCTAGACAACTGGAAACCCAAGAAAGGTTCCAAAGGCAAACTACAGGAGGAGGTGGAAACAGGAAAGACTGTATCGAGAACCTCGGCCCTGGGACCTGGTCAGGCCTTAGGGCTCCTGAGGCAGCAAACTATAAGAGCTGGGGACGGAGTGAACAATGGTCTAAACTCTAATCCGGTTTATACATCGGATTAAGTGCTGGAGGTGAGTTTAGCTCAGTTGCAGATGATGTGGTGTCAAAGTAGAAAAACTCAGCAGAAGAAATAACACTTAGCCATGCTCTAACAGAAGACAGAAGAATTGGCAGAGAAAGACTCCTAAGTCACCCAGATCCAACCAAGCTGTCCTTGAGCCTACCATGAGGATATCAGGAACACATACATAGGAAGGAGATGACATGAAATTCTGAAGTTCCAGAAACTTCCAATGCCAGCAAGAGAGCAGGAACGTATTTTGAGACAGGGGTATCTAACTCAGGCTGGCCTTCAACTGTGTCAATCCCCTGCCTTCTGTTTCCCAAACATGCACCACAATGTCCAGAAATTTTTATTTTTAAAATACAAAACACGTATGATCATTCAGCATAAAATTTATTTTAATAACCTTATAACCATATGTTTAGTTTTTCTAAGATGGAGAAATAACAACAGAAGAAATCCAGACTGTCAAATTATTCCTTTCTGCACTTAGATGTATTTTAGCTGCTCACTAAAGACATCATCTTGGAGCAAAAGCATAGGTTAAGGGACAGAAAAGCAAACTAAATAACAAGATGCATTCTTTTGCGCTTGAACTTTGTGCCCATTCCTACCTCCCCAAATACCTACTTACCCAACAAAAATGGGTTTTAAGATTTATTTTCTTCCTATTGCATTACCAGGCACCGTAACAATTTCCTGATCAGCTTTATGAGTTGATTAATAAGGCAATCGTGGTTGGGAAAGCTTTTATATGCCAGCTGATATTGATGTCATCTATAAAAAGATGACCAACTGAGTACCTGATAGCCGGTAAAGCGGGTTCAAAAATGACTGTCTTGGAAAGATAATGCAGTGATCATGACCTCAAGTGCTCTGAGCCAAATAACAACTGTCAAGTCCTGATAGCAGTATTTGACCTCAGAGGCAGGTGACAGAGAGCAGCCGGAAAACAGCCATCTTCTCAAATTCCATTAAGGATAGCAGAGCATAGTGGGAGAAATCGGGCTCGGGGTGTCGACGGACAAAGAAGGCACGCTAGATTCTGACAGGATTTGGGTTTGGTGGTTGTTTTGCTTTGCTTTCGTCAGGTTGTCTGTTGCTCGTGAAAGACTTTTAACATATATTAAACTAGAGATCATAGTTTAATTCCATCTACCTACGATAGTAGAGCTGCCCTTGCTTCATCTTGTCTCAGACACCATATCACTTCACCCACAGATGTTAGCTAAGTATTTAAGTACATGTTTTTAAGACACTTCACGCATTTGTGGATTTATTTTTTTTTAATGCCTTTGAAAAAACCAACCGGAAATAATTATCATCTCTATAAAATTCTTTAATTTCACCAAATGTGCATTCCTTGGTTCCGTCTGTCAATCATCTCCTAAATGTTCTTCATAAATAAGGCTCAGAGGAGGTCCCCATGCTGCCACATGGTGCCACATCTCTTGAGCCTATTTTTAGCCTATGGTTCCATGCGGCATACTCTCGCAGGAGGCTCACATGCTGAAGCCATGGAGGCATTTTGCCTGTGGTTTCCCACATTCTGGGTTTTGTCCTCTGTGCTATTCATGTCTGAGAAGCTGAAGTAAAAGATCCAAAGACTCAGATCTGCTGCTGACAAACACTATACACTACCTACTGCTGTCAGAAGGGCCACAGTGTCTGCTGGCCTCTTTCGTGTCTCTGTTTTGTTTTTGTTGTTTATTTATTTATTTATTTATTTATTTATTTATTTATTTATTTATTTTGGTTTTCTGAGACAGGGTTTCCCTCAGTAGCCTTGGCTGTCCTGGACTTGTTTTGTAGGCAGGCTGGCCTTGAACTCACAGAGATCTGTCTGCCTCTGACTCCCCAAGTGCTGGGATTACAGGTGTGTGCCACCACTCCCAGCTGTTTGTTTTCTTTTTTGAGACAGAGTCTCACCCTGTAGCCCAGGCTGACCTTCAATTTATGTGATCCTCCTGCCTCAACTTTCCCAGTACTGAGATCATAGGCATAAGCCACCATAAGCAGTTTCCTGTCAGTGTCAGTGGCCATTAGCCAGCCATAGTTTTGTTAACATAGACTGGTTAGGGAAATCCATAGAACATTTTTTTTGATTTTATGTGTATGGATGAGTACCCCACACGCACGTATCATCTCTGTGGAGGCCAGAAGAGGGCATAGGATCTCCGGGGACTGAAGCTACTTACGTTTTCGAGCCTTGTAGGTGCTGGGGATCGAACCAGGATCTTCTGAAAAAAGCAGCTGGATAGAGCTCTTAACTGCTGAGCCACCTCTCCAGCCCTAGCAAAAATATTCATAAGATTCTGTTTAAAAGAAAAAATTTTCTTTGTTTTATAGCACACAGGGCCTTTCTCAAGGAAAGAAAAAATGTGGCACCAGCAAAATGGCTCAGCAGATTAGGGACCTCCAAGTCTTACAACCTGCGTTGTCTCCTCACAGCCTCCCTGACGTTGTCCTCTGAGCTCAACACATAGACTGTGGTGCATATCACACACACACACACACACACACACACACACACACACACAAAGCAATAAAAAATTTAAGAAGAAAATAATTGCCTTGAATGTCATATGGGCTACAATGGAAAAATCTCACATGAGTAATTAAAGGGGTAGAGATGACACCACAGTCTTGTTTCACTTTTAAGGTTGACTCCTTTGCATCATGTGTGCGCACAGACCTGTGTAGGTATGTGTGCATGCATGTGAAGGCCAGAGGCTGATGTTACATGTATACCGCCTTATGGCTTGGGACCAGCTCTCTCACTTAACCTGGTCCTCACAGTCCGGTTAGACTGCTGGTCACGACTCCTACCCCAAACCTAGCACTGGGGTTACAGACTCACACCGCCCTGCCTGGCTTTTACATAAGCTCTGGGATCCGAATACAAGTTCCCATGCCCACACGTGCTCTCCCTGCTACCTAGGCCATCTCTATAAAACCAGTCATAGGACCTAAGAACTCTTAACCAACTGGCGAGCACAGTTCTTGACTGGACACACCTCTTACAAAAGAGCTGAGCTGGACTGCAGAGGCCGTATCACCCCGTGGAAGCATGGGCAGATATGGGGTGTGGATGCTCAGGGCAGCCGCACCAACCAAAGCTGAAACAGCGCTGCTAACATGACCAGTGCACCCGGAGGATCGCACGCTCTGCTCGGCCGCGCTGTCACTCGCACAAATCAACTTAGAGTACGCAGCACCCCCACCTCAGCGTATAAAGGCTGCAGAATTAGAGTCAATTCATTAATCTCCCATGCCAGGGAGAGGTAGCCATCCATCACTCCAGGTTACACTGACAGCGGGACAATAACATGACGCCTCAACTGCCCATCAGATAGCCTTTTCCTTCCGTTCATTTGCTATCAGAGTCTCTCTAAGGTGCCTTCTAACTAAAGTACGTCTTCTGCCCTGCAGACTTCCGAGGGACCTGCCCAAGACAAACATCCCATCTCCTCAGTATAAAGGAACATGTGAAAACATCGTTACAGGTGATGTCTCTAAATAAATTGAATATTTTAAAAAATGCTGTCTTTTGGTCAGGGAAAGGAGAGGGAAGATGACGAGAGGAAGAGAGAAGGGAAGGAAGGAAAGAGAGGGAGGGAAAAGGAAGAAATGGTTTAAACTTCCAATATTTAGGATGCTAATTTTTATTACGGTTTTTAGGAAATTTAAATGCACAAAACCAAAATTGATAGAAACGGAAACTGAGTGTCCACTGGAACATGGGGGAGGGGCTTTGTTTGTTTTGGGTTTTGAGATTCTATTTTTTTATTCTACCTGTATGTTTTTGCCTGAATGTACGGCTGTGCACCACGTGCCTGCAGCGTGAGTCATGCCAACGGAGGCCCGGTGAGGGTTACTGGTCCCCTGGGACAGACAGTTAGGAGCCACCATGTGAGTACTAGGGATCAAAGCTGAGTCCTCTAGCGCAGTGACCCCTTCACAGGGGTTGCATATCAGATATCCTGCATATCAGATATTTACATTACGATTCCTAACAGCAGAAAAGTTACAGTTATGAAGTGGCAACGAAATAATTTTATGGTTAGCATCCCCACACCATGAGGGACTTCATTAAAGGGCTATAGCATTAGGAAGGTTGAGGACCAGTGACAGTCAGTGAATGGGTTTTATCACGGAAAGTATTCTTAAAATAAAATAACTGGCTAGAGGTCATGGTGCATGTCTGTAATTCCCGCATTTGGGAGGGGGAAGGGGGAGGAACAGGAGTTCAAGGCCAGCCTCAGCTGCATAGGGAGTTTTAAAGTACCCTGTCCTGTAGAAGGCCTGTTTCAAATAAATAGATAGATATTTTAAAAATAAAAAATAATAATAAAACGAATGAACAAATTAAAAAACTCGTCTCTTCAGTTTCATGGCTCACTTCGTGGTTTTCTGTTTAAGATTCTGGTTAGCATCCATGGGCACAGAAATTAGAACGGAGGCATTAGCTAGTACAGACCCAGGAGTGGATGTTTCCGTGGAGACCTGGACAAGCTAGCTTCAGAAATACTAAGCCATCCCAAATGCTTTTCAAAGCAATATAAAGTTAACTGATATTTGATAGGGGAAAAAACAGAAGGAAAAAAAAAAGGAATAAGACAGGACGTTTAAAAAACATAGGACTAAAAAAGAAACACAGAAACAAAATCTGCAAGCTCCTGTTGTAAAATCAAATCTGAAGCACAAAGTCAAAGGCATGCTGGCACCACTGTCAGGTGTTGCTACAGCGAAGAAATTCTCTACCAAGGAGCCTCACTCTGCCCCCACACACACACTCACGCACACACGCCGGCGTAATTCGGCGTTTTGCATTTCTGTAGCAATTCCCTCGGCCAGCCCTAGCAGTCAGTTGTGTCACCCAGCTTTCCTGTCCCAGTCCACACAGCATTTCACGCGAGGAGATTCTGAACACAAGTTTCGTTGGGATTACATTTCTCATCTGTGAACCCAAGACACCTACTCCAGGGGTAAAAGGCCTCGCGAGCAAAACATTGCTGCGGGAAAACAAAGCGTAGACAGCCGTGGCCACGCGCAGACCCCGGCGCAGACAAAGAAGCGAGGGGCTCGCGGGGGGGGGGGGGGGGGCGCCCCCGGGGGGGGGGCGCGGCTCGGTGGGAGCAGGTGGGCGGGGCCCCGGAGCTGAACGCGCCAGGGGCCTGGTGGGGTGAGCTCTGCTCGTCCCTAGCTGTGCCATTGGGGCACAAGTGGCGGGATGTCGCTAAGCCTCAGTTTTCTCGTCCGCCAGATGAAGTAAATGCCATCTTGCCCAGTCAGTGTTAGGGCTGAAGAGCTAGCGTGAGGTTTCTTAGTGCGCGGTAGGCGCTCAGCGAATTTTTGCTGTTACCAGATACCATCGTAACTAAGTGACAGCGCCATAGCAACATCAAGGTCCTTAGATTGATTATGCGGGCAATTTAATTAAACACAGATTTAAATGACACTTATCCCTCTCCTAGATACTTGAAGAATTATGTCTGCGTGGGCGTGGGTGCAGCAAGTGGGCCTCTTAAGCTCTTGGGTTTTATCTTGTCTGTTGCTGAGTACAAACAAGGACGAGTCTGTGGGAGTAGTAAATGAGCACAAGTCTTTACAAAAGCCTGCTCGGCCCCGAATGTCTAGAGAGGCTCCCAAGCTCAGAGTCATCCACAGTTTTATTCCTAGGCTTCCTCTGAAATCTCCATCTCCAAGAGGGATGGAGATGCTGAGAACAGGGCTTCCCCTACAGAGGCCAAAGCGGAATGTTGCTCGGTATCGATGCGCTTTAGTACAAAGACGTCACAGGCCACATCTGGATGCCCGGCTTGACCAAGAAGAACAGGAATAGAAAGATATCTGTTCTACACGTTTCCATCCTGAAGTCAAACAGGAGAGTCAGACAATATCACGGTTAACTATTCGGTTTTTCTTTTTTCCTTCCCAACACAGGAAAAGGAAATTTAGAATGAACAAACTGACATAATCTGAAGACAGAAAATAAATCTAAGAAAACTAAACTACAACAGCAAAATTCCGTCGCTTTAGGGTCCAAACGTCACATGCATGCACACTTAGCTATCAAAATAGGAGTAACCAGCATACAATAGTCAGCCTACTGACAAAAAAAAAGTTTTAAAAAACTTCTGAGTGTGAGAATCAAGGAGATAGGGAACCCACCATCCCTCCCTCCCTCTCCTCATTGACGGCAGTGCTCCAGGCAGACAGTGATGACAGTGATCTCAAATGGCCAGGCTCACGCAGGTGGGAGGCCTGTTCTACTTGACAATCTTCTCGATCAAGTTTGACCCAAAGGCCAAGCCGATCTGCTCTGTGCCTACGAGCTAACGATCATTTAAGTGACAGGAGGGAAGGGCAGATGCCAAAACAAAAGTGTATTTTCTAACATGTCAAAATCATGGGAGATTCTAATTTCACTGTCCATAACAGTCTATATGGAAACACAGCCACACCCACTCATTTGCATATCCGTGCTTTCTTCCCTGTAACGGTTGAAGAAAATAATCAGAGAGCGCGAGCGGATCCAGCATCTAGCTAATGGTTTATTCTGAGCACTCAGCGCCTAGCAGTGGGTGGGGGTGGGGACTCTGAGCTTTCTCAGGCCGGTCACTGAGCTTTTTCATTTGTAAAACTTGGGCAGGTCGCTGCAGGGTTAAGATGAGAAGCGGCCTAAGCACAGAGTGAACGTCCCACGTCGCTCCCTGTGGTCGCTAACGTGTTTAGACACCGACATATGTGACTCTTCCATGCGCCACTGTCCCCGCTCCGAGTTAGAACTCAGTCTTCTTCTCAGATAAGGATCTGGAAAGGAATTTGTATCCTCGGCTAACGTCTACTTCCTTCCCATGATTTAACCAAAGGCAAAGGAATCCACCTTATAACCACGCTAACAGAAAAGGGTAAGGCAGCGAGCTGATGCGACTCACAATTAAATCTGACCATGTTTATGAAGGGCCAGGCCACAGGAGCTGATAGTCTTCCTGCCAGAGACGGAGACCTGCAGGAAGTCAAAAGTCTGGAGGCAGAACTGCCCGTGCGGCCATTCAAGAATTTCCAGTTTCTTAGGCTGCTCATTAGTGTCAGCTGAGGAGTACAGAGGGATTATGATAGAGAACAAACAGGGGAGGGAGCAGAGATTAGAGCCCTTGAGGGAAGCGTTACCCAGGAGTGAAATGAAGGGGCTTAGCTGCTAACAAACGGAGTTTGGTTGCTCAGCCACACTCGGACCCTGCACAAGTTGCCAGACTCTGCAATGGCTGAGAACAGCAAGCTAACAGCCATTGCTTCTAGTGCTTCTGGCCTTTGGGTCAAAATATGAGGACAAGGGCTAGAGATGGCTCAGTGGTTAGGAGTACTTGCTGCTCTTGAAGAGGACCTGAGTTTGTTTCCCCTCACCCATGTTAGGCGGCTTACTGCCTGTAAGTCCAAGGACTCCAACACTAGATTCTGGCCTCTGCAGGCACCCACACACGATGCAGCATATACACACACAGACACCCGAGTACGTAAATAAGCACACACATACGTAAATAAACATTTTATTTAAAAATATGAGAAGGGAAAGGGACTCCATGGCTAGGGTCAGCTAACAGACAACAACACTCAAAATTCATCAAGTCAGCATACACTCAGACTGCTAAGTATTGTAAACAGCCTGCCTTCTCCATTCTTCCCAATCCGGTCACACTGTGACTTTCTTGTCTCCATTTTACACATGAGAAAACTGAGGATTTAGAGAATCAAACAGTATTTTTAAGACAAGGTCTTGTGCCAGGTGTTGGTGGTACACACCTTGAACCCCAGCGCTTGGGAGGCAAAGGCAGGTGGATCTCTCTGAGTTCTAGGCCAGCCTGGTCTACAGAGCCAGTTTAGGACAGCCAAGGCTACACACAGAGAAACCCTGTCTCAGGGGAAAAAAAAAAAAAAAAAAGACAAGGTCTTGCTATGTAGCCCAAGCTAGCACCCAAATGACTTATACTCAATCTTCCAGCCTCAGCCTACCAGATGCTGGAATTACAAGCATGCAGCAACACATCTGGTGGAAAAATCGAGCAACTTTCTAACAGTTACAAACCAGGAAGCTCCAAAAGTGAAAATTTTCGTTTAAAAAGTTTTTTGATTTTGAGACAAGAGCCTCGTGTAACCCAGGTTAGCCCTGAACTCACAGTGCAGTCCACCAGAAATGTTTTTCAGCTACTCCAAACTGGGTAGAGAGCCTCCACTCTGCCCTAGGTGTTCTGAACGTCGATCCGGGTCTGCACCTATCTAGGGAGTAGCTGTGTGACCGAATCTGGAAAGTGTTAGCTACAGCACCACCCTCCTTCGCCAGCAGACAGATTCCTTCCTGGTGGGACCAGGCAGGAAGGTGTGTGGGCCAGGGCTGCTGAGGAACTGCCGTCACTGGGAAAAAAGTGAAGGGCAGAATGGAAGCTGTCATTGGTGGATTCTTGCCGAGGGCTCTAGACCCCGATGTTGCACCTAAAGATGAAACGGGAGAGAAAAATATCAGTGGTCCAAACATGCGATTGATTACTGGACGTATTTGTGTATGTGTATTTGTGTAGGCCCCAAGTCTCAGCATAAATTTTCTCAAGCTGTGATTCAGGTGACTGGGGATAAGAAGCTTGCATTCCCAGCACTGTATAAACTGGGCAAGGAAAGGCATGCCGCTAAAGAAGGTGCATGCAGCAAAGCAGGCAGGAGGATCAGAAGTTCAAGGTTGAGGGTGGGGAAATAACTCACTGGAAAAGCGCCTGCCAGTGAGAAACTGAAAACTGAGCACAACAGCGCTCACGCTCTGCAAGGGGGAAGCAGAGAACACAGCATTCCCTGGCTAGCCCAGCTTACCCAGCAGAAGCCATCGGAGAGCCTCTGGGAAACAAAGCGAAGGTCAGGACCGACATCAAAATTGGCCTTTGACCTCTACATGCTGTGCACATGCTCTCTCTCTCTCACAAACACACATACAAATGCACACACTCACACAAACACACACACAAATGCACACACACAAAAAGAAAAGACGTTCAAGGTCATCACTGGCTATGTAGCAAGTTAGAGAGGAATCACCTGGGTGCTTGTCAGACATCCAGGTTCCTGAATTCTAGCTCTGGAAATCCGGATTCTGTTGGGAAGGGAGAAAAGGGTGGGGGTGGCAGAGTTCACAACCCATCCAAACTTGGAAGCTGTTGGGGGCTGGGGACAGTGTTCCATGACAGCAGTAGCTCAGGCACTTTCCATCTGTGAGGAAGCTGGGGCTGGAAGTGTGCTAGGGACATTCAGGTATGGTTTGGATTTAAACATATCATGGGATCTTCCCTCAAGGCGCATACATGTAAGTCGAAGTGTGTGTGCATATAGAGAATGCGCAGGTGTGATTTAAAGATTTATTTATTTATTACATTTACAGTGTTCTGCCTGCACACCAGAAAAGGGCACCAGATCTCATTATAGATGATCATGAGCCACCATGTGGTTGCTGGGAATTGAACTCAGGAACTCTGGAAGAGCAGCCAGTACTCTTAAGCTCTGAGCCATCTCTGCAGCCCCATATAGGTGTGATTTAATTAAGGTCGGGGAAATAAAAAGAGAAAGAAGATAAAGAGGAAAAGACACACATGTTCTTCCTCCCCTAGAGTGCTCGAGGTGGCAGCTGCAGCCTCTCTTTCCTAAGACAATGGAAATGAGGGCAAATATGAACAAGGTCAGAGGGCCTCAGGAAGGCTGTTCTCTACAGAGGGGAAGGAGAAGAGCAAGAAGTCACAGACAAGCTGGGGGAGTGCCAGATCACCAGATCTGAGAGAGGGCCAGTACCTGCCTGGCCACTGCATGGCAAGACCCAAAGTTGACTCCAACAAATAAGAAAACAGCCCATTCCACAGTGCGGAGGAAATGGGGCTTGGCTGAGGCAGATTGTTTGCCCAAGGCTAAGACAGGACTTGAACTCAAAGCCCCCTTTACCAGTGTATTTGCAGTGCCTGTTTATTCTGGATATGAATGGCTGGCCATACCATGTGAAAAAAATAATAATAACAAAACTGAAATCCACACCTGCACTACAGGAAGTCCCTGGAAGCAGTCAGGATCTTAATAAATATTTGTCAAATGAATCCATGCCTGCTTAAAGGCCACACAGTGTCGTCAGATGGCTGTGAATTGCCCAGAAGCATGACTAATCATAAAGCAAGCTGTTTGGTTCCCTTGTGTGTGTACACAGGACAATAAAAACTAACACTGTTAACACTAGTGGCTGGGCACTGGATTTGTACACATGAGCCTCAACACATCTGCAACTCTGAACTCAGAAGGTGGAGGCAGGAGGATCAGATAGTCAGCCTGGACTATGTGACAAAACAAACTATCTCAAAACGAACTGATGATGTTGGTAGTGATGATGACGATGATGACGACGACGATGACAACAACGATGATGATGACAACGATGATGATGATGATGATGAAGATGAGATAAGGAACCAAATGACTGCATAAACAAAGGTATGGAGCCAGAATCAAGAGAGAGCACACAACTGGGTGAATGACTCTTAATCCCAGCACTTGGGCAGCAGAGGCAGGCAGATCTCTGTGAGTTTGAGGCCCGCCTGGTCTACAGAGTGAGTTCCAGAACATCCAGAGCCAAAACAGAGAAACCCTGTCTGGAAAAGAAAAAAAGAAAAAAAAAAAAAAAAAAAAACAGAAAACAAAACATGTGGGGGGTAGGGGAGAGAGAAAATGCATGTTCCCCTGCCTGGAATAGACAGTGTGCCTGGAGGACTAGTGAAGCTGTAATTTGCAAATACAGGCACAAGTCGGGCTGTAAAGAAGTCATAGGTAGGCAAGAGAGTCTAGCTGATTTTTGAAGAATGACTAGGAAGTAACCCAGCAAGAACTGAATTTTAAAAGTACTAGTTTAGCTGGGTATAGCAGAGGTGCACTACTGTAACCCCATTCTCAGGAGGCTGACGCAGGAGGTCGCTGTCAGTTTAAGGCCAGCTTGAACTATATATAGCAAGATCCTGTCTCAAAAACAAAACAAAGCAAAACGGGGCCAGGCAGTGGCGCCATACACCCTTAATCCTAGCACTCAAGAGGCAGAGGCAGGTGGATTTCTGTGTTCAAGGCCAGTCTGGTCTACAGAAGTGAGTTCTGGGACAGCCAGGGCTACACAGAGAAACCTTGTCTTGGGAAAAAAGAAGAAGAAGAAGAAGAAGAAGGAGGAGGAGGAGGAGGAGGAGGAGGAGGAGGAGGAGGAGGAAGAAGAAGAAGAAGAAGAAGAAGAAGAAGAAGAAGAAGGAAGAAGAAGAAGAAGAAGAAGAAGAAGAAGAAGAAGAAGAAGAAGAGAAGAAGAAGAAGAAAAAAAAAAGAAGAAGAAGAAAAAAAGAAAAGTTTGATGGACACAGCCCCCAGAATCAGTGGGAGAAGGCAGCAGGGAGGAGCCTGTGTGTCCACAGCTGTATCAGTTAACTCCAGGAGGCAACAGAAGTGAGGAAAAGACTGTATTCAAATAATAACGCTATAATAATAATAACCACACTGTGTACCCTGGCTAGGCTGGGTGTGATGGAAGCCCATGTGCTCACCTGGTAAGCATCCCCAGGAAATGGATTAGGATTATCTTCCCCATTTTCAAGAAAGGAAAACTGAGGCCATGGCTTTGGAGCCTGCATTGAGACTGACATGACTGGCAGAGCTGTGCATTATTGTCAAAGGCATTCAGACAGGGAAGCAGCTGAGGAGACATTCTGTTGGCGGTTTATTGTGTCTGGAGTAAATAGCAAGTCATGTCTATACAGGGAGCTGGAAGGACTAGACAGGGAACAGAGCATCTCTGAGCTTAGGGCTCCTGGCCCTCTAGAAGATGAGGTTGTGTGTGAGGTGGGAGAGGGGAGGTTGTTGAGAGAAGGGAAGCAGCCAACCTTCACCTACTAGGTATCCGAAAAGCCCCTCCGCCGGATATTGTGGTCCTAGAAGTGGCGGTGGACGGTTCAGCACCGCAGAATTAGCAGCTGGCCAAGGTAAGCTGAGCTAGACTGGAGCAGGACCCCTCTTCCCCAGACACGCACCTCGGGGTGTCTCCTAGCTGGCCTTGGAAGGAATCCTCTTTCTGCAGATCTGCCCTGCAGGGCCTTTCACTACCGTCCGCGGATTAAAATTAATGGGGAAAACACGGCAGGGAAAGATTGCCTTAGCTCAAAGAACTCTGGCCTCGGTGAGCAATCAAAGCAGCACATCGCGGTAAACTATCTGTGCAGTCTCTTTCCCAGAAAAGTCGTAGCCCAGGACTGGACCGCAGCTTTTCCGAACAGGAGCCAGCAGCGCACAGTGAGACAGGATGTGTCTGTCTCTCTCCAAAACCTTCAGCCGCCGTGGGACTGTCTGAAAAGTAGTTTTGCGATCCACCAGCAGGTGTCGCTGTTTTGCCTGTGTGAACAGGGCTCTTTGTTCTTGGCCACCGCGTGCAGTTGGACAACCCACCCGCTCTCGGCTTGTCCCCAGAGACTTTAATTTTGGTCCGAGACAAAGAAATTCTTCCTCCTTAATTTTTTTAAATGGAGGAATATAATGAACTTATGTCCATATTCCCTAAAAACCTTCATTGACATCTTATATTCCAATTTCTAGGAAATCTTATAAAACCAAGCTGGTTGTTGCAGGGGGCCAGAGATGAAGGAAACTGAGAAATCATTATTTAATAAGGGTAGAGTCTCTTATTTTATAAGATGAAAAGAGTTATGGCTATTGACTGTGGGATGCATTTAACACCACCAAGCTGTGCACTGAAAAGAGTTAAAATGGTAAATTTTATGCTATCTGTAATTTGGTGTGTCAGTTGTGAGCCGAGCCTTTTATGGCTGAACCATCTCTCTAGCCCGTGCTATGTGTGTTTTATCACAATAAAACTTTTTAATAGAATCTAAAATAAAAAACAACAACAACAAAACTCAATGCTAAGAAATACTGTAGCTTCATCAATAGTCCCCATTGTAAGACCCACTCTTGAGACAGCAATGTGAGCCTAGGAAAAGATTCTGGGGATGACAGTCTGCCATCGGGTACTCAGAACGAATGGGCCCCTTTTGTCAATAACTAAGAAAGCCCATCTTGAGAGGCGGCCAAACATCCCTTCTGGAAGTCCTAGGGATGAGAAAGGTACCGAAGAGAACATTTAAGCTTGTGATGGAGCGAGTTTCTATTTAGAGATCCCACTGTGTGAGACAGACAGAGATCCTGTCCTTCCCTGTTAGGCCTGCTCCCCTGGAACTCTAAACCTGGAAATCCAGGAAAACAATCCCATGTTTGTGAGTCAGCCCACCCCATATAGGCATGTTTAGACCCTGTTTTCAGCATATCCACATGGGCCTAGGGAAATGCTGTTCCTTATGTCCACGCAGGTCCACCCCTGCTGCGACATTATTTCATTTGTTTAAGACAGGGTATCTCCATACAGCCCAGGCTGGCCTTGAACTCTTGTTCCTCCTGCTGCCCAGCTCGGCTGGAAAACCTTCTCATTCAGGATCTCTGATAGGGGAAGGCCCCAGACTAAACATCCTGCCCTGAGAACTTGAAAAATTATCTGAAGAAGCTCAAAATTCCACTTAAAATTCTAATTCAGTTCACCAACGCTAGTGCTGTTGAAAACATGCATTTTAAACGGAAGGCAGCGCTTTCGTGTTTCCCCGGCAGAAGGCTGCTGGAGACTTATTACTCACCTCCCCTGTGAAGGGGACTGTGCGGCTTGGATGCAGCGCTGGTTCAGGCAGCGTGTGCTAAGCAAGTCTAGATTTCACTCCTTCACGGGGTATCGCCTTCCCCTGTATTCCAGAAGACACTGCTTTCGGTGTCCTTTTCTTGAGTGGTCCCACCCCTATTCCGGCTGAGAGTGCCCTAATAGGTGACCAGAAGGATCTCCAGCCATGCTGGATGATGGAGTCGGCCGTGCTTAGACAGAGCCTTTCACTGGAAACAGCAACTGGAATGTGTCAGTTGGCGCCGTTATGCCACAGTGACAGCTCACCGTAGCCTCCTTTCTTATTTTTAGTTCTGATGGGACAGGTGAGTCCCATCTGTCTCCTCCACTGCTGCCCCTTTGGAGCTCGTAGGAAAGTTCCAGCCGGTCGAAGGTGCTGGGATGGAGGGCACCTCAGCTCCCGAGGCTCACCTGCGCAGGGTTAAGAAAACAGAGACCACAGCACACTTCCTCCCAGGCAGCTCTAGCACGGAAGAGAACCACCTGGTTATCCTAGGGAAAGAACACGTTTCTCCATCGAAACCCAGATCCTGGCCAAAGGGAGAAGAGGCTGGAGACCCACATGGAGAGCTGTGGAGCCCAGGGGAGGGCGGGAAGCCTGATCCAGCTTCCACGGATTTCGCAGCCTGCTGGGACCTGGCTGTTGTTTCTCACGGCATGCTAGCCTGCAGCACACTGTGTAAATACTTAGGCCTCACTTTCTTCATTTGGAAAATGAGATTAAGAAAATCTACCTAGGAAGGCTGAGAAGATAACTCAGTTGGAAAAGTGCTTGTTGTATAAGCATGACCAACCTGAGTTCTCTCCCCAGAATCTGCATGAAAGCAAGCAAGCAACAAAGCAAGCAACGAGGAAAGAAGATAGCTAGAAAGAAAGCACCAAACACAGCACACTCAAAAACCTCAGTGCCGGACAGCAGAGACAAGCAGATCCCTGGGGCTCACTGGCCAATCAGCCTAGTCTTAAGTGAGTTCCATAGGATATGTCTCAATTGAAAAAAAAAAAAAAAAAAGAACTGGCAAAACAGCTCCGTGGGCTGGAGCACCTGCCTCCGCACCTGACAATCTGAGTTTAATCCCTGGGACTCACACACACTAGAAGGAAAGAGCAAACTACTGAAAGTTGTCCACTGACCTCTACACACACATACCATGGCATTGGTGTATACACACACACACACACACACACACACACACACACACACACACTAAACGTGATAACAATGTAAAGGTAGGCCTCTCCTAAGAAATGACGCCGGAGGTTATCCGCACACATCCACACAGACATGCACCCACGTTACACAAACAGGCACGTGTCTGCTGCCTTGCTCTCTACCTTGACGCTCACAGGCTCCTACCTTCTGGAGCCTTAAGCCCCAAATTAACTGCTTTCTTTTCTGAGTGGCCCTGGGGTTGGCATTTTTATCGCAGCAACAGAACAGTAGCTAAGACACACACCTAGGATAACAAAACAACATAACCATATGAAACCAAAAGAAATCCTGTGCTGACAGCCAATACTACAGACTAACCATGGGCCTGATTTTGAACTAGATTTAGGTAGACTCATACTGTGGGTGTCCAGTTTTTATCAGTATATTTCTTTAAGAAATGTCCGTGATTGTTCCTGTTCATTGTTGCAGTTTTTCATCATACTATAATTTTTTTTTTAATCACGGGTCTGAAAAGATGGCTCAGAGGTTAAGATCACCGGATGAGAGACTCTGAATATAAAACTTCCCTTACTTTTATAACTTTTGGTTTACATTGTGATTTGACTGAAAAACATCTCCATGGGCTCGGGTATTTGAACAGCTGGTCCCCAGCTGGTGGCATGTTTGGGGGAGGTTGTGGAGCCCTAAGGAAATGCAGCCTAGTGGAAGACGCATCTCCCAGCCTGGCTTTGAGAGAGTATCACCTCCCTCACTTCCGGTTCCTTCTCTCGATTCCTGTGTGTGATTGATATGTGCTCCTGCTCCTGCTCCTATCCAATCTCCTTTAGCCCCCATTTTAAGGATAAAGGTGAAACAAAGGAGGGAAGATGAGTCCCACCCTCCCTTCTCAGACCTAGAGAAAAGAGGCCTGTTAGGCAAGAATGCTGAGAGGAATCAGGCCTCCTCCTTCTCCATTCATGGGAGGGGCGCCTCAGTCTGCTTCCCTCTTGCTTCTGCGCACAGCAAAATCAGCCAGAGAGTAGCAGCCTGGGGCTTGCTCCTTGATGACTAGGGCTACCCTGTAGCTTAGTCCTGTCCAGAGGTTTTCAGTTGTGCCTAACCAAGGGACGCAAGAGACAACTGGGCATGTGGCTAAGGTGTCTGGTTACCACAGCTTGGATGAGCAGGCCTGTTGTCCTCTGGCAGGCAGGGGCCTGAATTCCGGCTGGGGTCTTGGAACTTGGCTTCTGGACGGAGAATGGGGTTCCATTTCTCTCACAGGCAGCTAGAATGCTTTAGGGTGAGGCCCAGGTGTGCTAAGCAGGGGTGTGGAAAAGGTTTTCCACGGTGTTACAGATTTGCTCTTTTAGCATGACATCCCCAGTGGCAATGGAAGCTCCGGCGGTCCAAAGCCCAAGGCAGATACCAAAGTGTTACAACTCTTGGTCAAGCTGCTGTGCTGAGCATGGCAGGGGTGCAGGCCAAAGCCCATGCCTGGTCAGCTTGCAGCCAAAACACAGGCCTGGTGAGGCAAAGGTGCAGCAGGCCGGAGAGAAGACCTGGTGAGACACAGCCAGCTGTGGATAATGAGGAATCTGTCTTGAAGTGAGAAGGCACATGTCTTTATTCATATGAAATCAAGGGCGACATAAACCCTGAGCAGAGGGAGGGTTTTGAGGTTGATTCCCTGTGGTCAGGGATGCTTCATGGTCCTCTCACAAGAAGGAAACTACAGCTTAATCATCCTATGAAGGTAGGGGAGGGATCTCCAAGTACAATGAAGGTCACTGCAGGACTAAGATCCTTAGCTGGGTCGGGTGTTTCTAGGAATCCCTAGATACTTGCTAGAGCAGTTTCCTTATTAGGGAAGAGTCTGGCCTGTAATCTGCCCTGAGAGCTATGTGATGCTCTGGGGTCACCCAGATTAGGGGAGAGGTTTAAAACCCCACTGAGAAAAAAAGAGTCTATCATCATAGACCAAGCACAGATACTTGGCCGACTTCAGCCTCATCAATAGGGAGGTTTTGAATTATCCCCATGTCCTTCCCACTTCTGCACGGAGACAAAACTCTATCTAGGCTACTCTTTTACCTAAATCTTTGTTTTCACCAATCTTTGTTCCTGACCCTCCCTCACATCATCACCTATAGCTGGGATGAGATGCAAAATTACTCCCCAAGCATATGTACTCTCCCCCCATCCCTCTCCCTCTCTTTACCTCCTGCCCTGACCCTCCTGACAAGGTCTCAGAGTGTAACACAGACTGACCTGGGGGGCTGGAATTACAGGCATGCGCAGCCTTATTGGTGCACCATAAGTCATATCTGTGTCATCTGTATCCCTTTTGGAGGCATACAGGCACATTCCTATAATCCCAGCAGTCTGAAGATAGAGACAGGAGGATGAGCAGGTCAAGGCTAGCCTTGGCTATGTGAGCCCCTAGGGTCCCATGTGTACAGGGTTTTCAATTATAGCCTCGATTTTTAATTTCTCTTCCACTGTTTCTTAATTTTCATGCAATTTTTCAGGTCATATATTCTGCTTGGGTTCTGGAAATATGGTCAATACTATTTGATTATCTTTCTCCAAAGAGACCAAAGAAGTAACTGTCCTGTATCTTACAAAGACAAGGGGTTTGGTTAGGAGTTCCTGGGGTCTCTCCCATCTCCTGCTGTTTCCTCTCTGTGAACTCAGGTGCTCAGGGAACCAAGGATGGTGGAGCAAGCTCACTGCTGAGCCTCTGGCTGGGGAAGCTGGCTACTGGGCACCTTTTGTTTACTCTCTGACAGAGCTGCTCTCAGCAGGCCACAGGCATCATCCCTTGTTGGTGGCTCCTCCCTAAGCAATGAATCTTTCTCCTCCTCACTTTTCTTCTCCATTAAATGGGGCGAAGAAGGGTGTTAAAAGACATAATTGCCATTTATAGGGAGCCTTGGCGTCTCGGATGAAAGTCTCTGGAGCTGGGTAAGGCTTGTCCAAGATGAGTTACTACTTTGATTAATGGAGGCTGAGGGAGAAAAACACACCCCGCACCATCTAGAATTATCCTGCCTGTTTTGGTGTTCTGTTTGGTTCTGTTTCTGTGATAAAACATTGAGCAAAGCCAACTTGGGGAAAAAAGGTTTTATTTCATCTTACAACTTCTAGGTCACAGTGGCTCACTGAGGGCAGGAACTCAAGACAGGAACTGAAGCAGAGACCACTAAGGAATACTGCTTACAGTCTTGACCTCCAGAGCTAGCTCAGTCTGTTTTCTTATAACACATAAAACCAGCTGCCCAGGAGTGACACCACCCACTGTGGGCCGGGCTCCCCTCTTTCAATCATTAATAATAAAACAAACAAACAAACAAAACCACTACATTTTCTTGCCTATAGGCCAATCTAATAGAGGTATTTTTCAACCAAGGTTCCTTCTTCCTAGGTGAAGCTAGGTTGTGTGGAGTTGACAGAGAATTAATGAGCACATGTGGGCAGCAAGGTTTTCTCTAACAGATGGCTTGTGGGGACTTTTTTGCTCTCTTTTGAACAGTATTCACAATTCTTGACTTCTATCCCAGGCTTAGGTTACCAGGGGATATCAGATCAGCAAGACTGCAAGCATTCAACTTTCTGCTCCCACGCACATATTAAATGCTCAGTAAATATTTGCTACAGAGACCAATAAATTAATTTATTTGTTCAAGTTTATGAAACAGGTTTAAGAACCAGATTGCCCTAATAGTTTGAAATCCCAAGACGATGATGAATAATATAATGAAATAGAAGACATGACTGTCTTGAGCTATTGAAAATGCTCATGCCCCATTAAGAAGAGGGAGGCTGGGCTGGTCCGGTGGCTAGGAAGATAAAGGATAGTGCTGCCAAGGCTGATGACCTGAACTGTCCAGGACCCCGTGTTGGAAGGACAGAACCTATTCCTACAAGTTGTCCTTTGACTTCTATTATGCCCACTGTGGCATGTGTAGCCACACAAATCTACATGTACATAGAATAAATAAATACAGGAAAAAAAATAAATAAAGTACCATAAGAGCTCCCCAAAGCTGCAGGCACTGCTTCAGATGACAGCAATCTCGGCTGAAATTCACATTATTTGTATTATTTTTATTTATAGAAAGAGAAACTTTATGCAACTAAGCACATCAGAACATGCTGTTGTCATAAACACACTTGGGTGGACATATTTCTTAAGGTTTTTTTTTTTTTATTAATTTTAGTTATGTGTAGGTGTGTATTTGACGTACTGGCTGTCCTGGAACTGGATAGAACAGGCCGGCTCCAACTCACTGAGATCTGCCTGCTGAGATGAAAGCACATGCCACCACACCCAGCTTCCTTTTGCTGTTTTAAATAAGCACTCTTGCTTATTCTGTAATCACATGAGTGTGTGTGCATGAATACAGGTGCCCACAGAGCCAGAGGTTCAGAACCCCTGGATCTGTAGGTACCGACAGTTGTGAGAGGCCTGATGTAGGTGCTGGGAACAGAACTCAGGTCCTCTGGAAGAGCAAGTGCCCTTAAACAACTGAGCCATCTCTCCAGCGCCAGGCGGCCACACCTTTATTATAAAATTGCGTCATGGCTCAAAGTCTTTTAAAGAGAGAGACTTTTAAAGTCTCTCCTTAAGAATTTGACACAGAATCAAGCCTGTTACTTAGTATCTTCTGTAGTGTTAAATCTTCATTTTTGGAGAGCAAAAGCGATTCTTCAAAACAGCAAATGAGTTCCAGGACAGCCAGCGCTACGTAGAGAGAGCCTGTCTCAAAAATAAATTAGCTAAAGGACTTTCAGAACACATGTATGCCTGAAAGTCTGAGTTATTAACTGGAAGGGGATGTGGCCGTATACAATGGAAATCCTCTCCTCGCAGAGCTTTCAAACTGCATGTAAAGAAGATTTTATAGAAGTGCTTTCAGAAGTGGCTTCTGTTCCATCTTTGGCTTGGTGGGGGGTTGTTTGTCCTTGCTTGGAATAGGGTTTTAGGTAGCCCACACTAGCCTTGAGATAATATACACTTAAAGGTGACCTCCTGACCTACCTGCCCACACTTCCCAGGTACCAGGATTACCCGCATACCCCGCCACACCCAGCGCAGACGAGGTTGGTGAAGGTAGGTTTGGTAAATCTTTCCACTCCCATAGGGAGGATGGAACAATAAAGCAGGGCACGGCATATGCCTGCCACCTGGGCCTTGGGCTTCAGCCATTACCACTGCTTTTACTTGCTATGGCCTATGAGTGCAGCCTTGGCTGTCGTCGGGATGTCCTCACAGGCTCGAGTGTTTAAACAGCTGGGCCCCTGATAGTGGCACGGTCTCGTGAGGTGCTGAAACCTTCAGGACGTCTGACCTGGTTGGAAAAATGGGTCACTGGAGGCTGGCCTCCAAGGTTACACCCAGCTCCAGTTCCTTTCTGGTTCTTTGCTTTCTGACCATCGGAGGTGTGAGAGGCAGAAGCCATGAGCAAGAGGGTCAGGAGGTGAAAGCAAGCTTCGGCTGCATATTGAGACCTTCACACTCACACACACACACACACACACACACACACACACACACACACACAAGGTCATTTGACAATCCCGAAGTAGGCACCAGTAGGAATGGAGGAAAACAATACACTCTGACCCTCATTTTATTCCTTCATTTGTTCATTCATTCATCCAATGAACACATAGACTGCCTAATGCCAAACATTCTTCTAGAAGCTAAAACTGAAGCATTGAATAAAAACAAGCCGTCTGCCTTCCTTGAATTGACATTTCCATGGAGAACAATGAAGAGGGGTGACCATGAGAAACATCTTCCAAACTCTGTATCCAGAGAGTCAGTGGTTGTTTCTCACATTTCTTACTATTGGTCTATTTTACCCAAACAATCATTTAATCAGAAAATCAACAATCTATGAAAAAGACACCTGTTAGCAACCAGATGCCATTTTTATGTAATGGAGGGTTTGGTTTCTTTGTAACCTCGGTTATGTTACATAAATATGCTTTTGTTTTAATCCCAAGTGTGGTATTTTTAGTTGGGCTATAGTTTGTCCACACCTGTTAATTGTCACATGTGGGGTGAGATCTTTGCCAGCTGTGCCTTCCACGTGTGCAGGGAGAGGGGTGTGGGCTAGGACTCTACGAGTATAAATACGAAAGCCGAGAAGGAGACGGTGTGGCACTCGGTGTGGACATTTGATGTGGAGAGGCCAGAGACGGTTTAGAGCAGACAGAGAGAAACTCTCCCGGCACAGCAGCATCAAGGAGCCTGCTAGGTGCATCTGTGGTTGACAGAGATTGGTAGAGAGCCCTAAAAGAACCCCTTGACCCTAAATAGCCGGGAGAAATAAAGGGGTCTGGTCCCCTCTCCCCACTAACCTTTTCTCTCTCAAGGTTGGGGGGTTGGAAGGGAGGATGAGGCCTAAACATCCCAAATAAATAGAGTTTTAAAAAGAGATGGCTACAGTGGCTTTCTGCTACATCTGTAGGCCGCTGCACTGTCCTAGGCCAATGTTGGAAAATAACAGAGACGGGAGGCAGGATTTGTGTAGTATTTGCTGGTAGCACAGAGGAGAGTGGTACACACAGGAAGGGGCTGATGTCATACGATGGGTGATGTCTTACAGAAATGCATCCCACCCCAGTAGTTGTCAAGGTATACACCAATGGTCTAAATAACTGCCCTCTGGGCCTAAGGACCTTTGCACATGGTGCTTAGGTGCTACCTACTCACCTACCAGAGGAGGCAGAAGATAACTGTCCCCTTGAGTGGCCACCCCAGTTTGCCCACAGCTGTCCTAGTTTGGGCACTGGAAGTCCTATATCACAGAAAACCCTCAGTTCCAGGCAATCCGGGACAAACCGCTGGGCCAAGGAAACAGGCACCTATGTGAGGGCAGAAGATCCCGGTACCCGTGGGCAGGGTTGGCCACATCAGAGCTTCTACACTCCAGACAGCTCGATTTTCACTGAAATAAAGTGGACCGAGTAGACTGCAAATCCTGTCTTTTTAATTTCTGTTACATGGACTTACTGTGTATTCGTGGTGGGGGTGCGGACACATGCGCCACTACCCAAATGTGAAGGCCAGAGAACAACTTGCAGGATTTGAGCGTCTCCTTCCACTATGTGGGATCGAAGGATTGAACTCAGATCACCAGGTATGTTGGCAAGCATCACTGCCTGCTGAGCCATCTCTCTGGAACTGCAAATGATATTTTTAATTAATGAAACAAAATGAAGAACAGATATTAGAGATCATGGTATAAGCTGCTCAGTGTGGGCTGCAGCCTACCTAAAAAGTTAAAAGTTGGATATTCCAAGTGCCCTGCAGAATCTAGATTGTGTTTTCCTATTATTGAAAATAGGTTGGGTTTTTTTTCCTCACATAATATACCCCGATTATGCTTTCCCTTCCCTCTGACGCAGTCTTTCAGAGCCTTACCTCCTGGATCTGCCCACTCTCTGTCTGTCATCAGAAAACAAACAGGCCTCCAAGAGATTACAATATCACCTAACATAATGTGATAAAACAAAACTAACACATTGGAACAGGGCAAAACAAAAGAGGGGAAAAAGCCCAAGACAAGACAAAAAAGATAAAGATATGGAGATGCACTCATTCACACACTCAGGAATCCCATAAAAACACTAAACTGGAAGCCTTAATATATATACAAATGACCTGGAGTGACTGAGTGAGTGTGTATAGGTGAGAGAGAGAAAGAGAGAATAAATGAATGAATGAAATGTAAAAAGAGAGGGGAAAAGAGCCCTGACCAACATTATGAGAAACCTCCAAAGGTTCTGTTGAGTTTTCTGTTGGCCATCTAGCCTTCCCATAAGAGTAGCTTGTTTCCCCAGCAAGCCTCCCTCGCAGAAAATTAAACTTTCATTTGCAAGTGGCTATCAATTAGATATAACGTCTGCCTTAGGGATGGGGGCCTGTGTCCACTTCTCCACTCAGCTCTAGGACCCCATCAGGTGCAGAGCATGCCTCAGTCTCTGTGAGCTCATGTGTGTGTCAGTCCTGTTGACTTAGAGGACCGTGTGTCTTTGGTGTCTTCAATCTATAATGGTGACCTGCCTGCAGATACACTAGGGCAATGGCGGCACAAAGCTTATGGGAGTTACCAACCAATATCCGATTTGACCAATAGTCAACTCCATGAGATGGAACCCATACCAAGAACCTGAGACCAAATAACCCAGGGGTGTAGGTAAAGCCAAATGCTGGTTCTGCTAAAGGAACATAGCAATGAAATGACTCCTAATGACATTCTGTAGACTGGTGGCTTAATCAGCCATCATCTGAGAAACTTCCTCCTGCCACAGATTAGAACAAATGTGGAGACCCACAGCCAGACAATATGCAGAGAGTGAGAGACCTTGTAACACTCAACCCTAAATGGGATGTCTCCTGACCTTCCCCCCCCCCCCCAAGGCTCAGGAAACACTGTGAAAGAGGGGAAGGAAAGAGTGTAGGAGCCACAGCTTCTAGAATTTTACAGTTCTACAGAAGCCATTTTCATTTCTCCCTTGCATATGCCATGGAAGCTGACAAATAGAGCAGCATAGATTTTAAGAGTCTACTTGGAGACCTTTTTTTTTTCTTTTTTTAAACTTTTTCTTGGTTCTTTGTGAGTTTTATATCATACACCCCAATCCTACTCACCTTTCCATCCCTCCAAATCCACCCTCTACCCTCACAACCTCTCCCCTAAAAAGAAAAGCAAATTAAAAAAAAAAAAAAAAAAAACAAAAAAACAAAAAAACACAAAACATCTCATTATGGGAACTGTAGTGTGTCCCACAGTATAGCCTTTGTCCACACTTCTTTGCTTGCGAATGTCCG
The DNA here is from genome assembly GCF_907164565.1 of Psammomys obesus. NCBI lineage: Eukaryota > Metazoa > Chordata > Mammalia > Rodentia > Muridae > Psammomys > Psammomys obesus. The sequence continues at coordinate 2,545,581 of NW_026591711.1, forward strand.
CTGCAGTACGTCGTGAGTCTGGTTCGAGACCCCCAGCTTCTGCTACACTACCATCACTGGATTCTCACCAGGACTCCTCTCGGATGGCCTGTTGTTGCCCTGTGTCACGCAGATCTTGAAGCTTTCCATCTGCAGGATCAGCTCCTTTGCGTGCTCTAGCAGCTCACAGATGGGGTAGATGCTGTGGTGGGCCACCTTAAACCCAGGATCTGGGCCTTGGTTGTAGCCGAGTTGGTCAACCCTCCTGCTCTCTCACACCCTCACCACCAGGCAAGCTCTCGAGCACTGCCCCAGATAGCTCACCCAAAGCCAAAGCCGGCAAGGGGTAGTGGTCAGTTCTCCTGCTCTCGCATGCTCAGGGCCAGCTTACCTGTGCCCCAGCCACCAGGGTCAGCTCTACCCTGCTGCCCAGGCATGGGGTGGGGCCAGCTCTCCAGGGTGCCTTTACCAGTGAGGGGCAGGGCCAGCACTATACAACCCTAGAATATCAACATGGCCCCAGGTGGCAGCCCAGCCCAGGACATCAACATGTTCTTTAGTGGTAATGTGAGTCACAGACATCGACAAAGACCCCTGCTTCTGCATGGTCATGGACCCAGACATGGCCCTCAGCGGCAGCATGGGCTGGGACTTCACCATGGCCTCAGGTGACATCAGGCTGCTCCATGACAGGCTATTCCTCTCCACCCTTGCATCTTCAGTTCTGCCTTTCTTCATAGTGTTCAACCCATTCTGTTTCTCTTTCTCTCCCATCTCTCCACCACGTACTTGCACATCACGATGGCTCCTGCTGCAGTTGGGCCATGAAACACGAAACACTGTGGCGGGGGGGGGGGGGGGGGGGGGGGGGGAGGGGCACTCTGTGTGCCTCTGCCTACCTCTCCTGTGTGACAGCAGGCAGGCCTCTGAGACTTTTTTTTTTTTTTGTATGCTGGCTTCTGGTTATTTTTGCAACCTCTTTCTTTTTGTTGTTGTTTGTTTTTGAAGACATGTTTTCTCCATGTAACCCTGGCTGTCCTAGAACAGACTGTATAGACCAAGTTGGTCTCATATTGAGAGATCTGCCTACCTCTGCCTCCTGAGTGCTGGGATTAAAAACGTTCACCATGAGCCAGGCGCAGTGGTGTGCGCCTATGATCCCTGTCCTCAGGGAAGCAGAGGCAGGCGGATCTCTGTGAGTCTGGAGACTACCCTGGTCTACAGAGTGAGTCCAGGGCAGCCAAGACAACACAGAGAAACCCTGTCTCAACAACAAAAATCACAATGACCACCCAGCACAACTATTTTTTTAATAATAAGAAATACTGTAAAATATCCTTCAAGAAAACTTGCAGCTGGCCTGTTCACAGCATCTCAGTTCACAATCAATAAACATTAAATTCTAACTCACCCATAAGCATGTTCTGTGGAGTCATCTTCCAACTTCAGATAAATCAGGAGCCCAGGCTCTGTGGCTGTCCCAGGCAGCAAGAAAACAGCCCCTGAATGCTGCCTCCTGGCTGGAAAGAACCCAAATTGCCCAGCAAAGGCCACAGCACTCTGGATGCAAACTGTGACAGTAGGGTAAGACACTGGCTTGGGGAACAATCAGCTGGAGAAATGGATACACTAGCGAAGGGAAACCCCTGGGTAAAAAACCAGGAGAAGATGTGTGATGAAATCATCAACAGACACGCATTAACTGCAGTCACTTTATGAGACATTAAGACTGAGATGGCCAGGCGGTGGGGGTGCACGCCTTTAATTGCAGCATTTAAGAGGCAGAGACAGGTAGATCTCTGAGTTTGAGACCAGTCTGGCTTAGAAGATGGAGTGCCAGGGTAGCAAGGGCTACACGCAGAGATACTCTGTCTCAAGGGAAAAAAAAAAAAAAAATTAAATAAAGAAATAAATAACTTAGGAAGTGATGTCACTTTCCAAAGTATAAAAAAAAAATACTGGCCTTGCTGAAAACTCAAATGAGCTCCCAGCACCCACTGGTATATAACTCCAGATTCTATACCTTCTTCTGGCCTCTGAGGGTAGATACTGTACATAAACACACACACACATTCAGTCACACAAATACATAATTAATAATAAAAATAATTAATTTTTCTAAAAGCACACCAAAAAATCTAAGATCTTATAGTGGAACCTGAATGGTGGGCTCCCTCAGGGGCAGGGCTAGTCATGGGATGAGCTCAGCACGGATGAAGGCGCCTGAGCTCCTGGGGCCACATCCCACACAGGTGAGGGGCGTGTACCTGGGGACAAGAAAAGCTTCCTGTAGAGCTCACTCACTGCCGTGATGCAGCCTGGACTTCTGGTTAGCCTGGCGGGGGAGGGGAGTTGTGCAAACAGATGGTTGTGCTAGTCGGGGCCTGTCACCTCGGGAAACAGGGTTTATGGAAAGGACATCGTGCATGCTTGCAGTCCCACACCAAACTGGGCAGCCTGGTGTCAGCACGGGAGGGGTGGCAGCTGCTCAGCCCGGGCAAGTCTCTTCTTCCTCTTCGTGTCTCTCATGTTTATCAAAGCTAAATAAATAGCAACCAGCCTTCAACTAATTCAAACGGAGCTGCAGAACTATTAGCAAGGTTTCTCATGGTCTTTAACCGCTGTTGCTAGACTGTCTCCCAGCTCACCTCTCCTGGCTGCGCGTGCCTCTCACCTGGCTAGGATGGGGATGACTCCAGGTCAGCCTCGTCCCATCAGCTGCTGCTGGAGAGAGAGCTTCTGAGCTCCCTGGGGCCAGCACAGCAAGAGCAAGCAAGGTGCCACAAAACCCAGGGATCCCGAAGCTTCAGGAGGTCTCCATGGCAGGGATCAAGCAAGGCTCCCTGAAGACCCAAGCCCTGAGGGCAGCTTGGAATCCAAATTCCAGACTCGGGAAGAGACAAATACCAGCATGGAGTTTGGAGTGAGAGACCAATACAGGTACCCAGTGAATAAAACTGGGGCACCGTGAAAGGTGTCATTACAGGAAAAAGATTACAGTCACTGGATGTGGGGCACAGAGCAAGGGAGACAGAGACTTACCTTTCCTGCTGAGTCCCAGAGCAGAGCCCCTTTGCGGTAAGCAACTGATAAAGATAATCTGACCGTCTAATTCATTACCTCAACATTTTATTTAGCCAGCCCAGGTCAGCTGAGTGTTCACACGATTAGAAAGTAAATGGACACTGACTAAGGCAGGGTCCACGTGTCCCTACATCAAAATCACCTCAAGAGCCTGTTTAAGACAAAGGCCCCAGGGCTTCCCCAGGAAACACAAGGAACCCTGACCTTTTGTCGAGGGCCGGGACCCTACACAGCTGTGGGTGCAGGTCATCTTGCTCTACTGGGGACAGTTTCAGAATATTGGGTTCTGTTTGCCTCGAACAGGTCAATGTTCACTTTTCGCCAGTCGAACCAAATGCAGGTAATGAGAGGACTCGTGAAAAACTCCTAACCCTAACCCTATCCCACTTCCTAGGAAGGAATGAAGCACGGGGGAGTGTTATCTGACACACCTGGTCCACAGCAGATTGCTTTCCCAGACCGTTCCCACCCCAGCCCCAGCTGCGGGCCCAGATTCTGATGCAATCCCAGTGGCCAGACTTCAGCCCCACCCTCTACCTGCCATGGCTGTAATTGGGCCATCCTCTCCAGACCTGTAGCCAGAGGCCAGCCATCCTGGCTCCTTACTATTCCCTAAAAGTGCCCCAAGGCTTGGGGTGGAAGGCCCACAAAATCTTCCCTGCCCTCCACACACTGACCTAAATTTAAGCCATAAGAATCTTCTCTGGTCTTCGTTTCCCATACTCATTTGTTTCCTTCCTTGAGAAATAAATATCGATTGAGCACCAGGCTACCCAAGTGACTGGATTCCCAGAAAATGGCTACTTCTCAGTAAGAGTTCCGTATTGAGCTGGGTACAGTGGCACAGGCCTATAATCCCAGCACTCAGGGAGGCAGAACCAGGCAAACTGCTGTGAATTCGAGGCCAACCTGGTCTACAAAGTGAGTCCAGGACAGTCAAGGCTACACAGAGAAACCCTGTCTCGAGAAAAGCAAAAAAAAATAAAAAGAAAAAAGAAAAAGAAAGAAAGAAAAAGGAAGGAAGGAAGGAAGGAAGGAAGGAAGGAAGAAAAGAAAAAAGTTTCATACTGGCTTTTTGCAGGGGCTGTTTTCACTTTAAGGATAATTTCTAATGACATTTTCCTATAAAGTTAGAGATTAAATATGTATTCACCTAGTTATCACTTAGTAACCAAATGATATCTTATAAGGAACTAAAGGTCCAAAATAAGTTAAGTACATCTAAGCCTTTAGGATCCATGCTTAGCTGGAAGGAACCCTGTAGCACTCGGAACCACAGAACCACTGTGCTCGTGGGCCAGAGTCTGAACCTCCTGACTCGTCAAGGTTCTTTAATTGTGAGCCTAGCAACCGAGGAACACCAGAGAGAGTCTCTATTCCTCATTCTCGCAATTATGCAATTAGAAGCTTAGCACAAATCTCCAGGACACCATGAAGCTGCCTTTCTCAATGAACAAAACAGTCTCGGGCTGAGCAAGCCGCCTCATTAAAAACATGATTTCAGACTGTCAAGGGAAGAATGGAACCAGACTATGAAGACTGCCTGCTCTAGACAAAGACAACCTCTGTACTAGCCCTGGACCCCAAGGCCAGGGCCAATATAGAACTGGCCAGACCCCATATCCTCCCACCCAACCAGACACCAGTGTCGACGACAGCTGTGTCCGCCATAGAAGCTGGTGTAACTAACTTGTGTAATGTCAGCTATGCAGTGTCCTTAACTCACAGACTCGTCACACCAGCACATGCTTACAGCATGTTTTCCACATGGAGGCCACATCGACAACACTTTTTCAGTAACCCTTTTCCTGGCTAACCCCCTCCAGAGCGCTCTACCATTGAGCTGTGTGGTCCAGCCCTACTTTTTACAATTACATTTTTATTATTTTAAGACAGGATCTAAGTCACCCAGATGACTCTTAAACTTGTGATATTTCTGCCTTAACCTCCCAAGTGGCTAGAAATACCTGCCTGGACCATAGCTTAGCTTTTAATCCAAACAACCCTATGATTATTATTTTTCTTATTAAAAACAAAGTGTTGTGCTCTTTTCAAGTAAGTTCACACACACACACACACACACACACACACACACACACACACACACATACAAAATGCTGGTTGATGACTCTGCTAATGTCTGGAATCCAAGCCTGGATCCCAACGCTGACATACAGGCAGGAGGAGCCGACACTGGGCTCATCTCCACAGGCCTTCCCCCTTCCCCCGATCGCCTCTCTGCTTAATATTCCCTAGCCTGATTTCCTATGAACGCTCCGTGCTGTTAGATCCGCTCTCCCAGTCCAACAGGAAGCCATTGCAGTCCCTGATCCCAGTATAGTATTCTTCCTACTCAGCTCCCAAGCTCACCGCACAGCTGCAGGGGAGGTGAGTGGCCCTGCTGTCACACAAGCTGACACCTCACCGCCAGCTACCTCTGAACTTTCTCCCTCTTCCCTGAAGAGAAGAACTATCATGAGGCCACTCCTCAGCAGCATGTCATCTTGGACTGCTGAAGTCTCTGGTCCTTCGGTTAGGCTGGCTTTTGTTTTGTTTTCTTTTAAAATGACTTTTCTTTTTTAATCGTTAAGATTTTTTTTAATTTTTATTTTCTGTGTATGAGTTTTGTCTACGTATATACACGTGCATCTTATCCATGCCAGGAATTACAGATAGTTGTGAGCCGCCACATGGATCAACCTGGGTCCTCTTCAAGACCTTCCGGTGCGCTTAACCCATGGGCCACCTTGAAACTCAGCGATGCTGTTAGATCTGCATTTCCTGATGAGCGCTCCATCTCACATGCTTGCATTGATTCACACAACAGCAGCACCGTAACAGAAAGAGTTCCATCCCTGTTCCAGTCTAAGGAAACTAAGGCATAGTGAAGCTAACTAGCCTGCCTGGAGTCCTGCCTGAGAAGGCTAAGATGGCTTTCTGATTCAATCTAGCCCCCCAGCCATCGTCCAAAGGACCGGCTGACTGTCTTTATCAGCTGAGGTAACTATAATCAAGCACCAGGTGCTGAGAGGCTTATCAACAACAGAAATGTATTCACAGAGCTGGGGGCTCAAATTTTACAAACAGGTGCTGGCACACCAGGCTCTACTTTCCTCTGCAACACAGGGAAGAAAAGAAAAAAAAACTTCTAACTTTAAATCCATAGACCCTAAGGCAGTACAGTGAGTAAAGCATGCATAAGGGCATGAGTTCAATCCCCAGCCTGGATGGATAGATGGATGGATGGATAGATAGATAGATAGATAGATAGATAGATAGATAGATAGATAGATAGATAAATGAATAAATAAATAAATAATAAGGTTCACTGCTAGAGACACCTCCCATCATCATATCATTCTCTGAGCTGGCCAAAAGAAAAGGGAAAGCATCATTTTACAATGGTTCTCAAAGGCTTCATTGCTAAGGGCTTGGAGATCTGTTCTGGCTCAAGGCCAGTCTCTCAAGGAAACAGCTCAGCGCAAGCTCTAAGGGGCTGCGCTATGTCTGCCTATGTAAAATTACACCCTGAGAAGAGAGGCAAATGTCACCTGCAGCCACTATTTCTTTTCTTAAAACACGGAGAAAGACTGTCAGCATTCACTGTGTTCTGGCCTGATACGCAGTAATTAATGAGCACAAACCGATGCCCTTTACCTCAGTGCTGCAGGTAAGAGAGAAACACGGCCAGCAACTAGGGTAAACTGTGCTCTCCAATAGTGACCAATCAGATCTCCCAGAGTCCAGGCCTGGCCGCTCAGGGAGAACTTTCTAAAGCTTTCTCCAACAAGCTGTATGGCTGCCTCACACAAGGAATAATTTTACATCAACCAAGGGAATAGCTACAGGAAGTATATCACCAGGGGAAGGCTGCACCAAGACGAGGCAACGACAGATGAGCTGCAGGGACCATCACCAACCCAAAGCACAGCATGTGGCAGCCGATCAACAGGAAGCGCCCAGTGGAGTTCTCAGGATGACATGCTCAAACTTGTTAGGGCAGAAACCGGGTTCATTTGCTTTGGAATGCAGACACGAAGTCATTTCATAAACGCGTCGCCTCCTGTGACGCGGAACCAGGGCACTTCTTGCCTCCACACTTTAATAGGACACAAAATACCCGTCGGCTTTTCATAATCAGGACCTCAAGAATGATAGACCTTCCCCCTTCTCTTTTCATAGCATACGTCGACAGGCACACGCTCCTGGGTGGCCCGAATGAGAAATGCTTCCCATATTCTTGGGCATTTGAATTCTTGGTCCCCACGGGCGATGCTATGAAGGAGGCCTAACTAGGGCCGCCTTGCTAGAGGAAGTACGTCACTGGGGGCGGGCTTTGAGAGTAAAAGCCCCACACTGCTTCCAGGTCAGCCTCGGCTCTGTCCTTGTGGGGGAGGCGTGACCTCTCAGCTTCCCGCTCCCGCCGCAGTGCCTGCTGCACGCTGGCACGCTTCCCCACCGCGCTGGACTCTGATCCCTCCAGAGCTGTGAGCGGAAATGAACTCTTCCCTCTGGAAGTTGTTCTGGGCCATAGTATTTTAACACAGCAACAGGAAGACAGCTACCTGCCTAATCAAGTTACACTTCCCTGCTACTTTCACAGAATACAAATCGGCCGTGTGCACATGACCCGTCTGTCCCCCATTTTCACTCACACGGTGAGCATTTCCCCTGCTACAAGCTTTGCAATAGTGACATCGAACAAACATGTATGCTCCCAGTAAATTCTTTCCGCATTGTTCATCCCTTCCCACCTGATAAAACAAAATCAAAGAAGCTTCTAGTAGTTGGGAGTTCTATTCAGAAGACAATTGCTACTAAAAGAAAATATACATATATATGGACTGAGCTGGAGAGATGGCTCAGAGGTTAAGAGCACTGGCTGCTCTTCCAAAAGAATCTTCGGTTCCCAGCAACCCCATGGCAGCTCACCACTGTGTGTAATTCTAGTTCCAGGGAATCTGACACCCTCACACAGACATACATGCAGTTAAAACACCAGTGTGCACAGAATAAAAATAAATTATAAATTATTTTTTAAAAAAAGAAAACAATCTTATAGGCTGCTCTGGAAGCAAGAGACTATGAGCTTCTGCTGCAGAGGAACATGGAACTCCCAGGAACTCCAGGAGCAATGGGGTCTGTCAGGGAGCCAAGGCCCGGACGAAAGGAGTGAGGCAACCAATTTCATGAGCAAATAAATAAACAAAGAATAAAATTCTAAAGACAGGCTCTGTCCATAATTCATTATACTTAACATTATTTACCTTGGGTGATGAAGGGATGGCTCAGTGGTTGAGAGGACCTGAGTTCAATTCCCAGCACCACATGGAGATGACTCAGAACTCCAGTTCCAGGAGATCTAAGGCTCTCTCCTAACTTCTGAGGATAAAGAGGCACACACATGGTATACATACAGACACAAAGGCAAAACACTCATACATGTAAAATTTTTTTTAATTTAAAATATTTTTAAAATATTACTCATTTTGCCCCTTTAAGTTTCTAATGCTGCTTTAAATTCGAAATCTTCCTAGCTCAGCCTCAGGAGTACTGTGATAACCAGCCTGTGCAGGCTCACGCATCCTAGTACGTAGCATTTAAACATCCAACATGAACTAAGAATTTTTCTTCCAAAATAACCCTAATCATTATATTTGTATCCAATGACAGAAGAATAAGTACACATGTTTTTAACAAAAAAAGGAAAAGAGAAAAGAAAAAGCTTCAGTGTTGAGGATGTAGCTCGATGGCAGAGTAAACCTGTCTAGCATTCACAACGCCCTGGGTTCCCCAGCAGTGCTGAAAAACAAGAACAACTACAAACCTGCTATCAACCGCGCAGCAAGTCATCTCAGATACACAGATTTGTTAGGCCTGGCAAGGAATTGGGGGACTGAGAAAGGAAACGAGCCTCAAAGAGGAAGCTAACATTTCTGAAAGCAACCCTCAACGTGTTTAACCACTGACCGTAAGAGGAACTTGGGTCCCCAAAGCAGCCACCACACCTAAGGGTAAGTCTGTGGCAGTAAATAGGATTAGTGGAGCCTCCCTGTTCCAAAACCAAAGGTAGCAGGAAAACTGGCTGTCCTAAACGTAGCCAGCTCATCTCCCCTCAAATCCGCATCCTGAGTTTCAGACCACACAAAAACGACCTCTGACTGCAAGGCTGAAACTCACAACGGCCGGAGCAGCTAATTACTTCGTCCCTGGTGCATTGTGGGGAGTGGGCAGAGTACAGTGTGCCACATCGAGGCCCCCACCACCAGGCACCAGGCGGAATGCCCATTTCAACCAATGCCATGATGGCAGAAGACTCAGGGACCTGGCGCCTTGTTCTCTCTGGTGTGCCCACTTAGACCCTCCAAGATATGTCTCTTCGTGTTTTATTAAAGGCTCGTTGTCTTTTCCTCCGTGTCCGCCTCACCCTTTGGGAAGGTATTCTAGAGGAGACGCGGCTGGCCTTAAGCCACCTCACCCAAGGATCGGCAGAGTCTTTTGTTCTCTGGCAGTAGAGCTTTATCCCTAGCCGGTAAGCATATACCGCTAATGTATTCTCTGTGCTTCTAGAATCTTCCTGCATATGCGCGACTGTATTCACACCTCTTTTATTGTTTATGCAAGTGAAAAACATACTGTACCCACTTGTCATTGTCTTCGTTGTTGTTTCTGAGGCAGGGTTTCCCTGGGTAGCCCTGCATGTTCTGGAACTTGCTCTATAAACCAGGCTGACTTCAAACTCAGAGATCCACCTACCTCTCTGCCTCCGGAGAGCCACCACAGCACTGTGCACTTTTCATTCTCACCTGACCTCAAACCTCAGACCAATCTGGGTATAAATAACCCACGTTACGATCCTTTAAAGAGCTGCACAGCTTTCAGCCACATCAAAGCGCTATAGTGTACTGAACCCTTTCCCTGTCAAGAGACAAGATATCTTGAGCGGCCATCTTACAAATAAAGTTGTAAGCATTACTTTTTCTTAAATTTATTTTTTTTTTAAATTTGGGGATGGGAGGATATGCCATTTGTGTGTGGATGCTCAGAGGCCAGAAGAGGCTATCAGATCTTTGGGAACTAGAATTAGGGAGACTGTGAGGCCAGAACCCAACCCCAGGACTCAGAAAGAATATGTGTTGAAAGGTCTCTCCGGCCCCAACCATAACTCTGCACATAGACTCGGGGCAACAATACGACTTGGACTTTCTGAATAATTTTAATTTAATGTAAAAAACAATCATTTCTGGCAAAAAAAAAAAAAAAGTTATGTAAATTTTTTAAAAAAGGCATGTGACGACATTTAATGCTTCATTGATGATTTAAAAATAAAAAGATTTATGGAGCTAAGGAGATGCTCAGCAGTTGAGAACCCTGGCTGCTCTTCCAGAGGACCCAGGTTGGATTCCTAGTATCCGAATGGCTTCTCACAGCCGTCTGCAATTCCAGTTCCAGGGGAGTCAATGTCCTCGGCTGGCCCCTCGTGGCACCAGATACACAAGTGGCACACAAACATCCAGGCAAAGCACCCGTACACATTCAACAAAATAAATTATTTTTTAAAAGACTTAATGAAAAGCAGGCTGTGGTGGCACACACCTTTGATCCCAGCGCTCAGGAGGCAGAGACAGGCAGATCTCTGTGAGCTCGAGGCCACCCGGGTCTACAAAGTGAGTCCAGGACAGCCAGGGCTACAAAGAGAAACCCTGTCTCGAAAAAGAAAAAAAAAAAAAGATTTTTAATGAGTGTCCTTTAATATTTATTTTGTTTTATGTGTCTAAGTGTTCTTTCTGCATGTATGTCTGTGCGCCACATTAATGTAGTGCCTGTAGAGGCGAGGACAGTCACTCCCCTGGGACTGGAGTTACAGATGGCTGTGAGCCACCATACAGTAACTGAGAATTGAAGTCAGATCCTCTTCAAGGGTGACCGACCAGTGCTCTTAACAACCATTGAGCTACCTCTCTCTTGTTTGTTTTTAATTTCATGCTTGAAAGAGAAATAATGGAAGCTTTTCCTTAAGAGTCAAAAAAAAAAAAAAAAAAAAAAAAAGACACCACTGTTGTTCAGCATTGCTCTGGAAGCCACACTTAGTAGCGCAACTGCAGTCCAGAACCCAGGAGACCAAAGCAAGAGGACTGAGCATTCAAGGTCAGGCTGTACAGTGAGAGCCTGTCTGAAAGGGCTGGGGAGCTAAAGGAGAAAGGAAGATCGGTGATAAGGAAGTAAAACTATCCTTTCCTGTAGATGAAAACCACAAACACAATGCCACCCAAAAGGCATTCAGAAGCAGCAATAGCCCTTCCCGAAACAGCTGCCCTGGGCTGCTGGTGACTGGTGGACTAGGAGCGATGTGGGCTCTGTCACAACCTCCCTGAAGCCTCACTTCCAGAAACTACCCTTCAATTATAGCTTCCCGTGGGTGGCAGGACAGATGTGGAATGAACTCATCAGGGCATTTTTACAACAGCAAGTGGCTGGCGACAACTTTATTTCTGAGATCCCTGTATACCTGTGAATTAGTATGTGATTCTCCCCCCCACCCCCAAAGAATAGCCAAGATGCCAGGCATGGTGGTACATACCTACCTTCCCATCATTTGGGAAGTGGAAAGAAGAGGATTAGAAGTTCAAGGTCATTCTCAGCTATAGAGAGAGTTTTCAGCCAGCCTAAGCAGCCCTACAAAATAAATGTTTAAAAAAAAAAATTAAGCCAAACCAGTTTCCATGGCATCTTTATGAGGCCTGAGAAGGACAGAAAGGAGTTTTATATGTTACCATTTTCCTTTCATAATGCCGGAGTAGTCTGCATCTCCCTGAAATGCAACTTACTTCTGGCAACACAGAGGAGTCTTTTCTAATATATTAATTTATCTTCATAAAATGCTTGGTCAAAGCAGACTGGTTCTTATCTCGAAATAGATGGACGATGGGCTTTTGCCAGGAAAGAAAATGCTTTTCAGTGACATTGAGGTGAAGGAAGCAATGCCTTCTCTTTGCTTTGCCTGATGACTTGAGTTTGATCCCCCAAACCCATACAAATGAGAAAGAGGAGAACCAATTGCACCAAGGTATCCTCTGAGCATACATGCAAGTTAAATTAAGTTAAACTTTCAAAAAAGATTAGAAAAATATACCTATGTCTCTACTCATCAGTTACATTCATGGGCTGATGCCTATTAAGTCCTGAGGCCAGAAAGCATGTGGCATCACTGAGCATGGCAAATCTTCAGGTGCCTAACCCAGGAGCAAGAGAGCAGGTAGCTGTGGTGGTCAACCCACCAACCATGAAGGTTTTAGTTCTGTCTTGCACATTTCAGTCCGTGACCAGTCTACCGTGTGACCTGTTGCTTTGACCTGTGACCAGACACACGGTGGTGGAAAGCAGGCAGTGGAGTCACTCGGCTCATGGCCCGGAAGTAGATTTATTTTATTTTTAATTATATGTGTCTGTGTGTAGTGTGGGCAAAGGCAGGTACGTTTGTGTGCCCAGGGAGCCCAGGAGAGTTTTTCAGATCTGGCCTCCATCAGCTGCTGGGTATGGGTGCTGGGAATTGAACTCAGGTCCTCTGTAATAGCAGTACCTGCTCTTAATTGCTGAGCCACTCCCCAGCTCCCTGATGGCCAGGAAGTAGCAAAGAAGGGAAGAAGAAAGGCCTGGTGCCACAAGCTACTCCAACGGCTGAGGCAGGGGGACAAAAGTAATAACAAAAAGGGACTAACTAACGCTCATGCCTGGTGGGTTTGCAGCTGAGACCCAGGCCTGGTGAGGCCCAGGCCCAGCAGGCCAGAGGCAGTGCTGGTGAGATGCAGGCCCAGTGGGAAACTGCCGAGGCAGTTCCACAGGTTCTTGAAAGGGCGGTCAGAAGCTTGCTATGGCTCCTCAAGTCCCAGGTGGTCCAGAATATCACAGTGGTCAGGGCAATGAAAACCCCAGGAAGGGGGGAGCCCTTCCTCCCCCAGGAGGAATGATGAATCTCAGGTGGCCATGATGGAAAGTTGATGGTATCATGTAGCACTCAACCAGCACATTTATTTGAAATCACTGAGAGGGTTTGATTTGATGGGGTCAGGAGGTCAGGGATACTTGATTTACATATAGTGGCACAGTGCCTATTTTATAGGTAGTAGCAGGGTCCTATCACAAGAATACAGCACTTAATTATCCTATGGGTAGGGGAATCTCCAAGTACAATCGAAGGTCACTGCGGAAAAGTAAGATCTCTTTAACAGGTTGGAGAATTTACAGGAATTCCCAGATGCTTGCTGGACCAGTTTTCTTATCAGGAAAGGGTCTGGCCTGTAATCTGCCCTGAGGGCTATGTGATGCTCCTTACAAAATCTGGGGTCACCCAGATGGGGGTGGGGAACCCCGCTGAGAAAAGGGGGTCTACCACAATAGACCGAGCTCAGTTTGTCTATCCTGATGTCAGACTTAAACCTTGTCCAGCAAAGGTTCACAGCAACAGCTTTGCTCCAAACCTTCTCCGAACCTTGTGGCTCATTCCTCTGCTCTTCCCTCCTAATGGAGTGGGGTGTCTCAGTCAGTGCCCTACTGCTGTGAAGAGACATCATGACCATGGCAACATTTATCCAAGAAAGCATTTATAGGGCCTTGCTTACAGTTTCGGGGGTAGTCCACTTTCTCCATGGTGGGGAGCATGGCAGCAGACAGGTAGACGTGGTAGCTGAGAGTTCTCTATCCAAATCCTCAGGCAGCAGAGAGCTACTGGGCCTGGTTTGGGTTTCTGAAACCTCAAAGCCCGCCTCCCAGTGACACATTCCCTCCCAAGAGGCCCTCCTAATCTTTTCAAATAGTTCCACTCCCAATGACCAAACATTCAAATATATGAGCCTCTGGGAGCCATTCTTATTCAAACTATCACAAGAGGAGAACTTGAATTTTCTTGGGAGGAAGGGAAGGACGAAGAAAAGGAGCAAGAGTATGTAGTTGCCAAAGCCTCACCCAACAGACCAAGACTGCTGCCTCTGAATCTGTAGGTAACATCCTTCAGTGCAAAACTCCTTATCTGTCCCCAAGTCACTGAGTCTGGGGTAGAACTTTTTTTAAGTTTTTTAAGACTTTAAATAATTAAATAAAATATTCATATTTGGATACATTCCGTGGGAAATTCTCATGGGCAAGCCAGGCTTGAAAACACAGGTATAAATTATTCAGCTACATCCAAATTATTGTGACCCATCATTATAATAATCTAACAAATGTAGATACCATCCTTTGGGGAAAAAAAAAACTCCTAAAAAAAAAAAATCACGAAAGAATTAAGTTACTCCTTCAAGGTGAGTAAATTAACCACAGTAAACACATTACACTCATTGTCTTAGGTGAAAACTCTGCCTAATCAATAATGAGATAAGCAGAGAGGACATCTGAGAGCCCACAGGAGCTGTTAAAATTCAAGCACTAGCCTGGCACTGATAAATATTTTATAGACAATCAATTTTACTCCATTCTGCTTTAGACATGAGAAAGGGCGTGTGCTTCTGTTTGGCAGTATCGGGTTCTCTGGGCTATGAAGCCTATGGTGTAGGCTAAGGTAGTGTGAATTTCAATCCACACCTACAAGTAGCTTCCTGACTAAAGGGCACTGGGGACTTTCCCTCTTCAGTGTGAGCCGCTTCAAATACCTGACCTAGTCCTCACGCCCTGTTCTGAAGTTCAGTGTTGCTGACCACTGTCTTAGTAATTGTTCTATTGCTAGGAAGAGACGCCATGACCATGGCAACTCTCACAAGAGAAAGCATTTAACTGGAGGCTTGCTCACAGTTGCAGGGGGTTGGTCCATGATTTTCACAGCAGGGAGCACAGCAGCATGCAGGCGCAGTATCAGGCAATAGCTGGAAGCAACATCCTGATCTGTAGACAGAGAAAGAGAGACTGGGCCTGGCCTGGGCTTTTGAAACCTCAAAGCCCCACCCCCCCAATGACGTACTGTCCCCAACAAGGCCACACCTCCTTAATGTTATCAAAGAGTTCTCTGATGACTAAGGTTTCAAATATACAAGCCTATGGGGGGGGGGGGGGGGCTTCTTATTCAAACCACCACATTCCACTCCCTGGTTCCCACAGGCTTGTTGTCATATCATAGTGTAAAATGCATTTAGTCCAGCTTCAAAAGTCTCATCCATAGTCTACCACCATCTCCACGCTATTTAAAAGTCCAAGGTTCAAAGTCTCTTCTGAGCCTCATGTCAATCTCTTAACATCAATCTCCCTGTAAAATAAAACTGAAAAAGTAGATCACATACTTCCAACATGCAATGGCACAGGGTGTTTATTACCATTCCAAAAGGGAGGAAAGGGAGCTTAGTGAGGAAATTCTGAACCAGAGAAAGACTGATAACCAGCTGGGCAAACTTCAAATTCTTCACCTCCATGTCTGATGTCAAGGGGCTCTACAGATCTCCAGGGCCTTGCAGCTTGTTGACTGCAACACATTTCTCTCCCTCAGGCGGTCTGTACCACCAGGGAACCTGGCATGGAGCTAGAGTGAGGTAGAGATGGAGCCAAACCACAGAAATCTTTCTTAAGATCAGAGGAGTAAGGATTGCTACCTTCCTGTTCTCGGCCTGCATGCCCTGATGTCAAAGCAGGCCTCTGAAATTCTCGAGGTGATCTCGTAGCCTGGCAACTGGATGCAAAGAGGGCATCACCAGCATCCCAGCCCCAACCAATGATATGCACCCACCCTCTAATCCCTTCCCACTCCACAAGGTTTTTATAGTCCTTGTCCACCTCAAAAAGGGCCACAAGCTGTTTCACTAAATACCGTCCAAGAGTTGCGGTTTCATTGGAATAGCCTGAAGCTAAAGAGGAGTGATGCTAAAATCCTCAGAGAAGACCTTCTCTCCACAGCACTCCCAGCTGGACCTGGATCCTACGGAGCTTACCTGTCCCAGACTCTGCTTCATCCTTTCCCAGCACAGTGTCCGGTGCCTGGACACCTCAAAGGATGGAGCAGAACTCAGAACCACGTTAGGCTGGTTACACCCACTGTTATGCAGCTTTCCTTGACAGTTATCCCACAACTCTGATGTCTCCAACATGCTCTAGGCTTCACCTTCACAGCTTCCATGATGGCCTTTCTGGGCAGGGACACCTCTGCCACGTACCTGGCCTGTGTGTGTGTGTGTTTTTTTTTAACCAGAATTCCAGAATTCTTAAAAATGTTACTACACAGCCAGGCGTGGTGGTGCATGCCTTTAATCCCAGCACTCAGGGAGGCAGAGGCAGGCAGACTGATGTGAGTTCAAGACCAGCCTGGTCTACAAAGTGAGTCCAGGACAGCCAAGGCTACACAGAGAAACCCTGTCTTGAAAGAAAAAAAAAGTCACTACATTATACATTTTGTATTCTTTCTTTCTCTGCATGATCTTTTTTATTATAGATCTGCATTAAGAGCAAACACTAAAAACCACATAGTCAATATTAGGCTGTCATGCTATCTCCTCTGTCAACACCATTAATCCAAAACTTTTCAATTTAGCCTGAGGTAAATTTTTAGGGCAAGGATTTAAAAAACAAACAAAACACAACCAAAAACAGCCACATTTTGCCAAAATATCTCTAGGCTACCTACAAACATTCTTTCCCTCTGGAACTTCTTGAGCTGGGCCATCATAATCTACCTTGCTCTCAGCACCATGGCCCAGGCTCCTACTAGGATGGTCCAGTAAGCTCCACTTAAAAGCAGTTGTGCTTTTCTAGTCCAAAGTCCCAACGTCCATCTTCCCCCAACAAGCAGCATGATCATTTCTATCGCAACAATACGCCACCTCTGGTGCCAGCTTTGGTCTTAGTCGGGTGGAACCACGCTCAACACAGACTGCTGGCTGATAATTATTCAAAAATTAAAACAGAGGCTTCCAGGAGCCAGAGACAGTGGAGTGAGGAGTTGCTGCTGCATGGGCAGTTTCAGGTGGGGAAGGCAAGGAAGTTCTAAAGATGGAGGACTGTAATGATCACATAATAATGTGTGCGTACTTTGTGCCACTTAACTTTACAATGGTTAAAATGATTCAAAAAAAAATTTTTTTTTGCCAAATATCAAATAGAAAGAAATGAAAATATAACCTACTTACCGGTTTTCCAGTTGATAGGCATTTGTGATAGCTCGAGTTTTACTTGTTCATTTGTTTGTTTTTATTGCTACTGCAGTCAACACTACTGTGAACATACAAGATTCACAGGGCTCTACCGCCAACGTTATATAAGGAGCAACATTTTTTTACATGTCCCTGGTACATACCAGAAAGAAATTTTGTAGAGTTGTGTAACTTTTCCTGGGGAGACACAGATATCTATTCACCTCAGACAGAGCACCTAGGAGAGAGAAAAAGAAAAGAATTTCACCCACGTCTAGCTTCGTGAACCCGTGAGTTTGTTGAGATTACTTGCAGGAGCATAGATACACCAACAGTTGCTGCACTGCTAAAAGATCACTCCAGGATTGCTGATAACTCACAGAAGTTGCAGCCCTAGATGTTGCAGTAATCAGAGTCTCCTTTCCCCAGCAATGTTGCCCCTTATATAACCTTGGTGGTAGGGCCTTATTAAACTTGTATGTTTCAGGGCTCCCTGAGACTTATATGGTTTCATTTCAGAGCCCTGTGAGTTTCTTTACTTCCACGTCTTCTTCAAGCTCACCTCTCCTAGAGGGAATGTTTCAATTTAGAGTGAATGGCTGCATAGTAAGAGTCCATGTCTAAAAATAAAATTGATAGGTCAACTTCACTATTCCAACTTGTTTTTCAAGATTATCCTGCTACAGATAATATGTACTGTACAGAGATTATATTATATTATTATATATTATATTATATTATATTATATTATATTATATTATATTATATTATATATAAAAACATTTTGTAGAAGATTGTTATTTTTATAAAATGTTTCTCAGTTTCTCTCTTAACCCAGATATCACCCAAATAACTGGGACTATTATTTGTTTATCAAGCTTCACAGCACAACAACTGAGCAGTTATTACTCTATTTTTAACCCTCTTAACCTAGTCTGGCTTCCTCCTGGCATAAATCTCCAAGATTCTTGCACTTTATGGCTTTCTCTGCTCAGCTGAATCTCTTCTGATGTCTCCTGAACCTCTGCTCTGATTGAATCCCTTACTTCCTCCTCTAATTTCTCCTCCCCTGGAGGACAGGAAGTCCAGCCCTATTTTCTCCCCTGCTCAGCCACTGTAAGCTGCTTTATTGGCATATCGAGAGCAGTGTTTACACAACATTGAGATTCTCAGAAAAAGGATTGCAACCAGTTTGGGGGTGGGAGATACAAAAATCAGCATTTGAATTACACAATGACCTTATGCCTCCAGAAGATGTCCAGGAAATGCTAACTTACAGCCAAAGGACGGGGTAAATCAGTCAGCTTGCCCAGACATCTGCAAGGACATTGTCAGGGAAGAGGTCTAGCGGACTTACCTGCCTCATTTCACTATTTCGTTGAACATCTAGTTTGAAGCCATGGGCTAAAGGGTGCCCGAATAAGCAGGATATGTGCTCCAGGATATACAAAACAGGTTTGCTGTGTTACCAGCTGATCACAGTTTATTGAGACAGAACAGTCCCACAGAAGCAATAGGAGGAGGGTTTTGTTTTGCAGCGAGGCAACAAGGGCGGAAACAATGTCAGAATTTATTGCAAGCCAATCCCCCAGGGCTTGGAAAATCTACCAGAGGTACATGAAATCTGTTTGCACATGCTCCCCTTGTACCACATCTGAGAGACCCCCCAATACAACCTTCCCTGTGTTTTAGGCCCCATGGAATGTGAATCACTGGGCTAAAGTATTGAGAGACATCCCGTTTCTAGAGGATGCTGAACAGAGCCCAGGCAGTGCCAACCAGTCTCCTCTTCTCTAGGTGCATCCCTCCCAGCACGGTAATTTTCAGGAAGTACACAGTAAGGAGAGGCGAGCGTGCCAGCCCCAAGGAGCCTGGAAAGCCTCCAGATACTCTAGAAACCCTGTCAGGGAGGAGCAGCTGAACAGGCTGAATATGGACCACAGGAGTGTTTGGAAGATTCTAGTTCAGTGATGCTAGTTAACTCCACTCTTCTCTCGAGGAAGGCCATCATCCCTGATTAAATGGGTAACATCAGGAGGCGCCAGGTTCACAGAAATAGCCTGTAAAAGAAAAAGGGTAAATTAGTGGATACAAGAGCCCTAACTTCAAATATTAGAAAACATCCTTATAGACATTGGATTCATTGGGGGAAGTTTCAGAGAGCAGGCCCCAGGGTTGGGGTTATGGGGTTGGGAAGAGGGCGACTTCAGAAGCCAGAAGCCGGAAGCAAGTAAGCACCTATGGGCTTGGCACCTCTTGAGAACCTGGACTCAGCCACCAGCCTGTCAAAAAGCTGATCCCAAGATCTGAAGTTTGGGAACCCAGAGAGAATAACAAGGGGCACCTTTGCCTACTCTGTGAGCATGATTCAAATGCAGGTAAGTGGGCACACAGTGCCCTTGCCAGCACCAGCCGTCTCAAACTCTCTCAGCCGACATTTAAGTTGAGGTGCATTTTCTAATTGTCACTCACTTTGATCTCACCATGAATCAGGAGAGCCCTTTCCACACAAGCTGCAGCCCCTGAAGTACTAAGGCTTGCTGCCAAGGCTGAGGTTTCCCCGCTTCTGAAGTAGACCGCAGATCCCACTCATAAAAGCTGCTCGGAGCAGACGCATACGTTCTGTCTTCTTTTCCTCCTCCAGATGGGCCCTCATCTGCTACTTATCCTATTAACAGGTCTGCCACCTTTTCAAGATTTTCTCTCACAAGCACTTGAAAGAACTCCGTCTACAGCTGAAAGTCCTGCTGCATTTTATAGAATTCCACAGGTTCTGGACGTAAAGATCCGTATAATGGGCCACACACAGGCAGATTTCTTTTAGCACCATCCAAAGAAAATAAACAAGAAGAGACACAAGGGAGATGGCTCAGTGGGTAAAAGTTTTTGCCATGAGGCCCTGAGGCCCTGCGTTCAATCCCAGGACTCATGGAGGAAGGAGAAAACCAACTCCAGAAAGTTGTTCTCCACACATCACACACACGCGCGCACACACACGCACACACACACACACACACAGAGAGAGAGAGAGAGAGAGAGAACACTTTCTGTTCTGTTTCGAGACAGGATTTCTCTGTGTAGCCCTGGTTGTCCTGGAACTACTCTATAGACCAGGCTGGTCTCGAACTCACAGAGATCTGCCTGCCTCTGGCTCCTGAGTGCTGAGATTAGAGGCATATGCCACCACGCACGGCCTAATAACAAAGAGTTTTAAAAGGGACCACAAAACAAGTCAGTTAATCACATGCCACTTTAAGCTCACTGAATGATCAACAAGAACTCCCTTTGACCCTTATGAGTCATGTGATATTTGGTGTCCCTGGCTGTTTCCCAGTGCCCAAATCTAGCAAGTTCTTTGCTAAGCAGTAATTACATCAATGAAAATTGTACATGGTCATGTGACTAACTGTCTTGGCTAGAGTTTCTATTGCTGTGATGAAACACCATGACCAACCAAAAAGCATGTTGAGGGGAAAAGGGCTTATTCAGCTTACACTTCCACGTTGCTGTTCATCACCAAAAGAAGTCAGGACAGGGACTTAAACAGGGCAGGACCCATGGAGGGGTGCTGTTTCCTAGCTTGCTCCTCTAACTTGCTCAGCCTGCCTTCTTGAAGAATCTGGGACTACCAGCCTAGGGATGGCACCACCCACAGTGGGCTGGGCCCTCCCCCCCTGATCACTGATTGAGAAAATGCCTTACAGCTGGATCTCATGGAAGCATTTCCTCAGCTGAGGTTCCTTCTTATCTAATGACTCCAGCCTGTGTCAGGTTGACCCCAAATGCAGCTGTACACTAACTCAAACTTTTTTTTTTCAGCAGTCACGGGACTCAAAGTACAAGGCTGTAGTTTAAATTGGCAAACTTGGAATGTTAAGTGTATGCTAACACATTTCTCAAGCAACTCTGTAGAAGGCAGTTGTCAGCTCAAATATGTGCTATAGGGGAAAGGCTTCAGAAGTATCTGATGACAGGGCTGATGGGGTTGTTCTCTTCTTCCTTCCCTGGGGTCCTCCAGATGGTGTCTATGTAGTTTGAATATGAAGCAAGCCCCTCCCCCCAGTCCTCTTCCCAAGAAGCTCGTGTGTTGGAGGCTTTACTCTCATCTGGTAGCACTGAGACATGAATGGATCACGTGACTGCCAACCATATCAGTACACAGATGGGTCCATAGCGGAATATGTTAGGAGGTGGGGCTTAGTGGGAAGAAGTAGATCACTGGGGACCTGCCTTGGTGTGTCTTTGCCACAGCCCTTTCCTCTTGCTCTCTGCCTCCTGTCCTCCATGAGACAGGCCGCTTTGCTTCCCTGCCAGTGTGCTCTGCCCTGCTACAGGCCCACACTGACTGGGTGAAAGGACGAAGGCCTCTGAAACCATGCGCCAGGCGGCAGACTTTCCCAGCTTTCACTTCCGGTGGCAGCAGGGGGAGCCATCTAAATCCAGCTCAGTGCTTCTGTGCCGAGTCTGATCAAGCGCAGGTACTAGGTGGCTGTGGACCCAAATTTGAATAGCTCACCCGTGAGCAGGTTGGTTCAGGAGAGCGTCCCCCCTTCATTACCCACTGCTTTGTTTTGACTTTCAACTGACTGCCTCCCTCCCTGTGTGCCCTACGCTGGCTGCTTCCTTTGGATACTACCAGTCTGTGTGACAGTGACCTTTTGCTCTCTCAAGGCAACTTCTTTCTGGGGCAGAGCCACTTCTCAGCTCAGGTTGTCTGCTTGTGGCTGTTGTGTGGCTTTTCCTCAGGAAACTTGAGCAATGGTCTACTCACTTGTTACAGCTAGGGGACCAGCAACAGGCCAAAACAGCAACTCTACCAAAGCCCAACTCAAGCTTTCTTACAAAGCAAGGGCCAGGCATCACAGGTGTGCGTGACTAGAAGGCAGCTGAATCCCCACAAAGCTCACCCCAGAATGGGTGACAAGTCACAAAGGCTGTATCCCTGAAGCTCCCTGCTGAGGTTGTGGGCAACTCAGCCAGGCCTGAGTCCTCTCCCTGAAGCAGCTATTTGCTGGTGTTTGACCTTGGGGAGGTGACCTTGTAAGTTACAGCTTTCTGAGGCTCCCTTTGTGTGCTCATGAGTCCTAATGAGCCTCTCTTCTTCCTTTTCTTCCTCCAGGAGGAGGAAGAGGTGAGTACCTAGACTTGGCCCTGATATCACCTTTGAAGACTTTCAGGCAAGGCAGCCATTTCCTGTGTATGTGTGGCCTTGGTGGCCTCTGCCTACCTTCCTGCTCCTGCAGAGGGCCAAGAATAAGGATTAGTACATGAGGGTCTGTCTCATGTCACTTCATCTGCGTCACCAGCGGCATCTCCTTTGCTGAAACAACAATGCCCAGGATGCCTCCATGTCCCAAGAGAGGGTCTTAGCCTCCTGGACTTCTCTGGAGAAATCTCGGATTCTTTAGAAAAAGACTGGAGAGGTCATCTTGGGCAGGAGTGACAGTCGCCAGGCTTTCAGTTTTCGGGACCAGAGCTCTGTCAGTACACCACTCTGTGGGATGTTTACCATGTAGAATCTCCAATTTGTCCGTGTGTCGTCTAGCTAGTCCCTGAAAACTGATGAATCCTGGGACTTCATCCCCTGTGGAATCTGCCTCTGTAGTATTTTGTGACTCCAGAACTCTGCTCAGCCATGCTATTACCTTCCGGTTCACATCACTCAGACGCAGCTGCTGCCCTTTAGCCCTTCACTTAATCTCACTGTTCCCCAGGACAAAGCAGCCACCCCAGACTCAGGGAGAGCCCCAGGCCTGAGGCTCCAGCTGCCCCTGCATCAGGCAGGAACTGGCTGGAAGAGCACAGGTTGCCTCCAGCAAGGTGTTCAGGTCTCTGCACATGTTTTGTCCAGTTTAGCAAGACGCAGGAAATCCAGAAGAACCTCAGCCACTATATAAACACATTGATCCTCTGTTAGAGGTACACAGGGAACTTTATTTCATCAGCTTTTGGTTTGAGCTGGATTCATTATTTCAGTAAATACTTGATGACCACTTACTGCACGCTAGGCATTGTTCTGAGACCATTGGTCTTTGCATAAAACAAAGCGTCAGGACTGAGGAGTTGGTAACCCATTTGGCAGAGACAGATAAGGAAATAATCCATTGGGGGACACTGCATACTGGAAAGAAAAATCAAGCAGGGATAATGGATGAAGGGGAGGGGAGAGGATGGGGTGCGTGAGCATAGGTGCATATGGAAGCAGGCAGGCAGGCAGAGAGCCTGGCTTTGAGAAAGGAGAAAGGCTCTAAGCTGCCTGAAGGAAAGAGATGACCTGGTGCAAGCCAACATGCTGAGAAATCTATGGTGTCATTAAATTGTGGCCTTACAGGGTGAACCAGCATGCTCATGTGGTGGGCTCCAGGCAAAGGCCAGAACTTCAGACAGACCCCCGGGAGCTGAGGGCAAGCTGCAGGAGCCCAGGGCAAGGAGGGAGAGCACTCCAGGCTGGACACAGCTGGCCAGGGACACAGAGAGGCAGAGCTGGGTCGTGTCCTTCCACAGAGAGAATCATTTGGGGACAGAGTGGTGAACGGCTGGGATGGCTGTCTGTGGATGCCAATTTGACACACCTGGCGAGAGGGAGGCTCACTTCTGTTGTGATTTGAAGCGCGCTTGAGTTTCCTTCCCTAGGAGGAGGAAGCAGCACGTTTGTTAACCCTGCAGGCAGCATGTTGAAATCATGGCAAGAAGGGCATTGATATAGGGGCTGTTGTTACTTTCAGGTTTGTGTTTTTAAGGAATCATCAAAAAGACGCTCGGATGTTGAAATGACCGATGGGGTAAAGGCACTTGTCACCAAGGCTGATGGCCTCCCACATAATGGGAGCAGTGCAAGCACGGTGTAGTCTGACCTCTACAGTCACTGCATCCATGCACCCATACTCATGAACACCACACACACACACACACACACACACACACACTAAATAAGTTGCAATTAAAACATGTTACAAAACAAAATTATCATCTTTTTTAGAAAAATTCTAGAATTCAAAGCTGGACATGGTGGCATATACCTCTCATTTCAGCACTTGCAAAACAGAATTACTGGAAAAATGGCTCAGTGGTTAGGAGCAGTGGCTGTTCTTGGAGAGGACCCAGGTTCAAGTCCCAGCAACCATATGACAGCTCACAACTGTCTGTAACTACAGTTTGAGGGAATCCAATGCCTTACTGCCTCCATCAGGCATGCACATCAAGCACATACAGGCACGCGCACACAGGCAAAACACCTTTACACATAAAATACAAACAAATAAATAAGAAAATGCGTGGGGGGGAACAGCACTGTTAAGTTCAAGACCGTCTTGGGCTAATTATTATGAAAGCTGGTTTTAGAAGCTAATAAATATATAAACATGCAAATATTGCATAGGAGAAAGCAGCCTGGGATGGTAGAGTTCTAGTTCATGGAAAATTCGTATTGCTATGTGTGGTGTCTGTGAAGAATACCAAACGTGAGATCTACAGCCAGGAGGAAATAAATGTCATCTTCTATTTCTGAAAGTAGCCATGGGTGGCATTTAATTAATTTCTCAGGGTGGCCTGAGGTAGCATTTGTTTGGTCTTTGTAGCAAGTGAGTAGAGAGGGACAAGGATTGATCTCTCTGAGGAATCCCAACAGACAAGGCTCCAATCATCTGAGCATGTGGGAAGCTGCTTCTGACATGGCTATTTTGGTTGTCTCTAGATCAGCCATTTTAGAGGTCATTGCCATTTTCTTTACTAACTAACTATTTCTCTGCCAGCTAGGACTTTCCCGTAAATCAGATGACAGGCTGTTGCCGTGGAGAACTGAAAGAGTCTGGTATTTGGATTCTGCTTCAAGGCCTTGGCAGATTCGGGTCTTATCTAAAGCTCAGTTTCTCAGAGACTGGCCTTGGCAACCTCTGGGAGACTGACCCTGGCAACTTTTCCTGTGGGGTGTTCTGAGCCTGAGAACTACATAGCAAGCTCCGTGCAACTCTGAGAACCAGATAGTAATTTTGGCGTAGGCTTGAGTGAATTCTTGGACACCTTGCCAGTTGACTCAAATACTGTTATTTGTGAGAAGATTTACTTGTGATGCTTTGCTATATAAGTGCTGATTGTACATTCAGTAAATTGAGACTTGATCAGAATCCTGTCTTATCTCCATTCTTTGTGTCTCTTGTTCCCCCAATTCTTACCCACTCTCTTAGGGTCTTATTAGACTGACCTGCGGGTCAGGTCATGAGCAGAGAGCCCCAACCTGTCAGCACCACCACAGCACACGCACAGGCCTCCCCTGTGCTGACAGCCGAGCTCCCAAGACAGCAGACTCCCACCATGCCTTGCTCCCAGGCTGCCCCAACCCCTGCCCCAGGGGTACCTACAGTAACCCAGACTTTACTCAGGAGACCAATCCTTTGTATATTGGCTTTACTGAGACACAGCCAGCAACTAAAAATGTGCATATTCAAGGAATATGATATGGTCATTTGATATAGAAATATACACTGTAAAATGGTTACCGAATTAACATAATTAATAAATCCATTGACACAATTAGTAACAGTGTACCTGTGACTGTGTATATTGGGGTAGGGAGGTGTGCATTCCCCTGTATGTATGTGTCTGTCTGTGTGAACACTTAAAATTAAGCTACAAGATAACCACTATTGTGCCACGCTATCCGTTAGAGCTTGTCTTCATTGGTTTTCTATTGCTATGATAAGACACTGACCCAGGCAGCTTAGAAAGTCTCTAATTTGGGGCTTACATTTCAGATAGAGTCTATGATACTGAACACAGGCATGGTGGCAGGAACAGCCAGAGCTTACATCTTGATCCCCAAGTTGGAGGCGTGGGCTTTTGAAACCTGGAAGCACTGCCTGCCCAAGTAGCACACCACCAAGAGCAACAAGACCACACCTGCCAATCCTTCCCAAACAGTTCCACCAATTGGGGATCAAGGAGTCCAACAGCTGAACCAGTGGGATCCAGTCTCACTCAAACCACCACATCCCCCTACCTGATCCCCCTAGGTTTGGGAACACATCGTAATACAGAAAACATTTGATCCTGTTTCAAAACTCCACCTAGTTTCTCACAGTCTCCACACTTCAGAAGTCTGAAGTCTCTTCTGAGACTCAAGGCAATCTCTAAAACCAAAAGCAAACCACAAATTGCATACTTTTCTTTGTTGTTGTTTTTCGAGGGTTTCTCTGTGTAGCCTTGGCTATCCTGGACTTGCTTTGTAGACTAGGCTGGCCTCAAACTCACAGCTTTCCACCTGCCTCTTCCTCCCTGAGTGCTGGGATTACAGGCATACTACCGCATTCAGCAAATTGCATACTTCTAACACACAATTGTAGTGGAAGTTTTGATTTCTTTAAAAACTCAGTTATGTAAACAGGCTTTTGTTTTAATCCCGAGTGTGGGATATGGGACTGCCTTAGTTTATCCACAGCTGATAACTGCCTCAAGATGCAGCTCAGAGAGGGCGTGGTCTTTGCCAGCTGGAGCTAGCAGAATTCTGAGGATTCTAGGAGAGTATAAATACCAGAGCCGGCGAGAAGAAGGGGCTTCAAGTAGATGGACAGAGGAGGAAGGAGGATGCTAGTTTGTCTTGCTGCATTTGCTGTTTGCTGTTTCTGGACTGCTAGACATCCTGATGACTGATCTTAATATTTTCCCAAAGAACCTGACAACCCTAACCAGCCGAAACTAAGTCTAAAGAGGTCTGTGTCCCCTGTCCCTTCAAACCTTCTTTTTCTCCTACCAACGGTTGGGGGGGGTTGGAAGGGAGGTGGAGGCATTAAGGAACACAAAATATAGTATAAAAGCTAGTACCTACATACAATGGCACAGAATATCCATTACCATTCTGAAGGGGAGGAAATGAGAAAATAATGGGCCAAAGCAAGACTGAAACCCAACAGGGCAAACATCTAACCCTGTATGTAGCTCCATGTCTGATGTCAGAGGGATAAGATGTCTCCATTCTTCCATCTTTGCTGCCTCTAGGACTGGTTTTACTTCCTGTGTGTAGCTCCCTTTGGCTGCACCCAGCACTGTAGCGTCTCCAACATTCTGCAGTCTTGAATGCAACTCAGGCTCTACCTTCACAGCTTCGCACAACAGCCTTTCTGGGCCTCCGTGCAGAGACTCCCCTGCCACACCCCTGGCCTCCCAGCTCTCCATAACTGTGGAGGTAGATTCCACAACCTCTGTAGTCATGCATCCCTCATGACTCTAAAGCCAGAACCACATGCACAACGCTGCCAAGTTCAACTGCCTGTTTAGGGTGGACCCTGTCCCCTTAAATAACATTTGCTGAAGCTTCTTTTGTTGCATTTTAGGAACAGAAATTGTCTCAGGCGAATTAGAAGATTAGCTGGTGGGGTCTTACCCTGAGGTTATCCCCCTTTATTCCATTTCAGAGGGGGCCTTTCTCTACCCTCTTTCAGCACAAGCCTTGGCTCCGACATTACATTTTCGAGTGCTCTTTTTTTACTTCCAGCTATACATTTTGGATTTTTTTTTCCCCTGCTTGCCCTTTTTCATGGTTGACTTGTATAAGAGAAATTACTAATAACCATGCAAGAGAGCCAATATTAGGCTGTTTTGAAATCTCCTCAGCCAAAGAAATTAGTTTGTTACTTTTCAACTTAGCCTCAGGCAGATTTTTAGGACAAGGGCAGGAAGTATGCACATTCAATGCCAAAACACCACAAAAGTGGTCTCTAGTCCAGTTGCTAATACTATTTCCCTCTGGAACCTCTTGGGCCTCCATAGTCTGCACAGCACTCAGCCTTCCGAGCTCCTACTGGGATGGCCCATTAAGCCCCAACTACAGTGTTCAACTGCTTTCCTAGTCCAAAGTCCATTGGTATAACATTCTTGTGGTATGTAAACAATTCACCCTTGTTCATTCAAATGCTGATCCCTCTGCCCCACTATCTGGTTTGAATCTGGACATTGCATTGTGATGCTTATTCTAGCATCACCTGTCTCAAGTTTGTGTAAACATGCCACCATTTGTTCCAGCAATGGAGAGAGAAGGGTGGGACATTCTGGTCCAGAGGGGAGGAGAGAGAAGCAAGTGGGAGAGATCAGGGAGCAGAGATCAGCAGGACAGGACTTGGAACCATGAGGAGAGATGAACTGGACCTAAGATATGACTAAAAGCGAATAATAATGGGTAAAATCTGAATGGTAGGAAACTATGGGGGTTTGGAGGTTTAGGATGGAGTAATCATTGCCCAGCATTGTGCTATAGGTTAACTAAATTAATCCTAGTCTCTGTGTGGTGATTTGGGTGTACAGATGGTTTAGGAATAACTGTGTTTAAAGTAAAAGATAAATCAATATTAAATATTAACAACCCACAACAAATGGCATACCAACATGTGGCCAAATTTACAGTAATCTAGCAAGAACTTACATAGAAAGTAAAACTATAGAGCAGTTTTTTTAGTTTTGTTCCTTAAAAACAAAGCAAGGGCAGTTCCTAAACAAGGCGCTCACAGACCCCGGCATAGCAGCAAGGCCTCCAGCAGGCTGCAGAAAAACAAAACGATACATATAAACCTCAGAGAGGCAGTTTCCTTACATAGAGAAAAAAGGTGGCTCTTTAACGAGGAAGCTTCTCAAAGCCAGACTTTGCTAGCCAAGGCAGAAAGCAAAATGCCTTTTAGAAGCGGTTCTTGCTGGTCTGAGGAGCAAATATTGTGGACCCAGTAACTTCCCAGAGTGAAGAAGGGGTCAGGATCCAGTGAGTGAGGCAGGAAAAAGAAAAAAAAACAAAACAAAAACCTCTCCATGGAAGCAGGAGCCAGAGACAGACTGAGAGAAGCCTCAAGCATCTGAACTGGTAAGGTCTAGAGGGGAAACGGTTCTAACAAAGTAAAGTCCTTAGGGAACGGTTTTGAGATTTAAAAAGATAATTTTCTGTGTTAAAAATGGAGAAAGACACAATGACACAGTGCTTCTGGATACCATTTGAGTTTGTTTCTGTTAGCTTACAAGTAGTTTTTTCACTGATGATTTCAATTTTGTATATCCTTTTCTGGAGAGATCTGGAGAAGACAGACTTGGAGAAAGAAGAGACAGAAAATAGATGCTAAATTAAAGGCCATAGAACAGAGGTTGGGGGAATCTTTGAATCAAAATAGAGAGCCTTAGGAGCAATCCAATCTGGTATTTATAATAACACCAAAAGAGGTGGTTCCAGATAAGAAAAGTCCACAGAGGCTTGAAGATATTGCAAAATGGCAGCCCAAAAAATGCTGAAAAGAAAGTCTTCAGCTATAGGCCAACTTAGTCAGACTGGATATTATATGTTTATTGTCAAGATTCAATTGCTGGATAAAGGTCTATATGCTAAAGTAGAAATGCTGATCCTCTTTAGTCTTGTCTCGGAACAGTGGCTGGTGTGCTCAATTTTACAGAGTTTGGAGAACTGAAATACATGTACCATGTCATAGATTTATATTCAGAATTGCAGTGGGCTTTTGCCTTAAATTCTGGAGAGCAACATTTGTTCGAGATGGTGAATGTTTTGGAGATGCTTTTGCAAATTGGGCCTGATGGTGCTTCAGCATGTATATCCATTGGAATTCAGCAATATTTTAGACATTATGACATGAAACCTGTTACAGATATAACTTATCCTACAGGTCAAACAATTATGAAAATATCTAACAGTAATTTTTAAAAGATGGTCATAAAACAGAAAGGAAAGAAAACATTTCCCCAAAATAGATTAAATAATGCTTTATCAATTTTAAAATGTTTAAATGAGATAAGTAGCACAGCTGCTAAGACACAGTGGAATTTAGAAAGGACTGCTGAATTAGAGCAGCTTATAAAGGTCCTAATTAAAAAATGGAGAACAGGGGATGTGTTACACTGGGGAACAGGTTTTGCATATGTTCATTCAGGAAAAGCGAAATTATGGGTTCCATCAAAACTAATAAAAAACAGATATGACAGAGGAAGACTACCTGAAGATCTTGGCCACAAGAAGAGAGAAATCAAGAAGACTAAAAAACAAACAAACAAACAAACAAACAAAACAAAACAAAACAAAACAGGTAACATAAATTGATGATCCCTTCACATGGGAACAACTCTGAAACTGACTGAGACATAGCCAGAACTTCAACACCACATGGCAAATAAATCCTTGGCTACAATATCCTCAAAAATCATTATGACATTCTTTTAATTGGCATAGAGAAAATTGGTTTACAGTTTAGTTTCATCCTGCACATCTCATACATTTGTAATTTTAGGACTGTATAGTGCTTCTGAGAAATTATATGTTTGCAGAACAAAAGGACTGGATACTGGAGACACTGGATCAAACCTGACAGAATCCTCGTTCCAGCATGCTGAGACTTTGACACATCTGTTCCAGCATCTTGCATGTTCCAGCGTTCTGCTTGTTCCTGCCTCACCTGCTTCAATTGCTGTTTCTCAACAAAGCCTGCTCTCAAGAGACCTTTGAAGAAAGCTACTCATCTCAATTGGTTCAGCATTTTAGACTGTTCCAAACAGGACTTCTATTAAGCCTGAAATTTCTCATCATTCAAAGACTGGACCACAAATGCTAATTCTTGATTAATTAACCATTTTTCCTAATTTCTTTTGGGTGCCCTAACAGAATTTCTGCATGTCCAAAAAGTCAGCTGGAAAAAATTCATAAGAATGACATCCAATTTCTTTTAAGGGGGTTGGGTAGGTTTTTGGTTGTTTTCTGTGGCTATGAATGTTTATTGTCATTGGGAGATGGTTATAAATTATTAATGGTCTAGTTCAGAGAGAAAACAAGGTTAGACTCAAGGATTTATTTCTTCTCCTTTTTCTTTTCTCTATCTTTCTTAGATAAGGAGAAAAGGGGTTGAAAAGAAAGAAAGGGGAATACAGGAATATCTTATGGGAATAATAAGACAAAGGTAGATTATTGAATCTATTCAACTTAAGGCTTCATTTGTTATTTTCAAACAAGGTCATTTTTAACATTGGTAAATTTTAGTATATTGATACAAATTCAAGGATACTTCTAATACTTTTTTATTCTTTTCTTTTTATTTTTTATTATTAATTACACTTTATTCACTTTGTATCCCCCCATAAGCCCCTCTCTCCTCCCCTCCCAATCCCATCCTCCTTCCCCCTTCTTCACGTATGCCCCTCACTTCCAATACTTTTAAACTGCTATTATAAACTGTTTAGGATATTAGGTAATGCAAGTTAATTGCTAGTTAATCAACTTATAGTCATGTCAGACACTAGTCTAATTTATCACAGGAGTATACATCCTAGGTTTAACAGATAGATATGATTCGATAGACAGGTTGATTATAAAAAGATAGGTAAGTCTTCAAAAATTTCAGAGACCTACAGAATATGGCACTTTAAAATGTCTTTATTATTTTAAGAATTCTTTGACAATGAGACAGGTCATCTCCTGGCAGCACCCTCTCCCCTCAAAGATGATGATGAGCATCCAAGAACCTCCAAATGGAGATGGCTTCAAATGTGGCAAACAAGCCACTCAGGCAAAGAAAATGCCTTCACTTTATGACAGACAGAATTCTGCCAAAAATGCAGGACAAGTCGACTCCTGAACTCTGCCAACACAGGGTAAGCAAGTCCTAAATAGTTCCTGCTTCATATAGATGTCTGTCAAATATACTGAGCCAGAAGGCTGAAGATGATGCTCCAACATTATAGAGAGTTTTGGGTGATTGTTCAGGCAGCAAACTGTCTCTGTCAATTTTTTATTTTTTGGAAGCTGCTAACATGCACTTCCTATTTACTCCAGTAACTAATTTTATTCCTTCTCAAGTTTCTAGTGGGGTTGAAGACCAAATAGTTATATTTCCACAATTAAGCTTAAGTTGTTTAGAATTTAAGACAATGTTTTCATATAGGTAATACCAATAAGGATAAAAGTTAATTTAGCTATAGAACTCTAAACTTGTCAAGATAAGATAAATAATCAAGTACTTTCTCCTAAGTTGCCAAATGCATGTGAACTGGACATTGCACATGTAAATCTTACCTAATAGTTTTCATAACTTTTATAATTATTATTGTATTGAAAGAAAAGGAGCCTTTTATTAGACTTAAAGGGAGAAATGTTGATATAATGTTCTTGTGGAATGTATACAATTTACCCTTGTTCCTTCAAGTGCTGATTTCTCTACCCCATATCTGGTTTCAATCTGGACATTGCATGCCACCATTTGTTTGTGTAAACATGCCACTGTTTGTTCCAGCAATGGAGAGAATAGGGTGGGACATTCTGGTCCAGAGGGAAGGAGAGAGAAGCAAGTGGGAGAGATCAGGGAGCAGAGATCAGCAGGACAGGACTTGGAACCATGAGGAGAGCTGAACTGGGCCTAAGATATGACTAAAAGCGAATAATAATGGGTAAAATCTAAATGGTAGGAAACTATGCGGGTTTGGAGGTTTAGGATGGAGTAATCATTGCCCAGCATTGTGGTCTAGGTTAATTAAATTAATCCTAGTCTCTGTGTGGTGATTTGGGTGTACAGATGGTTTAGGAATAACTGTGTTTAACTAAAAGTTAAATAAGTAATAAATATTAATTACCCACAACAAAAGTCCCAATGTTTTCCACAATCCTCAAAAACCCAGCATGATCAAGCCTGTCACAGCAACAGTCTATGCTCAGGAACCAACTTCTTTCTAAGTTACTTTCTATTTCTATGTTAAGACACTGGCCAAGTCAACTTATTTTTTAAGTGTTTAATTTGGGGCTGAAAGTTTCAGAGAATTAAGAGTCCATGATGTGGGAACAAAAGCATGGTAACAGGAACAGCTGAGAGCTTACATCTTCATCCAAACGTTGCAGACAGGTAAAGCTAACTGAATGGCATGAACTTTTCAACTCCCAAAGTGTGTCTCACAGAGGCACACCTCCTCCAACAGAGCCATTTCCCTAATCCTTCCCAAACAGTTCCAGATGGGGACCAATTATCCAAACACATGAGCTTGTGGAGGGCATTCTCATTGAGACCACCACAGAGCCTTAGCAATCTCATCACAAAATTTGTCCCTTTGATGAGCATCTCCCCGTCTTCCCCTCCCAGCATTTGGTAAGAATCATTCTACTTGGCATCTGTGAGTTTGGCTCTCTACAGGAGAGCCCATTCAGCGTTGTCCTCCAGATTGATCTGTGCTGTGGCAAACGACAGAGTATCTTTCTCTTTCATAGCTGAATAATATTTTATAAGAATAGTTTCATATAACAGGAGCAGAACTAAAGCAGAAGGGAAATGCAAAGCAAATATGCATCCGTTTCTAGGAAGGCCATAGTAAGTGGTCACAGCCTTTGACATTTAGGACAACAGAAATGTTTCCTCACACAGTTCTAGAGAGTAGAACCCCAGATCAAGGTACCAGCAGGACTACGCCCTCTCTGAAAGTTCCAGAGAAGGATCCTTCCTTGCCTCTTCCAGATGCTGTTGGCTTCCAGCATTTCTTGGCTTGGGGCAACGTCATTCTCCAACCCCTGAAGGTGTTCTCAATTAGGGCTGCTGCTGCTGTCTCCTCACTCCTGCCCAATGTCAAAGTAGAAGTGGGGAAAGGAGGAGAAGGTCCTCTCCCATCATGCCTGGGAACTGGAACTTGTTTTCTGTTGTTGGCAGAAGCCCAGTCTCTCCCTGCACTCAGATTGTGGGCTGTCTGCCTGCACTCAGTTACTGGGCTATCAAATGGCAGCCTGGTGCTGTAAAGTCCTGTCAATTTCAGGGTCTCTCCAGCCCCTGCTGCTGCAGCAGAGCTTGGATCACTGTGGGAGCTCTCCTCCACTGCTCCTGCTATCTAGGATTGCCATTGGGCCCTGTTTTTTTATCCCTATCAGTAGAGTGCTTACCTCCAATCAGTAGACGAGTCTGTTCTTTAAGTGGTGAATACCTTTCATACCAAGTCATCATTTTATATTTATAGGATTAAGCCAGATAGTTGCATCGAGGAAATAGAATGCACTGATGTAATGTTACTTCATAGCTATAAATTGCTCATCGGATTTATCACTTACTGTATAAAAATACTGCAGGTGTGCTTCTCGTTTTTCTTCTAGTCTGCATTCCCTCCAACACAGCGTTTAGTGAATGTCAATGGCCATAGAGCAAATCATCTTCCAAATGTCATACTTGAAACATATATAATCTTAGATTCAGTTCTGAATCCAGACTTCATATGTAATATAGACATATTCTCTCACTAGCAGAGTCAGCAAAGCCACACTTACTTATCACAAGCCTCAAGCAGAAACGTGTCTGCTTCCAAGCTCTCTTGGCTGTTGGCAGATCTCAGACTCACATTATCTGCTGGCCAATGACACCAGGGCTTTGCATGTGAGCCTTCTCCTTCCACCAGAACAGGGCTCCAGGGGGAAAAAGCAAGAGACAGAGAAAAGGTAAGTAAGACAGCTACCACTGGGTCTTTCTGAGTTCAGGGAATGTACCCTGAATGTACCCAGAATGTACACTTCTGCTATATTGCTTCTTAAATGCAAACACCAGGTCCAGCCCACAATCAAAAGTACAGAAATACTGGCAGTCAGTTTAGATATCACCTGCTCAGGGAGGCCACGCAGGGTGCTGCTCTTCAAATAGCCCTGAAGGAGAACCAACATTTTGTTGTAGTTTAATATCCACTTCATTATAGGCCACTCCGAGGTAACTAAGCATTGAAATATGTAAGTAACTCTGGGGCCATTTTTATTCAAACTACCACATTAGAGGAGAAAAGTAATCACCAGTCTCACCCAAGTATGAACCCTGAGACCTACAACCAAACAGACCTACAACCTGTAAGATACACTGGTACAGTAATGGCACCAATGTTATGGGAGTAACCAATGACTTTTTTTTTTTTTAACTTAAGATCCACTCTATGAGATGGAACTATGTTCCTGAACTATTATTGAGGCCAAAAATCTAACACTAGTTTATGTCATGGACCCTGGGGGAAACCTATTATTATTATTATTATTCTGCTAAATGAACATAGCAATAAAATGATTCCTAGTGATATATTGCTATCCCCATAGTTTAACATATAGCTCAACACTCATCAGAGAAGCTTCTTACAGAAGAAGGTAATTAATCCAGACCCATAACTGGACAATGTACAGATAGTCTGAGATTTTTGGAGCACTCGGTCTTAAATGGGATGGCTTTATCAAATCCCTCCTCTCAAGGATCAGGATCTTAAGACCCAAAGGTGGTCAATGACTCCCAAGAGCA
The DNA here is from genome assembly GCF_907164565.1 of Psammomys obesus. Classification (NCBI taxonomy): domain Eukaryota; kingdom Metazoa; phylum Chordata; class Mammalia; order Rodentia; family Muridae; genus Psammomys; species Psammomys obesus. The sequence continues at coordinate 2,581,000 of NW_026591711.1, forward strand.
CGGCAAACAGTGTTGATGCAAAGAAGACCTCACAGAGGCTGTGGCAGCATGCCCAAGGCCTGTACAAATGCAAACCAGATAAAATCCCAGCACAGAGAAAGGAAGATGGGCACAAAGCTCCACCCCTAACCAAGAAGCCATTTGTAATTGATATCTTTTGGAAGTTTTTACCAATGGAGCAAGGATTATACTCCAGGGGACGTCTCATGCTTAGAAACAGTTGGACCAACAGACTATATTGTGTGTATGATGTTGATGTCGGTGTTGTTATTACGGTTTAATATTTTTGTCAGTTTGGTTATTGTTTTGTTTTCTTTGGTTTTGTTCTGTTTTGATGTAAGAGAAATAACAGGAATTTGATGGATAAGGAAGTAGGGAAGAACTGAGGAAGCTTAGGGGAGGGGAAATATGATCAAAATATATGGTATGAAAAAAATAATGTAGTTAAAAAAGAGACCCTAAAGACTTAACCAGAAAGCTCTTAGAACTGACACATTCAGCTAAGTGGAAGGATGTAAAATTAACATACAAAAATGAAAAGCTTGCCTATATGCTAATGACAAACATACTGAGGAAGAAATCAGGGAAACAAAATTCAGTAAAAAGTTGCTGGTGAGATGGCTCACCAGTTAAGAGCACTGGTTGCTCTTCAAGAGGACCTAAGTGTAATCCCTAGCACCCACATGGCTCCAACACTCAGACACACAAACATGCAGGCAAAACCCCAATGCGTATACAATAAAAATTAATAAATTATTTTATAAAAGGTAATAAAAAACAAACTATCTCAGAATAAACTTAATCAAGGAAGTGGACAGCTTCTATGAGAGAAACTTTAAAACACTCCAGAGAGAAACTGAAGATGACACTATAGACTGTGGAGCTACCCGCCATTCTCTTGGATTGAAGACTCAATAGTGCGAAACTGGCCGTCTTAGCAGAATCAGATTCAACGCACACACACAGAGAATTAACAAATGAACAAACTGTAACTTAAAAAATGGGCTGGGTTGCTGAACAGAACTCTGAGGAGAAGGAACACTCTCAATTCCATCGTCATCAGCCTCCTATGCTGGTACCTGCCGGTTCAGCCAACCATGGAGCAAAAGTTTTTGAAAAGGTTGTCAGCATTGAACTTGTACAGTTTTTTTTTTCTCAAGTTTAGTCTATGAACAATAAAGTTGAGCAGCTGTTTCCATGAATTTGCATTGCACTAGGAATATATGTAGAGACCGACCACCAACCATTTTATTGGTTTAAAAAAAAAAGAAAGAAAGAAAAAGAAAAGGAATTATAACACCAGATGACATTTGTACCCCAAAGAGGAGGTCTTGGAACTGATCTAAAGAAGTCAAGGGGAGACACTTCCTCTGGATCAGAGTTTTCAGATCTTTTGAGTAGCACTGACTTAAGGATTTTATAAATACAGGTGACTTTCTAACATGCCCTTCCTGCCATATGTAGTAGCACACACTTTAATCTCAGCTCTCAGGAGGTAGAGGCAGATGGATCTGGATCTCTCTGAATTCAAGGCTAGCCTACCCTGCATAGTCAGTTCCAGGCCAGCTACCTATCTACACACACATACACACACACACACACACACACACACACACACACACACCGCCAAAGAAGAAAGTAGCTTTCCTGTCCCTACTCTCTTCAGATCTCCTCAAAGTTTATCTTAAGGGTAACCTCATAGGTACAAATGAAGAAAAGGCTTTCACTTTCTTCTTGGGGAGTGGGTGTGGGCTCAAGACAGGGTTTCTCTGTATAGCTCTGGCTGTCTTAGAAATCACTCTATAGTCCAGATCGGCCTTTAATACACAGAGGCCAGCCTCTGCCCCGAGTGCTGGAATTAAAGGCATATGCCACCACTGCCTGATAGCATTTACTGTTTTAATCTTGTTTTGTTTTTTCTCTAGACAAACTATTATGTAGCCCAGTCTGGCTTTGAATGCCTATGTGCTGCTGGGAATCAACTCCACAGCCGGGACTGTGGGTGTGGCTCACCAGGTGAAGACATGCTTGCCACCAAATCTGAAAAACTGAGTTCGGTCCCTGGGCCCTACCTGGTGGAAGGAGAAAACCAACCCTTGCCAGTTGTCTTACACTCACTCACTCACTCACTCACTCACTCACTGACTCACTCATACATAGAATAAATAAACAAATGTAACAAACCCAGGGTTTATGCTTGCTTGGCAGGAACTCCACCACCTGAGCTACAGCCCAACCCAAGGAGGAAAAGAAACGTTTTTGGGCTCCAACTATGTACAAGACTCAGGAAGTTCCTGCCATGGCTAATGGATCATCCATGTTCTCATTTGGTTCACAGCATGTCCTAGAGAAACCCTTAAGTCACTTACATCAAAATATTTTAGAACTCAAGTGTCATCTTGGTTTCTAAGAATTTCAGAAATTTCTATACATGCTCCCAAACAAGCTACAAGCTTCTGAACTCAATCATCCCATTTCATATTCCTCACAGTCTCCAACAGCACACCAGGAAGAAAATCGCTCTATAAAAAGCTCAATATGGCTGACATTTACTGAGCCAAGACCATCCTGAATCCTCTATTCAGGCACTAAATGCTGTGATCAGGGCTCTGTCCCAAGACTTCTAAATGATCTTGCTTCTCTTCATCCTCGCCATGCCCCACCCCGTCCGCAGTCACTCAAGGCTTAAAGTAGAAACACCTTCTGCTTGGCAATCACAGTAGGAGGGAGGCAGAGGCAGGGGAGGTGGGGAGGGGGGTTGGAGCATTTGAAGCCAGCCATTGAAGAACTGCTCAAAAAACCCAAAGACTGAGTGTGTATGTAGCTCAGTGCATTCTATCCCTAGCACCTCCTTTAAAAAAAAAAAAAAATCAAACCAAACAAACAAACAAAAAACAAAACAACAGAAACCTCTGCTTTTGCTCCTTTGACTTTTGCTGGACAAGACGGGGTGGAGGCTGGGGACAGCCAGATCGTAAGATGGAGCCTTGCAAAGTTTCTTAACTGACAAACCCTCATTGGGGCCTCTTTCTACCAGAGTCCCCAAAGGGAATGAAAAGGGGTTGGTAAAAATCTCTGCTTGTGAGGCTGGAGAGGCTAAGAACACTGTGAGCTCACATGCTAAGAACACTGTTCTTCCAAAGGTCCTAAGTTCAATTCCCAGGAACCACTTGATGGCTCACAACCATCTAAGATCTCGTATGCAGACAGAATGTTGTATAAATAATAAATAAGTCTTAAAAAATGTTTTAAAAAAAAGTCTCTGCTTGCAAAGCCCACGTTGAGTACTGTGCAGGCACAAAGGTGAACCAAACAGGTTCCTGGCCCTCAAGAATTTACAATAGTCAAAGCAGACTAACCCTCAGGCTCCGTGAAGCACAAAGTAGAATGGGCCAGGTGTCGAAATGCTGGCAGCTGGAGAAAGCACTGTGGGAGAACAGATAGAGGAGAGATTAATTCCCATAAGCTGAGTATTCGGAGAATGTAGTATTGGGGGACACCCCTTAGGAGCTGGGGGAAAACAACCCACAGATAACACAGTACTCTCTGCCTGTCCAGTCGTGCTTGGTGGTTTGCCTGGATCTCCTGGGAAACACAGAGAGTGAGCGTTTGCCCAAGCTCAACCTAGGAAGCAGTGTTGGGGTAGGTAGATTTGAGCACACACAGATAACCGTATAGAGCTGGTGTTCTCAGCTCTCAGGTGAGGCGCAAAGGATGCCATGAGGGAAGACTAGCAAATTGCAGAGTCCGTCTAGGGGAAGAGTGTAGATTCTGTGAAGGTGTAGAAATATGCGTGCGTGCATCTGCCTAATATTCTTTCATTGAAAAGGAGGCTTGGGATCTGTATGATTCTTGACTTTTGTGTAGTTGATCTGACCTCCCTGAATCCCTGTTTGAGGTGCTATTATCCTTGTTTGTTATCGAAAAGGGAACAGAAACACAGGTTATTAAGAAGCCCATGCAAACTTGTAAAACTGGCTGGTGATGGTGCAATCTGAATTCAGGGTCCTCTGTGCTGGGCAGTGGTCCCCGCATGGGCTTTTTGCCTCGAAAGCTGTCCAGCCACTTTCCCCATAGTTTACACGCCCTGTCTCTTCCCACTTCAACTCCCCGAACTTTCCTCCATTACCACCTCTAGTTTTTCAGCTAGAATGGTCGAGCTCGGTACCCCAGGGCTGCCGGAGGTGTCCGGGAGCCCCAAATCCACTCCAAAACGTTTTGAGACCCCTCCTATAAAAACGCTTGGAGCCCAGGCCAGACATGGGTGTGTCCCAAGGGCGATGCCTGCGGCTCGGGGCGGGGCGAAGCTTAACTAGGGATTTGGCTGTGGGGCGTGGCCAGGCAGTGGGGCGGGCCCTGAGAGCTGGGTAGTTGCAGGTGCCTCCTCCTCCGCCTCTCCCGGTCCCCGGCCGCGCCAGGCACTGTGCCTGCAGCCGTTGGAGCGCCTTTGTGCCTGGCTGGGGTGAGGCTGCGACCGCCCCTTGTACGCCCTGGTCCATTGTCTTCCCGGCTGGTGCCACCGCGGCCGCTGCAGCGCCGGGCCGGGTGGGCGTCCGCATCCCAGGCGCGCCGTGGGAGATGAAGCTCCCGAAGCTCCCGAAGCCGTGGTGGGCGGGCGGCGGCCTCCTGCACCTCACGCTGCTGCTGAGTTTGGCCGGCCTCCGTGTGGACCTGGACCTCTGCCTGCCGCCGCCGGCCGCCGCACTTTGGGAAGAGCTGCTCCCACTCGGTCCCACCCGCCCCGCCTCGGCTTCTAGTCTCTTCTCGGCCTCGGGAGGCTGGGGACGTGCCCCCCAGCTGCCTACCAAGGGCCGGCTGCTGCGCGAAGTGCGCGCGCTCGGAGTCCCCTTCATCCCCTGCACCCGCGTGGACGCGTGGCTAGTGCACAGCGTGGCGACCGGGGACGCAGACGGGGCCCACGGGCTGCTCGGCACCGCCGCCTCGTCGGCCGTGGGAGACGGTGCCCAGGCGCCCCCCGCGGGCGGCGGGGACCCTCGAGCGGCTCAGAGCAGCCCTCTGGCCGCCGAGGAGGAGGCGGAGAAGGCGGCAGAACCGACGGCGCAGGTGCGAGACGCCGGCGGGAGTCAGGTAACCTACAGGGACGCGAGCGAATGTTAGGTCTGCGCCCTCCGGGCTTGGAAGGACCGGCCCGGAGCCCTAGGGTCGCGACGGCTACACAGGGTCACACCCGCTCTCTCCTTTCTGCTTACCCTAGGTAGTTGTAGGTTGTGGAACGAATCTGCCCCACCTCTTTCTGAATGAAGGAGGTGGAATTTGATTTTGGGGAAAGTGGATGGAATCCGCTTGCGTGCGGAGAACACCCTTCCTTGTGTTTGATGGCTGTAGAGGGTAGTTTGGTAATGGGGAAGCGATAGGGGGATGGTGCTGTCCAAACCGTGGCATTTTAATCTTTAATCCGTACCCCGAATGCGTAAAGATGTCTTGGTGGGGAACCTGTGCAAGATCTGGAGGAGGCCCCGGTCTCCGCGAAGACGCGCCTCTCTCTGAAGAACCACGCACCCAACGCACGGGCAGGGCCCTGGCCCTGAATTTAACCTTACCTGTAGCCTGTTTGTGGTTGTGCTGTTGTGCTCCTGGAGTAAGGGGAGCCCCGGTGTTGAGTGCAGTTGGTCCCTCTGTGATTTAACCATCCACCTCCTCGCCTGGGAGTCCTCCCTACTGGAAACGTGTGAGATCCCTTATTTACATACACAAAGCACTCCAGTGTCCTTTGGTTGCCGGGTCTCTCCTTCGGATGAACTTTTTTTTTTTGTTGTTGTTGTTTTTAAAGGCTTCCACAAGATCTGTAAACTGAAACCAGAAAGACCTCTGCAGCTAGAGAGTTCCTGCCTCCCCGGGAGTTTCCTTAGGCCCAGAGCTTGATGTTAACTGAAGTGAATCCACAAGTGTTTGTAGGATGTTGTTTTTGTGACAGCAGTCTTGTGCAAAATGGGGCTGAACTGGTTTGTTTGCGGCTCTTCAGATTTACCCTGTTTGTGCAGGCACTTGCCTGACAGGCTCCTCCACCCTTTCTTGGAGGGGTCATCGCAGTGAGGTGCTGGTGATTCACTGCTCTGCTGATTTGATCCCTTCCTCCTCCCAGGGATGGGAACTAATGGGGTGGGGGCCGGTGTTAGCCTTGGTAGGCTCCTGTTGGTGTAGCACAGACAGGAAGCCGTGCCCCGTTCCACCTCACAGATCTGAAGCCCAAGGGAGAGGGCTGTCACCCCTGGAGGGGCACTTCTCATCTTAGGAGCGCCTCTGCCTTTTCTGGTCCCGTGAAGTGTGGGTTTGAACTCCAAGGTGGATTCCGTATGAGGTGGCACCGCACTGCTCTCACAGCCCAATGTCATCCAGCTTGCTAAGTGTACAAGCCTTTGAAGGGGGAAGGGAAGCTTTTCCGAGAACTCTGGTCCCATCATTACCTGGTTAATACCTATGTGGGCTGGTGGGCTCGTTTCGGAGGCAGCTCTGAGGGCCTGGGAACTGAAACACAGGTTAAGAAACTGGAAGCCAGGAGAGGGTAGTGCACACCTTTAATCCCAGCACTCTGAGACAGAGGCCTAGTCTACACAGCAAGTTCCAGGACAGCCAGGGCTACACAGAGAAACCCTGTCTTTAAAAACAGAACAAAACCAAACAAACAAAAAGAAAAAAAAAGAAAAACAAACAAACAAACAAACAAACAAAAACCTCCTGCAAGGTAACAAAAGTGGCTGGTGATGGAGAGTGGAATCTGAACTCAGGTGTCAGACTCTCTCTCTCCTTGGCTGTGCTGGACTTGCTTTGTAGACCAGGCTGGCCTCGAACTCACAGCCATCCTTCTGCCTCAGCCTCCACACATGCTGGAATTACAGGCTTGCACCTCCACACTGGCTATCTTTCTCTTCTTACCCTCTGGGTCAGCCAATAGTCCTCACAAGAAGGACCTGGAGACCCTCTTTCTTAAAGCCATTGTGGTCTACCTCCTCCAGTCTCCCACCACCCTCTAACACTTCTCTTGGCAGTGCCTTCCCTGGCTGGGCTGGCATGTGTCCCTGCTGGACCCATGGTAGCAGTGGGATTTGGCTCTGTTCAATCAAGCAGTGATCAGTTGCCGAGCCCTTTAGAACTCTGGGAGCCAGGTCACTGTTGCGGTATGTGTCTGATTTGTACTTAAGGGAAAGAAACCCAAGGGAGGTCAGGGAACTTGGCTAAATCCACACATTAGTTAATGCCAGAAGTGGACTGAGTTCCAGAGTCTTCCGTCTCCCAGATTCATATATTAATTAAGTACTGTGGGCTGTACTCCGGTTCTGTCTATAAGAATGCATCTGGGATAGGATGAGTCAGCCCTGACTCAGCCTGTCTTCTGGCCCCAAGACAATTGCTTTCTGGTTCTGGATTTGTTTGTTTGCTTGTGGTCTGTTTGGTAGGTGGTGGTGGTGGTGGTGGTTTTGTGGTAGGGTGTCATGTGTCCCTCATTAGTCTTGAACTTGCTATATAGACAAGTGTGACCTTAAAGCCTTGAAGCTTACCCTTTGCCCTCTCTCTAGTGCTGAAATTACAGGCATGAGCCTCCACAACTAGCTTTATTGAGTATTGTTAGCCAGGCTGGCCTTGAACTCTTAGGCCTCTTGTCCCAGCCTCTCAAGTGCTGGGATTACAAGTGTGTGTCACCAAGCCTGGCTTGGTTATCAACTAGAGGCAGGTTATCAACTAGAGATCTCAGTGGTTAGGAGCCTTTGCTGCCCTTGTGGAGGACCCAGGTTTGGATCCGAGCACTCACATGGTGCCTAGCAACCATCTGTAACTCCAGTTCCAGAAAGATCTGACGCCCTCTTCTGACCTCTGAGGACACTGCATGCACACAGACAGACCTGTAGGCAAAACACTCATACACGTTAGGTAAAAATAAATACATGTTTTAAAAATCTTAATAAAATAAAAAGCAGGCTGTGCATTCATGATGAGGATCAGGACTCTGGGGAAAACGGCCTAGGGAAATAATGTCACTTCCTCCGTAGCTTATGTGACTCGCCGGAGTCCCAGGATCTCACTAGAAGTGGGAAAGTGAAGTTTTCCTGGAGGTGAGCTGTGGATGGGAAAAGCGAGTGTGAGGTGCCAGCTTGGTGCCTGGGTGGCACTTGTCCTTTCCCTACATTTAAAGTCTGTGCTTGTCGCCATTTGCCTCTTTCCCCTGGCCTTGTTTGTTTCTATCCAGCTTACTAGGGAGCGGTGTGTAGGCTCCATAGGAATGTGGGAGGAGAATTAGCTAACTGATCAATAATTCCAGTGACTTACATTGGAGTTGGGAGACGTTCTGTTTTTAGAGTATAATTTTCCATAGCTTTTATGCACATGCAGAAACATTTTGGAGTCGGGGATTTTCAAAGTATCGGAAGTAAGCACTGCTTTGATTTCACTTCTTAGAGCGGCAATCATCATGAAAACAGACTCTGGAATTCCCCAGAACTGACAGCTTCCTTTTTATAACCGTGGCCATTCACTTAGAACTGTCGGAGCTCTGCTCCGCCCGGGGAACTGTGGCTGCTCAAGAAATAAAGCTACCTGGCTTTCCCAAGTGGGGGCTCACAACTGTCTCTTACTGCAGTCCTGGTAACTCTAACACCCTCTTCTTGCCTCTGAGGGGCTGCAAGCATTTGCTGCCCTGGCAGAGGACCCAGGTTAGGGTCCTAGCATCCACACGGTGGCTAACAACCATCTGTAAGTCTGGTTCCAGACATTTGCACTGCATGCAGGCATACATGCAAGCAAATAGCCGAACACATAAGAGAAAATAACAAAAAATTAAAATAATGGTTCTGTCGCGTTAACTGTATGTCAGCATTTCAGAGAGCTTTGTTGGCAACTGAGTTGGTTGTGGTTGTCTTGTGGTTTTTCATCTCCTGTGACAGCAACCAACCCTCCGCTGTGTGAGCTACCCTACCAAATGTCCTGCCTTTCTTTGGGATGGTTCCTTCGGTTCGTAGAATCACTATGGTCCACGGATCATCCCAAGAATGATGGGGAGAGAAAGACCGTCTCTGATTTGAAGTAAATTTAGTTTCCATTTCAGAATCAAAGGTACCTATCTCCTGACGCCTAGGCGGTTGGTCAGAGGCGGGGAGCAAACGCTTGGTTTTCACTAAGCTGTGATGCAGGCGCCGTCTTCATTCACAGTGGCGCGGTTCCCCAGTGGGGTTTTCATTTTGCTGTTAGTGGGCGGTGTATAGGTATACCTTGGCCCCTTGAGGAGGAAAGAACGGCGTAGCCATTGTACGAGGACCCACAGATTGGGCGCTTACATAGAAACCTATTGGGAGACAGGAAGTCCAAAGCAGAGTGTCAGTAGAGTGAGTCCTTCCAAGGATGGATGGGAGAATCTGCATTTTGGTGGTTTGCCGGAGCTTCTGGTATTCTGTGGCTTTTGCTGCGCAGTCAGTCTCTGCCTCCCTTCCCCTTCCCATGTTTCCCTTCTGTAGGAAGGGCAGTCACATGGCGTCCACCCAGCGCTCTTTTTACCCAGTTATATTTGCAGTGACGCGGTTTATATGGCTGCCTTCTTAGGAGTTAGGACTTAAAGGGAACTGTGGAAGGGACAGTTTGACCTAAACCAGTCCCATCGCCCTTCTGTCAGGTGTACAGCTTGCTTGTACTTGAGCTATTAGACACGGAGTCAGTTAGTTTCTGTACGGGGCTGTTTGTGGCAGCACTCGGTGTGTCCTGATGAGAACTTTAAACCCTTGTCGCTGTCGTTTTGTTGTCTGTTTTGTTGCTGGGTTACAGAAAAATCTCTCTATCTGTTCAGTTATTCCCCACTTTGTCTTGCTGCTTAGCTCACATAGTAGGAGTCTAGTATACAGGGCACAGGGGTCAAGGGAGGCCAGTCTTGGAGTCACAGGGCTAGCGCCGAGCCAGGCCAACCAGATTGTCTCCATTGCATGTATGTCCTACCTGCCGCATACTTCACTGTCTCTGTAAAATGGGTGCTAACAGGGTTAGTGTGGATATGGTTAGCCAGTCAGGCTAAGCAGAGCTGGTATGCCGCTGGCCTTCGAATTTGCTACTGTCGATCATCCTGGCAGGGTTCCAGAGTCCCCCCTCCAGCCACACACACACACACACACACACACACACACACACACACACACACACTTTGTTCTGCTACCAGGGCTACCTCTGCTGAGGAGGCTCCACCAGCAAATCATTACCTTCTAGTCCATATTTTGTCATTCAAGGTTCCCCAGGTATGGCCACTGTGACACCAATCTTCCTGAACTAATAGCCTGCTGATCAGGTGCCTGTGACCTGCTTTCCAGCCCAAAACTCCTTCCCCTGCTCTCCCCAGACAATCCCCGGCTCACTCCCTTATCTTTTGCCCAGAATGCCATCCTTTCATTCCTCTCGTGTCTTTCACTGTTAAATCCTCAGGCTGGCTCAGCTGTCACCCAATCCTCAAAACACCTCCCCTTCCCTTGAGCCAACACTGCACCCCGTAGCCTTTCTTCTGTCACACGGAGCTACTGTGGACCGCAGTGTCCAGAGTGTGGCAGCTTCAGTCCACCCAAGACCAGGAGCAGAGTGCAGTGCGGCATGTACCGTCTGCAGGGTCAGTCTGCTGAGGCTTGCGCTGGGTGGATGCCCTGACTGCGATGAGCTGTGGGGTCCTTCAAGGCCAGATCACCAGGTAGAAAGTAGACAAGCTCTGAAATCCGTGACCACTTCCTGTCAGCCGCTCAAGTGTGCGGGGCCATTGAAGAGCAGACTTTCAAGTTGTCATTGTAATTGGGTCAGGTGTCAAGATTGAGGGCTGCCTGAGCTGACAGAGCAAGTTAGCGGCCTTGCCTGGAGTAGAACTGGTTGCTGTTCCTAAGCATTGCGTAAGCCACATCTCCCACCCACTTGGGAACTCCAAAGGGAAAAACAACCCGCTCCCATTGAGGGCAGCTTTGTGTGGAATGGCTCCACCGACGCAGCTGTGGTGGAGCTCATACAACTCTGAGCAGCTGGAGGTGGCAGAGGCATGCGCCCCAGTTGTTTAGGTCGGGTAGCAGGTGGTGGCTGGCAGAATGTGCTCGTGCCTTGGGAAGCCTCCAGGGCCTAGAACGGGGTTCCCATCTTCTCAGCCAGGCTTTGTCGGGATAAATGGAATGAGCAGAGTATGAATGAATAAACACACACACTCAGACAAATCAGGGAGTTGGCCAACACAGAGTTGTAGGGACTGGCACATGCAGACGGTAGGACAGTAGAATGCCCTGGCAACTCACCAGAGGCCGGGATGCTGCAGGCTTCTGGCCGGATTTCTCCTCCTGGAAGCCGCCATGTTGCTCCTGAAGTTTTGCGACCGATGGGATGTGGCTACTTACTGAAGACACTTCAAGTCAGCTGGTATAATGACACCCGTTGATTCCTACGGAGCGAATAGCGTTTGTGCGGTGGAGACTGTGGATGCTGGATACCTCGACAAGTAAAGCCACTTCAGCCCCGTTTCCTCCTGCAAACCTGCCTTTCTGAGTTGGTGAGAAGAGAATATCTGTATCCTTTTTGGAGTGTCTTGGTGAGGATTAAGTGGAAAAGCTCTGCTGGGTTCCTGTGTTTTAGGAAACGTCAGGTCTCCTGGAAACATCATCCTCTCCAGGCAACTGCTGGCAACCTCAGTAAGACAGAACGCCTTCTTTCCTGCTAGGGAACTCTTACTGGCAGTGGAAGAGCAGGAGGGTCAGGAACAGTGTGTCAGCTGACCCAGCAGGTGTTTCCAAGTTCAAACTTCTTTCATTTCCCACATTCCAGGTAACATTCCCCTGGATGAAAGTGGAATGGGCTGAGAAATGAGGAGCTGGCTTTCAAATAAATTAGTACTAATGATGAGGGGCCAGAAAGATGGTGCCCTAGGGAAAGGCTCCTGCCAGCAAACCAAAGGACATGAGTTCAATCCCTGGGACCCTGTAGTAAAAGGAGAAAACTGACTCCTGCAAGTTGTCCTCTGCCCTCCATATGAAATCATACACAAATAAATAAATGTCATGTTTTGTTTTGTTTTGAAACAGGGTTCCTCTGTGTAGCCCTGGCTGTCCTGGAACTCGCTTTGTAGACCAGGCTGGCCTCGACCTCACAGAGATCCACCTTTCTCTGCCTCCCGAGTGCTGGGTTTAAAGGCATGTGCCACCACGACCGGCTTAAATATCACCATTTTTTAAGTAAACTATCAGAACAGGAGAGAACTTTGCTAAGCATCTTATGTCATAATTGGGGCACAAGTTACACAGGTGCCTCCATGTGACATAGTGAATATCTGAGAGTATGTGTCTGCACCTCTGCAAATCCTGTCCCCAAAACTGTGATCAGAGAAGAGCTGAAGGTGAATAATTGAGGATTGGTAGAGTGCATGCCTAGTTAGCAGGAAGCCTTGGGTTCACCAGCTCCAAAACCCGTGTCATGCTTCATGCCTTTACCCCAACACTCAGGAAGTGGAGATAGGAGGTGCAGGAGTTTAAGGCCAGCCTGGGCTACATGAGAGCTGCCATTTTGAGGACCAGTTGGGCTGGGATAAACTCACATTAAATAAATAGACAATAAAGGAACAATATCTCCTCCCCCCCCCTGCAACACACACACACATGCACACCCCTCTCCACACACTCCCAATAAACTTCAGCCTGCAGAAGGGGCTGCATGCAAAAGCAATGGCTCCTGGGGGTTGGGGCGCGTGTCCTTGTGTCTTGAATGTTACAGCTTCTGTTTGAAAGTTGGCCTGGTTTTGGGTTGGCTTTGTTTTGTTTTTGTACTGGTCTTCCCTTAGTTAGCCACATTGAATGTGGGCCTTTTGTGTCTTCGCTTTGGCTGCCCGGGTCCGCTGCTGTCTAGCTGGCTCACAGCCTCCTCCAGGGGCCTGCAGACGTGGATTTGTGTACCTCGCATTTTACTGCTAAAACTTTCTAACGTATGTTACAAGTCAAGAAAATGGAACTAGGAAAGCAAACCTCTTTCCCACCCCCAGCATGTCTAATTCATAATGAGTCCTGACTCATCGTGAGCTTAAGGGATGTACACCTGGATCGGGAGGGTCATTAAAGAATCAGTACATGTCAATAGAGGAATATCGAATGGCAGAGAAACACTTAAGGAAATGCTCAACTCCTTAGTCGTCAAGGAAATGCAAACCAAAACGACCCTGAGCTTTCACCTTACATTCCTCAGAATGGCTAAGATCAAAGACTCAAGTGACAGTTCAAGCCAGAGAGGATGTGGAGAAAGGGGAACCCTCCTCCATTGCTGGTGGGAATGTAAACTCTTAAAACCACTTTGGAAATCAATTCGGCGCTTTCTCAGACAATTAGGAATAGTGCTTCCTCAAGATCCAGCTATACCACACCTAGGCATATATCCAAAAGATGCTTAAGTATACAACAAGAACATTTGCTCAACCATGTTCATAGCAGCTTTATTTGTAATAGCCAGAATCTGGAAACAACCCAGATGTCCATCAACTGAGGAATGGATACAGAAATTGTGGTACATTTATACAATGGAATTAAAAACAAGGAAATAATGAAATTTGCAGGCAGATGGTGGGAACTAGAAAAGATCATCCTGAGTGAGGTATCCCAGAAGCAGAAAGACATACAGGGTATATACTCACTCATAAGTGAATATTAGACATAATAAAATATAATAGGACAAACATAATAAAATCTGTACATCTAAAGAAGCTAAACAAGAAGGAAGACCCTGGGTAAGATGATCAATCCTCATTCAGAAAGACAAAAGGGACAGACATCAGAAGAGGGAGAAAAAAGGGAACAGGACAGGAGCCCACAGAGGGCCTCTAAAAGACTCTACCCAGCAGGGTATCAAAGCAGATACTGAGGCTCATAGCCCAACTTTGGCCAGAGTGCAGAGAATCTTAGGAAAGAAGGGGAGATAGAAAGACCTGGAGGGGACAGGAGCTCCACAAGGAGAGCAACAGAACCAAAAAATCTGGGCCCAGGAGTCTTTTCTGAGATTGATACTGCAATCAAGGACCATGCATGGAGATAACCTAGAACCCCTGCACAGATGTAGCCCATGGCAGCTCAGTGTCCAAGTGGGTTCCCTAGTAATGGGAACAGGGACTCAGTGGCTGGCTCTTTGATCACCTCCTCCTGAGCAGGGAACAGCCTTACCAGGCCACAGAGGAAGACAATGCAGCCAGTCCTGATGAGACCTGATAGGCTACGGTCAGAGGGAAGGAGATGAGGATCTCTCCTATCAGTGCACTGGGGGAGGGGCATGGGAGGGGAGGAAGGAGGGGGCTTCAGCTGGGATACAAAGTGAATAAACTGTAATTAATGAAAAAAATAATTAAAAAAATAAAAATCAGCACCCAGAGCCAGGCGGTGGTGGTGCACATCTTTAATCCCAGCACTTGGGAGGCGGAGGCAGGTGGATCTCTGAGTTCCGGGCTGTTCTGGTCTACAGAGGAGAGTTCCAGGACAGCCAGGGCTACACAGAGAAACCCTATGTAGTTTACATTTTAATTTAATTTATTTTTCTTTTAGCTTTTAGAGACAGGCTTTCTCTTTGTAGCTTTGGCACTCAAATTTTAGATCAGGCTGGCTTGGAACCCAGAGGTCTGCCTGCCTCTGCCTCCTAAGTGCTGGGATTACAGGTGTACACCACTGCGCCCAGCTTAAATTTTATTTTTAAACCAAAATTTAAAGAGAAAAAAGAAAGAAGGAAGGAAGGAATTCATACCAGGCTTCTAGCTGGCAATGGAATGAAAATGCCCACAGCCAAATGCAAATCCTGTTATTCACTCACTCACTCACTGTGTGACAGGTTAGTTGTCGGACTTCTGTGCCTCAGTTTCCTCCTCTGTGGAAGGAATGCTAACAGTATGTACCTTGTCAGGATGCTGGGCAGCTTAAATGAGGTAATAGCCATGGTACCTACAGGGAGAGCGTGGTAGACATGAGCTGTAATTATTCTAAACTGCTATTTAAAAAAAACCCAGGCCAAACAGGACACAGGCTGTCTTTATCTGGCTTCTTGGTTCTCTAGGCCGGATGACTCCAGCTTGCCTGCAGCCTAGAGACAGGCCTCGATTCTCAGCTCCCTCTGATGTCATCCCACTCACAGACAGTGCTCTGTTCTTTGTCTTTGAAGCTTCACCCAACCCTCAGAGTCAAAGCAGGTCTTGTCACTCCTCCCCCAGGTGAGAAAATGAAAGGGCCAGTTAGGCCAGCCGCAACTGCTCACAAAGGGCACCAAAGGGCACGTCAGGAGTGAAGAGCTCCACCCAGTCCTCAGGACCCGGTACAATGGAGTAAGCCCAAGCTGCCTTACGGGGGCTTTCAGGGGCCTTCCAAGAGAAAAAACAAAACCACAGGAGAAAAGACCAACTTTGCATCTCTCTCCCCCACACCCTGCTCATCACTCATACAGAAAGGCTTCCCTCCATAAACTCTCCTGGGTGACAGAGGCAAACAGGCCGCATAAGCTAATAGCCTACCAGGAAAGAAAAGGCCCAACAGGACAACACCTAGGTGCTGCAGAGAAAATCATGAGACTTTGGAGGCAGGCTGGTGAGAAGGTCCAAACTGAGGTTCTGATGTTCCTTGTACAGAAAGAGAGCAGGATATGGTAGGACAGGCCTTCCTGCAAGCGTCAGCATCTGAAAGAAAAAATCACATAAAGTGACCCTCCCCCCATGCCCACACACATTTATGTTGGCTTCCTAGGACACACATGGAACCTTTTTTTTTTTTTTTTTAATTTCGTAGTGAGGTTCCAGCCCACGAGAGTAAAACTCACCCACACACAAATGACTTAATGTAACTCAGTGACACAGTTAAATGGCCTGTGCTATGAGAGCATAGGCCACAGACCTCTACTGTAGCACAGACGCAGTCTCAGAGAGCACCCCTATGCCTCAGCTGTGAGCGAGCTGAGACGAGGGAAAGGCAGGAGCAGAGATGGCCAGGCTGCCCGATCTCTTTTAGAATGTTAATTGAGTGTTTTGGCAGCTGTTAGCAAGATTACCAAGGCTCCCGAGTCAGAAGCTATAAAAGGGATGATTCGTGCGTCTTGAAATGTATGAAAGGGGGGAGGGGCTGGAGAGATGGCTCAGAGGTCAAGAGCACTGCTTCCTCTTCCAGAGGTCCTGAGTTCAATTCCCAGCAACCACATGGTGGCTCACAACCATGTAAAATGAGATCTGGTGCCCTCTACTGGCCTGCAGGTGCGCACAGGGAGAACATTGTATACATGATAAATAAATATATAAATAAATCTGAGAGAGAGAGAGAGAGAGAAATGTTTGAAGGGGCATTTCCACAAATACTTAAAATACAAATTCCATTGTAGCCCTACATTACAGAATTCGGGAAACTGAGGGTCAAAGAGGCTTAGCAAGGAGTCCAAGTTGACACAGCTGCTGGGATAGGGTAGACCTTTTCCCTCAGTCAGCTTGTGGCTAAACCTCCTAGTATATGTCACCCTGGGTTTTGCAAGCTGTGATAGGATTTGTACCCATAGGTAGTGGCCTCTTTTCACTCTGTAAATCCAAATACTGTAACAGGGGCTCCTCTACCCATGGGTACCTCCTCCTCTCCGGCCCAGAGGCAGAATTGCTAGCTATTGGGTTGTCTTGGAAAGCATACTCTGAGGCTAAGTTCAGTGTTCCCATTTAGAAAGGGCACCCAAACGCAGGGTAGTTAAGCACTGTGCTGTCAGTGTTCCACTGAGCTGTTACGGCCCTGCCCCTTCCCACTTTGACCTTTTCAGTCATAGAATGAAGGCACCTGGGAAGGCATGACCTGATTTTAAATGAGGGAAGGAGAGACAGCTGTCCGCCGGTGCCTCAGGTCACCAACAGCCGTCACTAGTCCTTCCCTGTTGGGATGTCTGTATCTTCATGTGTGCCCCTAACCCAGGGTAATTCCTCGACTTCATCACTTATTAGGATCCTGGTACCCCTTGGCTTCCTAACTATCTGCCGCCAGCAATGAGATGAGTGAATGCACAGGGATCTTCTGAGAAGACGCCTGATGACCACCTGCTGCTGTGCAAATGAAACCATTCCTAGCCCTGGTGGGCATCAGTCAAGATGCTTCTGTTTGCCTTCCAGAGCTTATATCGTTGCTGGTGTGGTGATACACACTTGTGTCCCAGTACTTGGGATCTAAAGGCAAAAAGATCATGAGTTCAAGTCTTGCTTGGACTACAATTATGAGTTCAATGTTTTTATTTATTTATACAGATGTTTTTGTGTTTTTTAAACTCCTTTTAAAAGATTTGCTTTATTTTTTTATTTTATATATTTGCGTGTTTTGCCTGTGTGTGTGTGTGTGTGTGTGTGTGTGTGTGTGTGTGTGTGTGTGCACGTGTGCCTGGTCCCCTTGAAGGCTAGGAAAGGGTATCAACTGGAGTTACAAATGGTTGTGTGAGCCACAATGTGGGTTTGAGGACTCTAAGCTGAGTCACCTGCAAGACCAGCAAGAGCCCTTAACAGCTGAGGAATTGCTCCTGCCCTTTATTTTGTTTCTGCTTTTTGCTGGTGGTGGTTTTGAGAATAGGTCTGAGTACAGACTCCAGGCTGGCCTAGAATTTGTGGCAATCCTCCTGCCTCTGCCCTAGTATCTCTTATCTTTAGAACAAAAAGTGCTGTCTTGGGTTCATGTCTCCACTCCCTGCCATGACTGAATCTTGAGAGGATGGCCTGTCCAGTGGCATAGTTATTAGTTGTCCCCTCTCATTTACTCTTCACAAATGCCACTTGGCTTCCACCCTAAAGCAGTGTTGAAGGCCAACAGCCTATTAGCAATTCCCACGGGTTCTTAGGGCTGGAACCACCTTGAGGCATCATTGTAGCAGACCTGCCGAGTCCTTCTGAAACACGCTCTTGGATTCCAGGACACTGTGATGAAGAGACGTTCTTCTGGGCCAATCCCTTGTCCAAGTCATTTTGCTAAATAGATATTTTTTAGGGTAACCTTTTACCTCAAAATGTAATATAATTGGAAATAATAAAAATAAAGATAGGGGCTGGAGAGATGGCTCAGTGGTTAAGTGTACTGTCTGCTCTTCCAAATGGACCTGGGTTCAATTCCCAGCACCCACATGGCAGCTCACAACTGTCTGTAATGCCAATTCTAATGGATCTGACACCTTCACACTAATGCACATAAAATAAAATTAAATAATTTTTTAAAAATAAAGATAATTTCAGACTAAATGCAAGACTGAATGTGGTGGTGCGTTTCTTTAGTCCCAGCACTCAGGAGGCAGAGTCAGGTGGATCTCTGCGAGTTCCAGGCCAGCCTAGTCTCCGTAGCAAGTTCTGGGACAGCCAGGCATATACATAGTGAGGTCCTGTCTGCATGAAAAGGGGGTGGGATGGTGCTGGAGCGATGGCTCAGTGGACAAGAATCTAAGAGCACAGGCTGCTCTTCCGGAGGACTCGGGTTCAATTTTTAGCTCCTGCATGGCCGCTCACAACCATCTATACAATCCCACGGTGTCCAGTCCCTTCCTCTGGCCTCTGTGGGCGTTGCACACACATGGAGCACAGACACACAGGCGGGCAAAATTACTCATACACATAAAATAAAAATCTCAAAAAGAAATTTAAGCAAGAATATTGAATAATGTTGTTTACCAAGATTTTACAATTTCCCATTTTATTTTATATTAATAACTGTCAGAACACATAAACACATAATTCTTTTTTTACTGTCATGACACATTTAAAGAGTGAACCAGCACTACGGACTTCTTACTTAATATTGGATACATTTGTGTTTCCTAGGAGTGATTTTTCTTTTTCTGTATCCAGTTACCAAAGTAAGGAAATTTTGCTTCTTACTTCTTCTCTCCTCTTATGCTCTCCCACTATCTATCTGTCTCGCTCTCTCCCCGCCCTCATGGCTCACTCAGGCCCTAACTCCTCTTCCCTTCCCTTCCCTCAAATAAACCTCCCTGTATCAGGAAGGGGAAAAAAAAAGTGAGCAAGTTTATTGTGAATCTAGGATCATTGTCTTAGCCGGCTGCATTCAGAGCCCATGCCCCGGTAGCATCTAACTGATCACACCCGTCAGACACCTTTATTCTGGAATGGCTCCTCAGCATTAGATTAAGTATTGTTTCCTTCATAGCAGGGGGCATGGTGTCTGTCAACAGATGATAGTAGGCCATTTCTTAAGATGGTGTCTGCCAGGCTTCTCCTGTAGTGGTGTGGGGTTCTTTTGCGGTTGTTTTGGTTTGATCTACAGAATGACACTCTGAGGCTGTTTAAATGTCTTTTCATTATATTTAGCATCACCGTTTTGTTTTGTTTTGTTTAGTTATAGTCTACTGTGAGATATTTTTGTCCCACTCATTTGGTCATTTTATTCCTGAGTGGATTTGTCCTTTTGTTCAGCTCTTTAGTCAGTGAGTTGTGACTGATCATCACATGAGATAGGATTTCTCTTCCTGTTTCCGGTGAAGGTTGAGATAGGATGTCACTAGCTAGCCTGGAGCTTGGTATATATAGCAGATTGACCTTGAGCTCATAGAGATCCTCCTGCCTCACCCTCCCAAGTGCTGGAATTGAAGTTGTGTGTCTGTGCCTTCCCTTCACCCCGCTTCTGTGTGTATGGATGTTTTGCTTGCATGTAAGTTTGTACACCAAGTGTGTGTGGCGCCCTAGGAGGCCAGAAGAGGGTGTTGGATCCTTGGCAGTTATGGATGGTTGTGAGCCCCCATGGGGGTGCTGAGATGGAACCCAGATCTTCTGGAAGTATACAGCCAGCGTCCTTAACTGCAAAGCCATCGCTCCAGCCCCACCTGAAAGAGCTTTTAACCAACTGTTGGCCTCTTGCACTGCTATTCTGGTCATGTAGAATTTCTGTAACTTAAGACCTTCCCTGAATCATCCAGAATGTTACCAGCCCATCACACTGTAAAAGACATACACTCGCTCACACACAGATGGGTGCACACGTGTATACACACACACATACTCATATACACCGTGTATACACACACACAGAGCCTCCCAGACTATTGCTTCTTTGATCAGTTTCTGTATGGGATTGATCTAGCCTATGTGTGCTGTATGTGATGTCATAGGCATGTACTTCTGTTTGCATATTAGCATGGGTGTTCCTGTATATTGAATTACCTCACACATTACAGATCTTAGAAATTTTGTCCAACCACAGCAGCTTTATAAATAAAATAAGCCTTTGTTGTGAATCCAACATTTGGGGTTAGCAAGAGAAGCCTTGCCTGGACAAAAGATGAGCAGTAGAATGAATGGTGATCAGTGACCTCTCCCTCCCTAATTTAGGGAGGACTCTAAACTGTGGTACAGAAGAGTTTCTGCCACAGTCTAAGGAGGTTGTGCCTGATTTGCCTCCAACAGATATTTGCTAACGGGCGATAAACGACAGGTTCTGGAGTAGACAGCAGGCACACAGAGTCTCTGCCTTCAAGAAACTACTGTTGGTGTCAGCCTTGGTAACTCCAGCACTGTAGAGATAGAGACAGGTGCATCTCTGTGAGTTCAAGGCTGTTAATTCCGAAACCACTGAGCAGAGACTGCCACTCACAGATGCAGTTGGCAAGAGTGTTTTACTTCTCAAAAACCTGCATGCAGGGGTCAAACCATTTTACAAAATGGCGACCCTAGACAAAGGTGCACAGGCCTTTTTATAGGAAACTAGGGAAATTCTAGCAAAGGTTAGGTAATCTAAGACCTCATTGGTGGGTACCAGGTAAGTTACAAGGACCAGTTCCTCACTGGCTTGAGTCCAGGTGGTCAATGGGCGGCATTCCTGTGCCATGAATGTTTAACTACAGGATGAGATAAGGCTGCCCAGCCAGATGCCCCATCCTGAGACAAGATATTTTCCCATTCTTGTGGTTATTTCCAGGCTGTTCCTTGGGTAGGGGATTTTATGGTCTTGTTCCTGGAATTGGTGACCTATGGCCTAGTTCCTGGGACTGATGACTTTTCTTTTAATGTCAGGCCTGGTCCTAAAATGATGACAAAATAGTGTTTATGTCTTCCTCTCAAAGGCCAGCCTGGTCTACAGAGTGAATTCCAGGACAGCCAGGGCTATAAAAGAAAGAGATCCTGTCTCCAATAAATAATTGGATGGATGGATGGATGGATGGATGGATGGATGGATAGATGAATAGATTGTATAGATAAAAATAAAGTAAGTAAGTAAAAAAGAAGAAAAAGATTGGGAGCTGGGAGATGGCTAGGTGAGAGTGCTTGTCCTAGCAGGGCATTGGTGGAACATGCCTTAATCCCAGTCCTTGGGAGGTAGAGGCAGGCAGGCTGTATGAGTTGGAGGCCAGCATGGTCTACAGAGTGAGTTCCAGGATGGCCAGGGCTACACAGAGAGACCCTGTGAGGGGGCAGGGATGCTTGTCCTGCAAGCATGGAGACCTGAATTCAAATTCCCATGTAAAATTTGGGCACAGCCACTGGGTACCTATTACCCAGTGCCATGGGGAACAGAGACAAGAGGAATTTGGGGGCTTGGCTTGATGGCTGCTAGCCTAGTTCCAGGTTCAATGAGAGGAAATAAAGCAGAGTGATAGGGAGCAAGACACCCAGCACCTTCCTCTGGCTTCTGCATGTATATGCAGAGTGCATGTATGCAGGTAGAGAGAAGCTACCATTTTAGTGGGGCAGACCATAAACAAATAAATATAGCTGATGTTAAATGGTACAGAAAAAATGGCTAGGTGTTGGCAGTAGAGGTGCTTTTTTAAAAACACGTAGAGGGGCTGGAGAGATAGCTCAGTAGTTAAGGGCATTGGCTAATGGGTGGTGGTGGCACTCAGAGTCAGAGACAGACAGAATTCTGAGTTCAAGGCCAGCCAGGCTACACAGAAAAAAACCTGGCTTGAAAAACAAACTAAAGACAAACAAAAGAGTACTAAGTTTGATTCCAAAAAACCTAAGTTTGATTCCTGCCATCTCTGTGGTGGTGGTGTAGGACTATCTGTAACTCCTACCCTAGGGGATCCAACACCCTCTGTGGACTTCCATGAAACCAGGCACACATGAGGTATACAGACATACATTCAGACAGTACATCCATGCACAGAAAGTAAAAATAATAATAAAAGAAATCTTTAATATGTCAGAGAGGGAGAGCTAAGAAAACATGGGGATGATAATATTTGAAGAGAGAGTGATTTGAGGACAGAGCTGTGGGACATTGCTCATTTTAGAGATCTGAGGATCAGGAATCAGCAACTTAGAAGTCCCCGGTGACTTAAAAGAAAGAGGTGGGGTGCACAAGCTGTTTCCAGAAGGAGGCAGTGGAAACTGAGTTGGAATTTGTTGATGGGTGAGATATAAGAAGGATGGAGAGCCTTTAGATTTGGAACACCCTGGCACACCGCTTCAGTGGAACAAAATTCCTCATTGAAATGGATTTGAGAGAGAGCACACTGGGTACAGATCACTCCTGAAGAATTTTCCCTTAAAAGTAGGCAGAAAAATGGGTTGGAATCTAAAGGGGAGATAAGGGACCAAGGGAAATGTTATGTAGTCGGATGCTCCTGCGCACAGTAGGTGGCTAATGGGGATTGTCCATTGGTGGGGAACAACAACAGAGAGAAGAAGAGCAGCAGGAGCCACTTGTGAACATCAGTGTCCTGAGAAGCGTGCTCGTGGAGAGACCCACTGCCCTGGGGACAAAACACTTCAGTGTCTGGAGGGAAAGTGGAGAATCTCAGAGTGAGGTACAGCTGGACTGGTAGAGACGACACCAAGAAAACCAATG
The DNA here is from genome assembly GCF_907164565.1 of Psammomys obesus. NCBI lineage: Eukaryota > Metazoa > Chordata > Mammalia > Rodentia > Muridae > Psammomys > Psammomys obesus. The sequence continues at coordinate 2,603,757 of NW_026591711.1, forward strand.
TCCCGGTCCCCACCCCCATTGGCCACCTTTGTAGATGTTTGTTTTATTGACATTTACATTTTTTAAACCTTTCTGTGTGTTGGAGGAAGTGGAACCTTGGGTTATTCCTGTTAGCATCAGGCTCCTATAAATGAAAAAAACTCTCCTGGAGAGTGGTGGCAGGTGCCTGAAGTCTCAAACTCTGCAGGTTTAAACAAGAGGGCTACAAGTTCAAGACCAGATTAGGCTACACAGAGAGATCTTATGGATAAAAGGAAAGGGGGGAGAAGAGCGGTTGAGGCAGCCTCATGTCTGTAATCCCACTGCTGAGGGTGAAGGCTGAAGCAAGAAGATTGCAGCAAGGCTAAGGCCAGCCTGAGTTCCATTCTTCAGAGTGAAACCTTTGTTTCAAAAAGAAAAAGAAATTGAGAAGAGATGTTTGAGTGATGTAACAGTTGAGTGAACTCTGCCCAGGCTTTTGGTATCAGAGTGGAACCTGTCGGCAGCTAGTGCCTCCTCCACTGTAACATTTGACTGGCTTAGAAGAGTCTCTCTCCACTTAAAAAACTGTCTTAGAGAAAGTGAACTAAAAGCAAACATCTTCTTGGTAAATAAGTTAAAATGAAATATCTAAGCCAAAGGAGGTGAGGGGGTGAAGCCAGGCATGGTGGCAAACGCCTATAATCCCAGCATTTGGGAGGCAGAAGCAGGTGGATCTCTGAGTTCAAGACCAGCCTGGTCTACAAAGCGAGTCCAAGTCAAGGCTATACAACCCTCCCCCCCCCAAAAAAAAACAATAAATAAATAAATAAATAGATAGATAGATAGATAGATAGATAGATAGATAGATAGATAAATAAATAAATAAATAAATAAATAAATAAATAAATAAATAAATAAGCAAGCAAGCTCTAAGCCAAAATAAAAATAGTTTTCTGGTTGTAAAAGGAGTATACATTTGGTCTATAAAATGAATCAAACCCTTTCCCAGCCTGTCCACACCCCATCTGCCTTTCAGAGAGAACACAATACATAATTTGTAAAATACTGCTTCCTGGATTTTTCTACATACATATGTGTATTTATGTGTATTATATTTGATAATTATTTGCTTGTAGCTTATGTCTCTGATCAGTTTTCAACTAAGAATTAAATAAAAACTGCCTGCTGGGAACATTGATTTTGAAATGTAATATAATTTGTTCATCATTTCAATTTAGGGGCTTTATAGATTTATACAGTTTGGGTTATAGAGACTAGAAGTCTCAGGAGTGCATAAGGGGGGCGGGACACAAAACTGTCCTTTGTTTTAGAATCGAATGCTTCTTTGATAGTGAATAATGAGGCGCTAGCCTCAGCTGATAACTGGGTTTCACTCAACAGTAAGTACAGTGCCATTCTAAAGATTTTTCATATTTGTTGATAATGGTTTTTTGCTTAGCACATTTTGGGGTGTTTTGTTTTTGTTTTTAAACAGGAGAATGAGCTACTAAAAGAAAAGAGTGAAGCTGTGGATCACAGTTCCCAGCATGAAGAAAATGAGGAAGGGGTGTCAAGCCACGCAAAATCACTACAACAGAGTAAGAAAGATGAAACCAAAATGACAGACACACCTGACTGGGAAGCAGAGAAGATCACTGAGTCTAGAAACCAGGTGAGCAGGTGAGAAGGTTTCAGGAGGCTTGCCATTTGCCTTTTATAAGGACTTTGTGTTGTTGATGAGTTCTGTGTCTAAGTATACACTGACATAAAAACACATTTAAAAGTTTGTGTGTAAGCCAGGCATGGTGGTGCACACCTTTAATCCCAGCACTCAGGGAAGCAGAGGCGGGCGGATCACTGTGAGTTCAAGGCCAGCCTGGTCTAAAAATGGAGTCCAGGATAGCCAAGGTGACACAGAAACTATCTTGAGAAACCACCATCTCGAAAAGCCAAAACCAAAACAAACAAAAAAAGGTTATATGTGGCAGTTGTACTTACAAAGCAATTAGCCCAAAGCATTTTCTCCGGTTATAGACAGAACTTATTAGCAGGAATGTTATTTATGTTTACTAAGTCAAGGAGTAAATGATAGCTGGCATCCAGATTAGCCTGGCTAGGTCTGGGAGGTCAAACGAAGGGCCATCCTTAGAAACATTTCTCTCAATTTCCATAAAGCTTAGACCCAAGTCCTCAGTCTGTCAGTGGGTCAGGCCAACCACTGGTGCCCAATAGCCCATTTCCTAACTCTGCCCTCACCTAAGGGGCGAGGTCCAAACTCCTTCTAAAGGGTATCTTTCTGTTCTCTTGACTGAACAGGGTGACCCCAGGTTTCACGTGGGCCATACCCCAGTTATGACTTAGCCCTGCTATGGTCCTAGCCACAAGTCTGTCAGAGTTGCTCCACATAGACCTGGTGGTTAATGGACATGCATGACATTTTCACCTGCGAAGTGCATCCTTGTCCTGATGGTTTTTTCACCGTGACCAGCTGCAGTACCTGCCTTCTCTGGGAGGTGGAGTCTGGAGCTCAGTCCTGAAAACCCTTAGATGATGGGGAGTCCTATCCCCTGGCACTTACATAGCCCTCATCACCATGTAACGTCACACCAAGAACCTGACTGCGGAGTTGATGTAAAATCCACAGCTCTCATCTTTTTTTTTTTTAATTACACTTTATTCACTTTGTATCCCCCCATAAGCCCCTCTCTCCTCCCTTCCCTATCCCACCCTCCCTTCCCCTTCTTCATGCATGCCCCTCCCCAGGTCCACTGATAGGGGAGGTCCTCCTCTCCTTCCTTCTGATCTTAGTCTATCAGATCACATCACGAGTGGCTGCATTGTCATCTTCTGTGGCCTGGTAAGGCTGCTCCCCCTCAGGGGGACGTGATCAAAGAGCAGGCCAATCAGATTAAGTCAGAGGCAGTCCCTCTTCCCATTACTTTGTAACCCACTTGGACACTGAACTATGGCCAACTGTTGGGCTGAGTGCATGGAATCTTATGTAAGAAGTGGGAAATAGTAAGAGCTGGAGAGGACGGGAACCATACAAAGAGAGCAACAGAACCAGAAAATTTGAACACAGGGAACTTCCTAGAGACTCATACTCCAACTAAGGACTATTCATGGAGATAACCTAGAACCCCTGCACAGATGTAGCACAGCTCTCATCTTAAAGGGAATAAGAGAGTTTATTCTGGAGTCATTTTGAGTGACCATGGCCCAGGAACAGAGATTTACTTTACTTCTAATTCCATGTTCCAACATGGAAGCAGTTTCACGAAGGTTTTTCCATATTGGCAAGTTTGATGAGTACATTGGTGAGTACATCAGAGAGGCAGGTACAGTGAGATGAGGGCAGCTTTTCTAGAGGTCCACCCAGATGCTAGCTGAGCTTTTGGGTTGGTGGAAGCTAGTGGTCTGCTAAGTGAATAGGTCTCAAAAGGTTTTATCTGGTAGTTGCGGGTTAGTTCTGACACATGTAAGGAATGGCTATTCCGAGGGCTAGAACTAGCCCAAGATACGGTAACTAGAGGGTGCTCTCTTTATCTGCCCACCACTCTTGACCCCCTTCTGGCCTTTCTCTTTCTAGGAATGCAGTTGTTCTTATACTACGGGTAAAACCTAGGCCAGGAGCACAGCTTCTAGAGATTCACATTAAGAAATCCCTCTGGGAGCTGGGCGTGGTGGCACAGCCTTTAGTTCCAACACTCAGGGAGGCAGACTCCAGGACAGCCAAGGCTACCTACACAGAGAAACCCTGTCTTGTGAAACCAAAACAAAACAAACAAAAACAAAAAAGAACTCTCTGGTTGGGCTAGGAATACAGGCCAGTGGTTGAATAATTGCCTAGCACCATGAGGCCCTAGTCCAGTCCTAAACACTACCAAGAACAAAAGCCAAAACACTCTCAGGTCATAGTAGCTTAGCAGCTCTTAAGTACAAAATTAAACACCCTACCTCCTCATCTGCTGCACCCTCAACTGACAAATCACACTGAGGTCACAAGATTGTCCTCCCTGCTGGTGAGACTGTTTTCCTCCAGGGGCAAGGATAGTAAGAGCTTAGGAAGGTGGTTGACTGGGCCCAGCAGGTGGTGCTTTCACTTACTGATTGGATATATAAAAAACTTTTGGATATTTATAGGCAACTGTTCCATATTTGTAGACATTTTCATTTGCCCCCAGATGGTCCTGTTAAGATTTCTGAATGTTCACTGGCATGCCTCCCCTTACTGGGTGGTCTTTGGCTGCCTAACATGTCTCTAGACACTTGCTCACTTCAAGGAACATTTAACAATCTGTAAATGGTCTCCTTAGTGCTTCTTTTGCCCCCCTTTTTGAAAGGAAGAACACACCTGCCTTTTGCTCCCTTAACCTCTCCAGCTTCAACCTTCATCAGCCTAGTTTCACTCTTAAAATCGAGAAGCCATAGTACAGGCCTATAATCCCAGTGACCTGGGATCCAGAGGTATGACTGAATGTTCAAGGCCAACCAGGGCAACTTACCAAGACCTCATCTCAAAAGACAAAGATGCTTCTTCAATCCACCTTCTGTAGTGCCTCAGTCAGCTGAAGAAAAAGCTGTTTCTACTGTTCTTTAATTTACTATGCAATTCTCTATTGCCTCGTGCTAATGGTTACTATTTCTCCTCACATGTTGGTGTCTTTCTCTTTATTCCCTCATTGGCCTTTCCAGGAAGGAAAGTTTCTCTTAATTACTTGTGGTAACTAAATCACTATTAGAAATGGTAGACTCGTTACATATGGAGATAAAGAGCTGTAAGACAGCAGTTTGGATCAAACTTTGCAGAACATATTCAACACCCAAAGCAGGGCACTTTGTCTTACGTAGCCCAATTCCTGATCCTCCCAAATGCTGGGATTGTAGGCAGTGCTATCACTCCTTGTCATGCCTTACCAGACTCATGTCCCTAGCCTGGGTCACTGTGTACTGCAAATTTTACCTTTGTTCTCCTTGAGATGCTGTGTGGCCGAAGTTAGTCTCAAATGTGGAAACCTGTGAGCTTGTGATCCACCGCAGCCTCCAAAGTAGCAGTATCTCTCAGAATACCACTGGCAATATCCATTTTTGAAAAAGAAAAAAATGTTGCATGTATGCTGATTTACCTGCCTGTATGTCTCTGCCTGATGCCTCCCGAGGTCCTAAGAGGGCCTCAGATCCCCTGGAACTGGAGTTTACAGGTGGTTTTCAGCCACCATGTTTTGAACCTGGACCCTCTGCAAGAGCAGACAGCACTGTTAAGTGCTGAGCCAGTTTTCCAGGCTTTCTTTTGAGTAGCACATTTTAATAGAATCTTGTGTCCACTAACAGGTATCCTAGCGCAGGCTATTATTTTGTGTGTGCCAGGCATGTGTAGGAGGTCAGAGGACAATGTGGTGGAGTCTGTTCTTGCCTCCACTTTGACATGGCTCCAACTCAGGTTGTCAGACTTGTGCTGAGAGGGCTTTACCGTCTGGACCATCCTTCCATCCTTGCTGGACAGTTTAAAATAGTGATACAAGAATGAACTTAAGTTTAGAATTTAATTGGGAACTAAAATCAAAAGGGTTGGAACCAGGTTTGAAGGCAGATACTAGAGATTAAGACCTCAAAATCCATGTCCAAGGGGATATGAGCTGCTAACATAAAATGCTAATGGGAAACAGAACTAATCATCTGCTAGAAATCAGAACCCTTAGATATATAGTCAAAATGAGTCTATAGTTAGTAACCCTTGAAGCAGAAGATTTATACAAAATAGCTCTCAGCAAAAATGAACTTTAAGCTGGGTAATAGGCGCACACACACTGGGGAAGCAAAGGAAGGTGGATCTCCGCGAGTTCCAGGATAGCCAGGCTGTTACACTGAAAGACCTTTGTCTCGAAACCCAATCCCTCCCCACTCCTGGAGAGAAAAAAAAAAAAAAACTCTTAAAAGAGCCAGATGTGATGGTACATGCCAGATTTCTTGGCACACAAAAGGCTGAGGCAGGAAGCTTGCTGTAAGTTCCAGACCAGCCTTGGTTATAAGGCCCTCTCAAAACAAACAAAAACAAAAAACAAAAAACTCAAACTAAGATTTCAGTGTTTTTCTAATGGTAATCATTTTCTGTTTATATTCAGAGCCATCTACATTGGTCAGATACATCTTTCTCTCTGGAAGATTTATTTCAACTGCTTTCATCACAGCCTGAACATTCCCTGGAGGTAAAAGGAACCTTAACTTGTATTTAAACGCTACCACCCCCAACAAAACAAAACAAACCTTGAGCTGACAGACGTCTATGTAAATTAAGGAATCCTACTTGAAGACATAGCAATTTACTAAGTACATTTATAGAGCTCAAAGGGTTAATTTTCATAGAAACAACCACTTGGAGAATTAAAGCATAGGCCATTTTGTCACATTTAGACATCCAACAGTTAACATCCATTCTGGTGTTAACTGTTTTCCTGGTAGAATGCCTCTTAACCTCTCCTCAAGATTGCTCACTTGCTTATCCTTGACCCTTCACAATGTGGATTTCGGCTTCAAATGCATTGAGATCTGTATCCTAAAATTACAAGGCTTAATAACTGAAATAGCCAGCTTAATTCCCTGATTATTCAAGACCTCTTAGCCCTAGGAACAGCAGCACATTGATTTGAGATCACATTATTATCTTAAGCAGGGACTTGTTCAGTCAATAGTATATCCATATTAGTGCAGATAAATTGACAAAAAAAAAAAAAGTGAGCTTATATCAGATAATGGAACTCCTTCTGAAATTATAACTTTTGTTCTTCAGGGCATCTCATTGGAAGATATTCCACCTTTTCTGAGCAGTGTCAATGAGAGTGTGAACTCCTTAGCACATAACACAAATTTGAGCCAAGCTATAAGCCATGATGTCAATCTTCATGAAGCCATGCTGTTGTGCCCCAACACTACCTTTAGAAGAGATCCAACAGCAAGGTCTTCACAGGCACAAGAACCATCTCTGCAGTTAAATTCTCATAACAACCCTGAACAAGTCATCCCTGCCATGTCTCTTCCACCTGCTGACAATCAAATGAGGAATCTAACAAGCCAAGATGTCCTGTATGACCTTGACTCAAATATATTTGATGGAATAAACCTAATGTCATTAGCCACAGGTTTCAGTCCACTGGAAGTCTCTCAACTTTTTGAAGAACCGGACTCTGATTCTGTGCTCTCATTAAGTTACAATAGCACCTCCATTACCAAGTCTAATTCTTCTCACTGCATGTGTGATGGTGCTGTCGGTTACAGTAGTGACCTTCAGTCTCTTTGTCATGATTTGGGTGCCGTAGGAGGCTGCTACCCAGAACCCTGTAAACATTGTCATACGGATCACAGGACCGTATCTGGCTTTCATGGGGATCTTGAATGTCAGCAAGTATTTCATGACCACACTTACCACTTACAGTCAGGTGTACCAGAGCCCACACCTCAATCTTTTACATGGTCAGGCAAGTCACAGAAAATCAGTGAGTGCCTTGATGACCCAGACAGAAACTTGAGCCGTGATGAACAACGTGCTAAAGCTCTGCATATTCCCTTTTCTGTAGATGAAATTGTCCACATGCCTGTTGACTCTTTTAACAGCATGTTAAGCAGACACTATCTGACAGACTTGCAAGTTTCTCTCATCCGTGATATCAGACGAAGAGGAAAAAATAAAGTTGCTGCTCAGAACTGCCGTAAACGTAAACTAGACATCATATTAAATCTAGAAGATGATATATGTAATTTACAAGCAAAGAAGGAAGCCCTCAAGAGTGAGCAAGCTCAACGTAATAAAGCTATTATTATAATGAGACAGAAGCTGCATGACCTCTACCATGATGTTTTTAGTAGGTTAAGAGATGACCAAGGTAGGCCAGTCAATCCAAACCACTATGCACTTCAGTACAGCCAAGATGGAACTGTTTTGATTGTACCCAAAGAACTGGTACCATTAAGCCATAAAAAGGAAGCCCCAAAAGGAAAGAGAGAAGAAACTGAACAGCTCCAGTGACCTCCATCACAAACTTCAAGCCTTAAAAAGCACTGCTACTTAGTTAAGGCTTTAAGTTTGAATTGACAAATGTTTAGGACTGAAGATTATGCTTCTGTGAAGTTGGGGAATCCACACATTTTCATGGACCATTACTGCACTATGACTCATACCTATGTTAAGCTCCCAGAACTTTTACAGTCACCTTTTGATAAGGTGCTCATTTGAAAAAGCTGAGATGTTTTCGGCTTTAAGTGGAAATAGCCCTAGTTTTTTCTGAAGTTTTTTTAATATTTAACTTGTGAAAGTGTGAAAATAAATTTTATATTTGAATATTTCAGCCAAAGTCCAAACTTTGTTTTCCTTGTTTGTCCATAAAATGCAGTTTCTTAACAATATGTCTCTAAGGCTAATTACTGTCAAGCTTCAAACCAAAGTACCCTAGCTTTATGAATCCGTACACAGTAGTACTACTCTGTGGCAATAACCTCCCAACCTAAAATATTAAGTTAGATGAACAGCTACTAAGCTTACCATCTTAAAACACGGGTGTTTTAAAAAATTTACATGAACCAGATTAAACAGAAATTATCTCAAGTTCACTAAAACAGGTGATTTTGTTATAATTTGAACTGTCACTATTTAGTAAGATTGCAAGGACAACAATTAGTCTTTTCCTAAATGTTAAAAGGCTTTAATGTTAACAGGTTTAGATTGAAATTAGCGTATGTGGCAGTAAGTCCGGTTTCACAGTAAACCTTATTTTGTACATGGGATGCGAACCCATGCTCTATACACATGAGCATGAATCACTTGTACTAAGAACCCAACCGTGGTAGACAAAGTACTGTGTACTAAGAACCCAACTGTGGTAGCATGTGAAAGTAAAAACCAGGAATAGCATTATAGCAATGGGGAATGGAAAAGAAACGGGCATTCAGTGGCTGCTCTTCTCAAGGACCCAAGCTTGATTCTCAGCATTACACACATGCTAGACATATACAACACCATAAACTGCAAATATTCACCTTTCATGAGTTTTTCTGTAGCCTTGAATTTCCCTTTGTATACCTGGCCAGTTTTTAAAGTAAAATTTTAACACATCTGACAACCACCGTGTCAAAATCCCCACTATTTGCACAGGATCATCTACAAGACCATTTGGGATCTGCACTCCTTAAAGGAAAACTTGACCAGTTATAAAGCAAGGTGTTTTATCCCCTCATATTATCCACTTACTATAGTATTCTAGGCCAATCCTACCTACCATGCATTGGATATACCAAGCCACATATACAAAGTTGTTACCATTTTGTCTTTTTTTTTTTTTAATAAAAACCCAATGTTCCAAGTTTGATAGCTCAGGTCAAAGGCCTTTTGCCAGTCTGAGGATGACATTTGGTTACCAGAATGCAGATTAACTTCCAACACCACTTGTCATTACACCACTGTTGTTAGAATCACCAAGATAATTCCAGAACCCAAGTTCAGTTCCCAGTGGCATGGCTAAGACAGGTCCTTCATCTAGACCCAGAGTATCCAAAAGCAATGTATGCAACACTCAAGATTGGAAAAACTAAAACCCAATAGTAAGTCAAATGCCTTCAGTGATCCTTCCATACTGGTTTGTAAAAGCCTCAGTAACAAACACTTCTTTCATACCTTCCATGAACCATCAGTTCATTCTTTTCATGGCATTGTCTGTCATGTTCCTTATTTTGTGCAATGCAGATGTGTTTTTAAGCCTTTATTGAGCGAGGTCATGAGCTCTCATTTTGCAGCTGACAATGTAGACCATGATGGCCTTGATCTCCCAATTTCCCAAGTGTTGTGACTAAGTGGTATGCTCTGCCACTCTACCTTTCGGTTTTGCTAACTGGAAGCCATGTATCTGGACAGATTATTGATATACATACTAATCCTCAAGCTACTAAGAGCTCACATTCATTACCCACTAACTTACCTGTACACACTACCTTATTGTCAAAACCAAACCAGGTTAGCAACTGTTCTGGTTGTTTTAACTCAAAAGTCCCAATAAGTGTAAACCACAAAACTTGAGTTTAACCACTGGTACTCATCCACAAATACAAACTGGACTAGAACTCATACTTGTTAGATCATTGGTGTTTTGCAAATGCAAACTAACATGAAACATTCTACCTGGCTAAAATCCATAGATTCAGAATGCCACTGTTAATGTTCAGAGAAAGTTGTAGCAATATGCAGTTCATAATGAGCATTTTATTAAAGACAGCAAGTAATGCCCTCTTCTCATTTCTCTATTAATATAGAATGAAAGCTGTAAATGTATAGTTTTATGAAGAACTAATTTAAAAACCTAAGGGGATGACGATCTTGTAGACAACTGAATGTTGACAGAACAAGATTCACACTTATGTGTAAACATTACACCAAGGTATTTGGATACAAAAGTATTTATTTTATAAAACTTGTACTCAAAATAGCTTTTCTGTCTACTCACAAATCCTAATTTAAAACATAACACATTATCCTTATCTAATTTGATGTTACTTTTTACAAACAGTACTCATTTTATAATTTTATCAAGAACCTGTACTAAATGAAATTTTTAATCAGAAAACATTCCCTTTTATCTTAAAAGTGCTTCTTAAATGAAGGCACCACAAGAACTACTTTCAGATGGTACAGAATTTCTTATTTCTTGAAGACTCTGTGGTTGACCACTTCTTCATTAGTTACCTGCAGCAAGACACCTTCCTGCCAAAGGAAAAAAAAAGTATCTGAAGAAGTTTATCATGTTTGTCCAAAGAACCTAAATAACCTCAGTGGTGTTTTTAGGATTAAAGCAGACTCACTGATGTGTATAAGCACTGAACATCACAGTTTTGAAAAGGCAATAAAGCCGAGAATCAGAGGGCAGTTTTAGGAAAGGAATTTCAGTAGCCAACCTCAGTGTTTTAGGGCAGGACAATGGGCAAAAACTTACTACCACATTTTAACCCAATTATTTAGTACAGGGTACACAAAAAAGGGTTTGGTTGTTTTTGTACAGAAATTTCTAATGTAGTTAAGACACTATCCTTAACCTGTCACAGCTTCGTCCCTAATTAGCATGTTAAGTTAGGACCACAAAGAAATAAGAAACAATGCCTTAAAATTCCTAGTTGACTCAAACTTCTTGATCCAGAATAGGTGAATAAATACACAAGGGTGGAGTGATAGGTAAAGCTCATTTATTGAACTTGCAGCCTAACTTTTACCTACCATTTTACTACCAACACCACTGAAGGAAGCAAGAAAAGCTTTATTAATGATCACTTGGCTTGCCTCAGCTGTTGAAATGAAGCACTTTACAGTCTTTGTGGCAGCAGAATATACTTGTCCATGGTTCATAGCAATGCTAAAATTCCAGCAGGGAAAAAAATGATATGTTAAGCACCTGAATCTTCATGGAGAGGGAGGGGGGGAAAAAGAAAGGAAAAAAAAAGGGGAAAACAACCAAAATAATTTAAGTAAATGACAGATTGGAAAACAGGGTTTATAAAATTATCTTGAGTTTATTATGTTAAACTCAAATTTATAGCTATGTTAAACTACGTAAGAACCACTATACTGAAAGACCATTGAAGAGTTTATTAGTTTATCTTTTAGGGAGGAAAATTAAGAAAGAAAAAGTAAATAAGATCTTACCTAAAGAAGTTTAACTGAAGCTTAGAACTACTTTGCTCTACACCCTCAGCTTTCGTTGGCATCCTTATCAACTACTGTAGTTAAAGCTTTGTAGATACAGCACAGTTTTTTAAGACTGGCTGAGCTTAGTCGTCAAGAGTTCTCTTGTACTAGACCTGTGTCCCTGAAGAGTACCTCGCTGGGGTTATTTCCTTTCCTTGCATTGAAGAAGCAGCATCTAAAAGATCTAAAAAGGTGTTTCTCCTTGCAGAGATATCCCTTCAGTTAACTAGATAATTTAATCCTGATGAATTGCAGACAACACACTTAAAAATCTGACCAGCATTTATCTTACACAAATACAACAACAGCTTTGCAATGGACCTTAATTATACTACCCACTCCTTAACTTATTTAAAATAAAAAGTCTATAATTACACAATTTCCTTTAGAATTATTTTATTAAATCATAAATGTACAACAGCTTCTTAACTCTACACACGCACTTAAAATTTTTAAAGGAAAAACGTTATGTCTTATTACACCATGATCCTGGCTAATAGCTTTTCAAAACTTTTGAGAAAAATCTTAAAAAAGGTTTCACATGTCACCTGAAACTTACAAATTTAACATTATCGAAGAAGGAATGCTTCTACACTCTTACAAAGACCACTAGAAAGAAACAACAATTAAAAAGCTAAGAAACTGTCTCAAAGGCATTTACAATCCTTCCTCCACAGTAAGGTAATGTTATTAAATAATCCAATCCATTCACAAAATGGCTCTCTGCATCTGCTCTGGTGTCTTCTGCCATATCACTGCATATTTATGCATGACTGAGATAAGAGTTTCCTTAACATTGTTATTTCGATAACCTGAAGCTGTTCTGTTACCTCTGGGCTCTCATCCTCTCCTATTTATACAGTGAAGCCTGTTTCAACAGAAGTAAAGAGTAAAAAAAAATAGGTTATGAAATTATCCATCTACCCAGGTTTTAAGGAAAGATAACATGATCCTAAAATGTTTTTACTCCTGCAGCTAGTTATCCCACGATAATAATAATTGTAAAACTCAAAAACTACTTACCCATGGTAAGCAGGAAGAAGCTTAGTATCTGCTCCTTCCACCATAGCCCCCACTTCCTCCACTTCCTCCAGGACCATAGTTTCCTATAATGATTGAAAGAAGCAAGAAACATGCTTAGTACATGTTGGCAACTTAAGTTTTCTTCTGGTCTTATGACAGAGGGTCTCTAACTGCATGTAGCCAGCCTTGCTAGGAGTGATGGGATTAAAGGCATGTGAAATGTGACAGACACCATCTTAAGCTTACTACTTTTAATTAAACACAAGCCGCCTGATTTGTCTTAAAATTGGAACAAAAATTTTAAAAGCCTCAATAAGCTAAATGAAGAGCAAATACTGTACTTTGAGACATGGTTTCATATGAAGGACAAGGGCAACCCTGAAAAGGTGATCTTTCTGCCTCCATTTCCCCTTTGGCAGGATTAATAGCACTAGTAACTTTTTCACCTACCTTAACTGGGCATGGTGGACTTAGACTACATACTGTCTAAAAACAATGCCATTCCTACCCACCAGCAAAAATAAATCCACTTAACATTACTGCCTGAATAACCTAACAGTACCTATCAGATTGACTTCTATTCCCCCCGCCCCAATAAACCATCTAGCAGAATCCAAAGTCTTTAGTAAATTTTACCTCCACCATATGGTCCTCCCATGTTCCTGCTACCACCAAAATTTCCACTCTTCATTGGACCATAGTTAGAAGGTTGCTGGTTATAATTTCCAAAATCATTGTAATTTCCACTTCCATAATTCCCTGTAAAATAATTAAATACCAGCTAACAGACCTTTGGAAAACACAAGCATCGAACTAAAACTAATGTTTAGCTTTGAGGACAAATGTTCTACAAAAATAAACTTATTACACCTAACTACAATCCTACAATTTAAAGCATCTAATTGACAATAAAAATAAATGTCATTAATTCTAATCCAAATTCCAACATAAAGGTTGTAGATGAATTTATTACCTCCTCCATAGTTGTCATAACCACCTCCGTAGCCCCCACCCTGGTTGCCATATCCAGGTCCTCCACCACCATATCCTCCTCTTCCTCCTCCATAACCAGGGCTACCTCCAAAATTGCCACCTATTATAAAATAAGCCTTTAAGTAATTGCTTAAATCTCAATTCCATTTGAATTGTCTATTACACTCATTTGTTTTTTCAAAAACACATAACTTTTAAAGATGAATTATTTGCTACATAAAATCTATTCTAGACTAAACATATTCACCATCTAGGGTACAAACCACTATATAAAGTAACTTACAATAACCGGTAATAACACAACTCTCCTTTGAACGAGAAAATATTTAAAACTTGTGTTTCTAGTTTGAGGAAGAAATACAGGGGTAGCATGCCAGTAGTTTTATAAACTCTGGCAGGCTGATCACCAGCACTAAGAACTCAATATATAACCCCTCTAGCACCATGACCTCATATTCAAATACTCTTGGCTTTTTAGCAAGTATATAAAACTCCTAAAATGGAACTTTACACTGTACTGTAGTTACACAGGCATATTGTTTAGTAACAACTCTAAATGCATTTTTAAAGTCAAATAACCACTATCACCCAAATACTGACAGGCAAGCGTGATATACATATTTAACCAAGCACTAAATACAATGCTATTTAAATATATTAAGATACATAAATCAAACTAAAAAAACTGACCTCCAGGTCCTCCTCCATACCCATTATAGCCGTCCCCAAATCCACGTCCACTACCGTATCCATCTGTTAAAAAAAAAAAAAACACCACAGCCAAGTTAGTTATTTTTCTCTACACTATCTACTAGCATCTCGGAATAAGGATGACCGATAATGTTGCAAGTTTACTCATGGGGGAAAACCATCAAAGCATGGTAATTCCACTCCACATATCACTTTTATAAATATAGGTTTGGACCCAGAAAGCCTTATTTAACTTTAAAAGCAAAAATGGTTTTTCTTTCTTTTTTTGGTATTTTCAGACAGTGCTTCTCTGTGTAGCCTTGGTTGTCCTGGACTCACTTTGTAGACCAGGCTGTCCTCCAACTCTGAGATCCACCTGCCTCTGCTTCCCAGGGTGTTAGGACTAAAGGTGTACACCACTAGGCCCATTTATGTTTTTAATATGAAGGACTGAAAGTATTTAGCACCAAATTTTAAGGAAAATCTCACTACAATCATTCATTGAAACAGAAACACATTAAAAAGGAATAATCTTATCGATTCAATCTTTTGACAGACATATATAGCCTAACCTAGTCTTGAATTCTACATATATGTATGTACGTGGCTCAGGATGACTTTTACCTTCTAATCCTGCTACCTCTTGTTCCCAAGTACTGAAGCATTAAGTTTTCATAACTGGTTTTTAGGTGCTAGTCTAAACCCTGCTAATGTCTGCCTGCATCTAAAAGCACTTTATTAAAAACTGAGTACATCACACCTTTCAAAAGACTCAAAACACAAACTTACCAGACCCCCCCCTAAAGTTGCTTCCTGGTCCAGGTCCAAAATTGCCACCGCCACCACGAGAATCTCCAAAACCAAAGTTACCTAGGACATATGTTCTAATTAGTAGCAAGCACTCAGACAAACAATCATATATACACATATAAATGTAATTTGTTACCTCCTCTTCCACTCCTAGAACTTTGGACCTCCTGCATTTCTTGTCTAGACAATGCCTTTCTAACTTCTGCATTGTGACCATTGATGGTGTGGTATTTTTGCACTGGAACAAAAAATTGACAACCATTATCAACACTTTCTAACAAGGAATCCAAACAGAATAGATAGTAATATATCCCATATTTTATATACAAACCACACCTCATGCACCTAGACACTTACATACAATTTTATCCACAGGATCATGGTCATCAAAAGTAACAAAACCAAAGCCTCTTTTCTTTCCAGACTGTCTATCAGTAATTATTTCAATAGTATCAATTTTTCCATATTCCTCAAAGTAATCTCTAAGATGGTGTTCCTCAGTATCTTCTTTAATTCCACCAACAAACAGCTTCTTCACAGTCACATGGGCTCCTGGTTTTCCAGACTCCTGTAACAGATGACCAAGTTACCCTGACAGATAAACAATTTACAGCACATCAAAATGAACACACCTTATGTAGGACAAATTCCTCCAGATACAGCAATAGGTTTAAAGAGGCTAGTCTCAGAAATACAATTACAAAAAAAAAAAAAAGCTATCATTTAAAAACAGAAAAAAAAAAAAAAACCCACAACAATCCAATGTGCTTCACTCACCTCTCTCGCTACAGCACGTTTTGGCTCAACTACCCTTCCATCAATGGAATGAGGCCTTGCAGCCATGGCAGCATCAACCTCAGCCATGGATGAGAAAGTTACAAAGCCAAATCCTCTTGATCTTTTGCTTGCAGGATCCCTCATAACCTTTAAAACCAAAGAAGATGTTAGCATCTAATTTCATGTGTTATGTACTAGTAATACCAACCAGTAAGTCTTTAACACTAACTTTCTTCAATATGATTAACCACCCAAAATATATGCATAAGAACTACAATCTCTACCCAGACTTTCAGAGTTAACGTACCACACAGTCTGTGAGCTTTCCCCATTGCTCATAGTAGTTTCTCAAACTTTCTTCTGTGGTTTCAAAGCTTAAGCCACCAATAAAGAGTTTACGGAACTGTTCCTTTTCTCTCTGCAAAGGAAAATATCATTTCAATTTTTATTCACATTTCCTCTTCGTATGCAGGAAATTAAATTCTTAAATATGAGGTGACCTGCTGGCAGAGTACCTTTTTCCTCTCCAAAGGAACAGTTTCTAAAGTTTTCTGGGGGGGAAAAAAAAAACTTACATCAAATTTAAACCATATGTTAAACTGCATATTAGTTGTGTTACACCAAAAATTGCCTCAGCTGAACTACACAAATTTCAAAATCATTAAAACCTGATCTAACTTTAATTGACAAATTATTTTAATCTTATCAGACTTCAAAAACATCATACCCAACTCTGTGGTCACTTAAGCTGTATTAAAGAATTCTTTTGAAATTTTTCATTAAATTCTACAACCCAAACACAGAATTTTACTCATACTGTGTTTAAAAAGAAAAAAAAAAGGTAGCTCCTGTTTTCAAATTTGCCAGTTCAGGATTCAGCTTCTGAAAGCTGCATATTTGCTTTTCCTTAAACTGCCCCCTCTGGTGTTAATTGTAAGTATCTCAAGGGGGAGGAGGGAATCCTCCAACTCTGATTCAAGCTCCAAGTTGAAAACTCCAGATAATACATACCACCTTAAAATAGTTTTCTTAGAAAAATTTAGTCCTGTAGCCATCACCATCTAAAGTTCCAAAGGTTTACTGTGATTGTGGCCAGCACTTACACATTTTTCAGGCTGGAGCACAATCTAACAAGCACACATTGTTATCCACCACTCCAAATTCACTTTTAAAGGTTACTGTTTACTAAAGGAGCTTAACTTGCTCAATTTAGCGGCTATCTGATACACTACGGATGAAATGGTTCTCTTAAAAAATTTAAGTAAAAAAGTCTGATTATCTCACTATTTGGAAAATGGCAAGCTAATGTAATGCATTAAACACCCATTACTTCGGGACAAGTGAAGACACACTGTTTATTACTGTCTTACCAATAACTAAGCTACAAAAATATCAAGATGTTCCTAAATTAGATCATACTAGCCAGGATATATTGTGATTGCCTAAGCAGTAGAAAATTTAAATTACAAAAAAAAAAAAAATAAAAAAAAAAAATAAATTCATTACTGCTCAACCCAAACTTTACAAGGTTCTTCAAAATACTTTTAAAAAAGTATTTTTTATGCCTATTACAATCTTTACGTTTCAAAATTTGAAGAAAAATAAAAATGAGCAAAATACGTTGTTTGTAACGGAATAACGTTTCAAATGCCTTTTTAATTACTTAGCATGACTGCAAATGGAGTTTCGAGGTAATTCTTCTTGTCAGCAAATACGCCTCCCTAAATCTAAATTGCAAATATAAAATTCACCTACAAATTTCTTCATATCACCAACAAAAAGCAAAAGCTCATTACTTACCTCAGTTTTTTCCAAACTTACCCGACGTCCACTATCGATTATAAACAAGGTTATTTTATAAACGTGCTTAGGGTCAAAGAAATAACCAATAACCCTCAAACTTAAAACCTTATTCTTATCAATGATCAGCCATGATTGCAAAAAAAAAAAAAAATCAGAAAACTAAATGACAAAGTTCAAGACATTGTGGCCCAGAACTGTTTTTATGTACCTACTACATGGATAATGTTCACTGATTCATGCTTCAACCAACCATTAACTATGAAGTCAATTTCCTTAACATGGCCACCACGTGTTAAGGAGCCGCTTGTTTAACCAAAAATCCTAGCTTCCCTTAAAAATAATCGCGAACAGAAAGATCCTTTAGGATAATAAACATATCCTAAAATAAAATAAAAAAAAAAAAAGAAAATCTCCGCCCAAGATAACAGAGCACCCCTAATGACCACGGACGAGCCCCCCCACCCCGATTTTTCCATGAGGAAGGTCCTGCTCACAAATCCCTTAAACGAGCTAAGGGCTAAGAAAAACCGAACGTTTCTGTGCAGCAAGGCTCTTCGTCAAGCGCCCCGGGCCTTGGCGGCACTACGTTCTCCTGGCCCGCGCCAGGGCGGCTCGCGCGGCGCCCCCCCCCCCCCCCGCTCTTCTGTGTGGCTTCTCAACGCAATGGCGCCATTTCATCGAGGGGAAGGCAGAGCGCCTGTAACGAGGTGCGCAGGACTCTTAGAGATCAAGCTCAAAACACTCGAAATCCACCTCGGGGCGGTAGGAAAACATCCCGAAAAGAAAGAGCAGTCATTAGCCACTCGGACGCGGCGGTCGAGAGAGCAATCCAGCGGCCCCGAGGGCTGGTGGAAGCAAAACCTCTGCGAGGAAGGAGACGGGAAAATGGCGGCCGCCGAATCCGGTTCCCGGGAGGCTGGGGGAGGGGCGCTCCGCGGGCCGGCTCCGGGGCCCCCGGCGGCCCCCGGACGTTCCGCCGCGAACACCCCCGGCCCTCGGGCCCGCGCACACCGCCCGGGGACCACGACGGCCCGCTCCCGAGCCCCCCGAGCAGGCCGGCCGCGCCGCGGCCGCCGGGCCCCATCCCCCACCCCGGCTGAGGGAAATGGCGCCCGGCGGCCGAGGGCGGGGAAGGCGCTCGGACAATCGGGCCTCCGCCGGCGCTCCCCGACCCCGTCCCCGAGGCCAACCGCCGCTCGGGCGGCCGCTTTCCCCCCGCCCGGCCTCGGAGGCGGACGGCCGGCTTCCACGGCGGCGCCTGCGGCCTCGCCATGCCCTCTCCCATGAACTCATTGATTTCAGACCCGTTACCTCCATCGCGGACTCAGTCGCTTCAGCCCGATTTCCCGCAGCCGAGCGAGATGAGAAAGACCTCCGCGGACGCACACGCACGGGACTCGTCCTGACGCTGGGGGGAGAGCAGCCGCCGCTCGAGAAACTGCGCCGCTCGGAGCACCTGCACACAGGACCCGGCGCCGCTGCTTACTGCCGCTGGGGCCGGGACCGCCGCTTTTCTAGAACCTTCCCCCCACTAACGCGTCCCCGCTGACGTCAGGCCGTTACGTAAACGTCCTAACCGCCGCCAATGGCGGGAAGGCGCCACACGCCCCTTACGCCAAGTGCGTGCTCCTCCCCCCCCGGGGATAGCGGGGAGGCTTTACATCACTTGCGCAACTGCCTTCAGTGAATTGCGGAGGGCTCGCGGCCGGCGTGTCACTACGCCCGCAACGAGGTCCGGCCCCCACCTCGGCGCAGGGAGCCGAGAAACGGTCGCGCAGTTTGAAATTAACGCCGGCAGGCGGGGCCTGAGCCGCAGCGCAGGCGGCCGGCCCTCTCCGCCCCAGCGCGCTCCCCGCAGCTACGCCTTCGCCCGTCCCATCTCCGGCTCCTCGAGCCACACAAACCCCTGTGCCCGGCCCAAGGGGTGCGGGCTCGGCCCCGCCCGGAGGGACCTGAAGCCCCAAGCACGACACGCGCTGGCCCCCGCCCCGAAGGCCCCGGGCGAGGAGGTGGGCGGAGCCCAGCGTTGGCGCGCTGGGCGACGCAGGGAGAAAGAGAGCGAGGCCTCCGCAGTCCCGCCGGACGCCCCCCTCCCGCAGGAGACCCCCCCGCGGGCGCCACGCTGCGGACGGTGAGTGGCGCGCGCGCCGCCCCCCGCAGGCCGCGTTCCCGGCGGGCCCCGCGCGGCCCGGGCGTGGGCGGTGCCTCCCCTCCCCCCCGCCTCTCGGCCGAGCTGCCCGCGCGCCCCCTCCCCTCGGATGTGGCTGAGCTGCAGCGCGCAGCCGGGAGACTCTGCAGGATCCGCGGCCCTGGGCGTCTGAACGGTGAAGTCGGTGGCTTGCTCTCTCCATTGCGGCGCGCGGCGGTCGGGGTCAGGATGCTCTGTGCGCCTGGGCTGGCGGGGGAAGGCTGCGGGCCCCGCGCTCCGTCCCGGGCCGCGGCCAGGCCGGCGGGGCCTTTCGCCGCGACGCCGCGCCACTGCCCGGGGACGTCGTGGTGTCGCGCGAGAGGGTGGGAGCCGGGGGACAGCTGCCGAGGCTCCAGACAAAGCGCGGGCCTCCCCTCCCCCCGCCGCGCGGCGGGCCCGCGGGGAGCGCGGCCGGGGCCGTGCGGCCGCGAGGCCTGAGGCCTGGGCCCGGGGCGCGCTCGCCGCTACGTGGCCGCCGCCGGAGGGGGAGGCGCGGGCTCGTGGCGCAGTGCCCTTGAGCCCCCGCTGCCGCCTTTGTTTCCCCCCGCGGACGCCCTGGCCACGAGGCCCGCGCTCCCGAGTGGGGGGCGGGCTCCCGGCCTGGGCCTCCGGACGTGGGAATCGAGCAGGGAAGGGGTCCTCTTCGAAGGGGAGCGGCCGTGGAGGAGGTCAATTCCTTTTAGCTTTATCAGGACAGTATTTGGAGGGGCTTGAGGCAGGAGGATTGCACGGAGTTGAAGCCCCGACTGGACTATAGAGAGTGATACTCCCCCACCACCACCAAATGGCCAGGAAATAGTACTGAGACATCGTAGTGTTTTTCTTTTTACATCTTGATTGATGAGGGAGGGCTTTTGAAAAAAATCAGGATGGAATTATAGAGGAGCTACTTGGACTATTCATAAATCTAGAGAAAAAAATTCTTAACGGTAATTTAGCAATATAAGTTAATTAAATAGTCAGAAGCTTGTCTTTCATACAAACTAAAACATTAAAGTTGTTGAAATAAGCCTTAGATTGAAAAGTGATCACCAAGTAAGGCGGTCTGAGGTGCCAGTGCGTCTGGTAAGGTATCTTTCCTGACTTGGTGAAATCACTGTCGTACTCAGGTTTGTTAACACTAATAGCATAGGAACCGAACTGCTTCCCTGCATTTTTACCTGAAATGTGCAAGTTGAAATCCACACAAAACTTGCAGTTGCCTTTTGTGTGTCGTGAAAATTTAACTCTCCTACATTTTTTTCTTGCAATAGCTCTTCAAATCTCCGATTTAAAAAAAAAAATGGCCTCCAATAAAACTACATTGGTAAGTTTGTGAAAACATAAAATCTGTAAGAAATTTAATTGAAGGATTTTTTTTTTTCTTTAAATAAAAATTACAACTAAGAAGCCATGTGGTGGTGGCCCACACCTTTATTCTGACACAGGAGGCAGAGGCTGGCACATCTCTGAGTTAGAGGCCAGCCTGGTCTGCAGAGTGAGTTACATGACAGTCAGAGCTACGCAGAGAAACCCTGTTGGGGGCTTGGGAGAGTTATAAATCAGTCAGGACATGATTTGGGTGCACCTTTAATCCCAGCAGAGGCAGGTGAATTGCATCCATGCACTTGTCAGCACTCCAAAGAAAAACTGAGTTGTTAATTTTGAAGTGTTCTTGGCTTTCCTTAAGAAGGGTCACAATGCATTTTTTTTTTTTAAATCTAATCTTAGGAGTACTGCATAGTACAGCTTTCTCTGGGTGCTTTTGTTTTGAGATTTAAAATGCATGTTTGGGTATGGTGAGGTGGCTAGATTTCACAAGATTGTTTCTGATTTCCACACAGGTGCTGCTCACCACCCATAATACAGTCTTGTTGATTGGCCTGATTACCCTTTAAGTCTGTGCTGAGTTGTAGAGATACGAAGTGTTCAGAATTTTCGAAGATATATTGTGTACTTAGAGTGATCAGATACAGCTGCATTGTGTTACCAGGATCAAGAATTACAGACTATGTCTAGGAACTGAAGCAGTGGATCAATTCTTGTTTCTTTTAAGCAGTTTCCAGACTGTTGCTAAACCCAATGTTTGTATTCTAGGTTTTCTAGCAAGTTAGGCAAAGTTAGAAGGCCATGTTTATTTTTGTCAAATTAAATTTTTAAAAGGCTTAAAACTGGGTTAGGCAGGCGGTGGTGGCACACACCTTTAATCCCAGCACTCCAGAGACAGAGGCAGGTGATCTGGATCTCTGTGAGTTCAAGGACAGCCTGGTCTACATAGAGAAACCCTGGGTCTGAAGGTGTATGTTTGTAATCCCAGCCTGTGAGAGGCTGAGGCAAGCAGATTGCCTTGAGTTTGAGGCAGTTCTAAAATACTAGGTAGTCAGGGCTGCATGGCAAAACCTGTCTGGAAAGAGATTTATATAAGAAAATAAAATTTACAAGTGGCCTGTGGTAGCACACACCTTTAGTTTCACCACTCAGGGAGGCAGATAGGCTCATCTCAGAGCTAGAGGCCAGCCTGGTCTACAAAGTGAGTCCAGGACAGCCAAGGCTACACAGAGAAACCCTTTCTAAAAAAAAAAAAAAAGACATTTACAGTTATGGTTCTACAATAATTCTGACACATTGATCACAAGCTTATGAAGGCGGGCATTAATGCAGAACATAGGTTTTGATCCTTGAGTTCTGACCAATTTGTGACATCATTATAGCATACATGACTTCAACTCCTCTTCAGAGCAAACTAGATCTGAAGCCTTTCTGTTCACTTATAGAAGACCAAGTACAGGCTAAAGCCTTAAGTGATAAAAGCAGGTCATCTGGCAAATTCCATAAGGTATTGTTAGCGTGGATATGCCCTTATATGCTGACAGGTTTAACTGTCCTAGTGGTCTTGAGGTATTGCTGCTGATGTTTCCTGTGTGGATCCTTCTTTTGGTAGATGGTATGAGGGGCTGGGCCTTTAAGGGTTTTTTGTTTTGATTTGATTGGAGTCCTGTGAATTTTTTAAGTAACACCTGTAGTTATGCATGGTGATGCATGCATACAGTCTCAGCATCTGGTGAGGCTGAGTCTGGAGGATCACAGCAAATTAAAGGCTAGACTGGGCTAGTATCTCAAAATTTTTAAAGGACAGATAGTACTGTTGTGGAGATGAGGTGATTTGAGCATACTCTATTGGGTTATTTTGGTATTCCATGGGGACTGCTTTCTAATTAACCATTTCAGGGTTTTTAAAACACCTAGTTTCACTTTAACAAATCTGCTTGGAAAACAACTCATAAATAATGTTATTCCTACTCATCTCCCCAAAAAAGAAAAAGCACTTTTCTTGTTATCTGGGACAAGGTTTTCCTCCATAGCCCAGGTCTGGACCCATGGTAACAGCCAATTTCGATTTCCTGGGTGCTACTAGTTTGCTTGTCATGCCTGCCTTGTGCTCCTCTTTCAAAAATAAACTGAGCTGGCATCCAGTTAAGATTCTAGGTTGATAACCCAGGGAGGAAGTAATTTGTCTCCCACTAGAGGAAATAAACCAGCATTTTAGACTCTTGAAAGTAACAGTATTTTGGGTTTATTTGAGTGGTCAGGAAAATTATCTATATGTGATAATTATGGTCTCCGTCATTGAGCCTATAGTTGATTTTGCAGTTAATTTGGTCTTTGGGACTTGGTTTTAAACTGATGATGCTGGGAGAGGAATGTCTTGGAGCTGGGTTTCTAATAGATCTACTCTGCTGCATTTAGTACTTCACTTAATGGGGTGTGGTCAGTCCCACCTGTAAACCCCGGGCTTGGGGCACACACTTTGGAGGATGGCATGCTCAGGCTCCTCTTGCCTACAGAGTGAACTGGAAGCCACCCTGGGCTCCATGAGACCCTGTCTTGGCTGTTTTGTTGTTGTTTTTAACTATCACACTTAGGTTTTGGTTGCTTTTTTATTGCTGTGATAATGACCATAACCGAGGCCACTTACAGAAGAGTTTATTGAGGTTTATAGTTTAAGAGGGTGAGTCCCATGACCATCCTGGTGAGAAGATGGCAGCAGGTATAGCAAGCACTGAAGCAGTAGCTAAGAGGTTGCATTTGCTCCACAAGCACAAGGCAGAGCTAAATGGAAATGACGCTGGACTTTGAAGCCTCTAAGCACCGACTCATCCCCCCTCTCTCATCCCCCTCCAGTGACATGCCTTGTCCAAAAGGCCACACAATCCTTAAATAGTTCTACCATCTGGGGACCAACCATTCCAGTAATATGGCCTACAGAGGCCGTTCTCATTCAAACCACAACTACTAATATTTATTCCATTCTCTATCATTATCTAATGTTTTCTAGTTATTTGTCACTTTGTTGTGATAAAATGAGTGGTAATTCTGATAAACTAGAATCCTGGAAATCTGAAATTCTAAATTGTTTCTCAGGTGGTATATTTTTTAAAAATAATTCTGTCATGCTGTTGAAGGGTATTGGGTTATAAGTGTAAATCAGTGCAGCAAAGCTTTTGTATTGACTTTCTAGGAGGGTCCTACCCTGATCACAAAGTTTAAAGGGTTGGAGGGTTAAATAGTAAAAATAAAAAAAAAAAAAAAATGTGTCAGATAAACAATTTGGCCTTAAAATGTACTCAAGTTTTAAATTTTTCTTAATTTCTCTTTTGTTTTAGCAAAAAATGGGAAAGAAACAGAATGGGAAGAGTAAAAAAGTTGAAGAGGCAGAGCCTGAAGAATTTGTGGTAGAAAAAGTGCTGGACCGTCGTGTAGTGAATGGGAAGGTGGAGTATTTCCTGAAGTGGAAGGGGTTCACAGAGTAAGAAACCTCAGTACTTCTTATGGTTCTGTTGTGTTGAGCCAGGGTGTCTCATGTAGCACAGGCTAGCCTCGGACTCCTGTCCCTCCCCTCAGGTGCTGGAATTATGTGTGTTCACTTGGCCTCACTTTTTTGTTCTGTTGAGACAAGGTCTCAGGAATGCCAAGCTGGTCTTGAACTTGCTTTATAGCCAAGGATAACCTTAAACTCTGGCTCCACCACCCCCTGCATAGGCATGCACCACCACATGCCTATTTCTGTGGTCCAGAGGGTTGAACCCAGGGATCTTGTGTGTGCTTGGCCAGCACTCTTTATTATACTGAGAATAGCCTTCAGCTTGACTGTTAGCATAAATATCTTACCAGTTTGCCCAGAGATCTGTTTGAAGCCAGTTTTGATTGCAGAATTATCTTGTCTGAGATTTATTTAGGTCTTCGGGGGTTGGGAGAGATGATTTGGTGGTTAAGAGTATTTGTTCTTATGAAGGACCAGATTCAATTCCCAGAACCCACGTGGTGCCTCATAATTGTCCATAACTCAAATCCCAAGGTGTCCAGTGCCACCTCTAACCTCTAAAAGTATCAGGTTACATATGCGATCCCAAATGCGAGCTTACTTGCAAGGAAGAACTTTCATACCCTTAAAAAGTTAAGATTTTAAAAAAAATTAGTAGTTGAAACCTAGCATATTAGAGTTTAATTTATTGCTATGAGTCAAACTTAGAAAACTAAAGTTCACTGAAGCATTAACTTTTAAACCAGCATGCAAAGGATTAAATGTCATATTTTTTTTTCATTATGACATTTTTAAACAGTGTATTGTAATGGATTCTCCTTTCCTTTCATCTCTTCCACCTCCTACCCCATGCTTTTATCTTCATGTCCTAATGTGTTCTTTCAGTAAAGCATTATAATGTATTAAACATGTACTAATTGTAGTATCTATGGCTAAGAGTCTAACATGCTCCGTATCATATTTATAATACAGAAGACAATACTGAAAATAACACTAAATAGGAGGCATCAGCCCTCCTCCCAAAATTAAACTTTGCCAGTCTTATAGTCTGAAGATATCAGTAGGCCAAGTCTGCTATTAATGGCACCATTCCTCACGTCATTTGGTGCCAGCTCGTATTTGTGACTACTTTCGGCTTTGTGGACCACTGATCTGTCTTTACCACCTCTGCATGAGTAGCAGCAGTGGATGCTGCATTAAGTGTGCATGGCTGTTCCAGTGACAACTATGAACTCTGCAATTAAAATTTTATTTTTATTTCCTCCAAATGCTCCCCCTTTTTTTTCTTTAAAAAAAAAAAAATTTGGCCTGAGCATTGTACAATCTGTAGTCCCAGCATTGTGGAAGCTGAAGCAGGGTTGGAGGCTAACCTAGCCTACATAGTGAAGCTGTATCTTTAAAAGAACAGGGAAAAGTAGTTTTGATGCTTTATAAGCCATACAGCAGGCGAGGTGCCGCTTAGTTTCGCCTTTATATCATTTCTCAAGTTGCGTACGAACCACAAACTGAATGTTACACGTTTGAGAATATCTCAGCCAGGGCTGTGGTGGTGCACACCTGTAATCCCAGCACCTCGGGAGGCAGAGGCAGGCGGAGCTCTGCAAATTTAAGGTCAGCCTGGTCTCCAGAGGGAGTCCAGGACAGCCAGGCCACTATAATCTTGGTGCTAGAGTTCACAGCCTATAGTACATGTGACCGATTGGGGAGTGCTTGCCGGGAGTGCACAAGTCCTTGGGTTTGCTCCCCAGTGCCAAGTACACTGCCTGTGAGAGAAAATGCAGACAGAAGGATCAGAACCGGGTTACATAAAAAGTTCGAGGCCAACTAGGGTTACATAAAGTGAGCTGTTTATGGAACAGAAAAATACTAGTATTCAACTGCCTTTGGGGTAAAGTAGCAGATTGTCACTTAAGAATTTAGACGTTTTTAAAATAGAAGGGCATTCTTTTCTGTTACTATTCTCCTAGTTTTAGTGTTTGTCATATGGAAACTTTTTCCAGATAGTTATAAACAGGTCTAGGTAATGGCAATGTTTAATTGAATCAACTTTTTGTTTCCTTTAACTGAACACAGTGCTGATAATACTTGGGAACCAGAAGAAAATTTAGATTGTCCAGAATTAATTGAAGCATTTCTTAATTCTCAAAAAGCTGGTAAAGAAAAAGATGGTACAAAAAGAAAATCTTTATCTGACAGTGAATCTGATGATAGCAAATCGAAGAAGAAAAGAGATGCTGTAAGTATAACTGCTGGTTAGACTGGGTCTTGTCAGAAGTTGATAAAACTTGAATTTTAATCACTTTGACTTTTTTTTTTTTCTTTTTTTAGCTAGAATTTTCTTTTACTCATATTTTGTTCTTTATGTTAGCATTCAAAATAATGAGTTTCATTGTGGTTATTTTCATACATGGTTACCATTATATTTTGTTCTACTTAATCTACCTGTCCTTTCCCCTCTCTGGCTAGTTTCCTTTTGAAGGGTGGGTTTGAGGCAAGGTCTCAAGTATCAGAGAGTGGCCTTGAACCACTCATTATGTTTCCTATGACTTCTGCTTAAAAAGGAGAATAGAAGAGGTATTTTAGAGACAGGGTTTCTCAGTGTAGCTCTGCCTGGCTTCAGAGTCAGAAATCTGCCTGCCTTTGCCTCTTAAGTGCTGGGATTAAAGTCATGTGCCATCATGCCCAACTAAAACTAGAATACTTCTTGTGTGGGGTGTTTTCCCTCCATATACATATGTCTGTGTACCACATGCATGTTTGGTGTCCCCAGAAGCTAGAGTAGAGGAAGGTATCAGATAGCTCTGGGCTGAAATTACAGGTGGTTGTGAGCTACCATTGTAGGTGCTGAATTCAGATTCTTTGTTAGTGGAGCAAATGCATCTAGCCGCTCTAGCCCCTAGAGTGCTTTTAAATTCAGTTAAGAAAAAGAAAGAAACCTTTTACAGAGCCAGGCACAGGTGGCAAAAATATGGTATCCTCTACCCTTGCCTTTAAACAGATTGTATTTACCCTGTCTCTTGGCCTAGTATGATAATTGGAGGAAAGGTGTTGGAACTGAATTAGGCTCATACTCAAAGCATTCAGCACACATTTAATTGGTAAAAGACTGTGGGTTTCAGATGTGGTCATTTGAACTAGGTATCAATAACTTTGCACATAGGACATTAAATCTTAATGCCTACATTGTTAAGTCTAGGTAATGATCCAATTGTATAGATGAGAAAAGATTGATGGAGATCTGAAAGTAAAGTGTATGTATAAGGGAAGCAGAACTTGAGCCAGCGGTATTCTAAAAGGCCTACTTTATATTGAAACACTACCAAAAACCAATCCCATAGGTACTAATTGGTTTTGATAAATAATAAGCCTGAACCACAAAGCTTAATTAACTTAACCCAAACCCACAGAGCTAAAGAGCTAGATTGGTATTCTAACCCAGATAGTCTGACTTTAGAGCCTGGTTACACTGATGTGAAACTAGTAATATTAGTTTACTGATAATTTTCGATTATTAAATATTTACACTCTGGAGTTGTGTAGGCTGTAATTACCAATATTTTTTGTTTTAGAAATTGAAAAATAGCCAGGTGTGGGGCGTGGCTTTAGTCCCAGTACTGGGGAGGCAGAGGCAGGCAGGTCTCTGAGTTCCAGACCAGCCTGGTGTACATAGTGAGACCCTTTGTGGTATCTGGGACTAAGGGGAAGATCAACAACTTTAGGGCAAGAACTGGGTCAGCAGTTAAGAGCACGTGCTGCTCTTCCAGAGGACCGACCCATTTGGTTCCCAGCACCCACTCGGGGCTCACAACAGTCTGGTAACTCCGATTGCAGAGGATCCAGCACCTTTTTGTATTCTGGAGGCACCAAGCAGACACATGGTGCACAGACATACATGTAGGTAAAACACTGAAACACATAAATCTTTTTTAACGATAACAGATTTCAAGTACTAGTAGTTAAGGAACATGGACTACTCTTATAGAAACCCCCAAGCTCAGATTCTAGCACCTTGTAAGCACTCAGAATTGTCTGTAACTCCAGCTCCAGGGGATTCAACGCCCTCTCTGCCCTCCGAAAGATACATATAACTTTAAAAGTAAATGACACCAAAAGAAAAAACTAAATAATAGTAGTTTAAGTACAGAACTGATTGGAAATTGGGTAGACCGGCATTCACCTGTAATCCCAACACTCAGGTGGATTCAAGGTCATTAGCTGTATAGTAAGCCTTGCCTACAATAAGAACCTATCTTTAAAAAACAAAAATTTTATACAAATACGTACAAGCATGCATATAGATAAAACAAACCTATTGGGTGTTAAGCATGTTGTGATAGAGAGGATTTTCTCTAATGTCTACTCTAAGGAGGTCGGGCTGGCCATGCTGGTTCATACGTATAATCCCAGCATACTTAGGTAAGAAAAATGCTTTGAGACTTTGAAGCTAGCTAGGCTTCAGAAAATTTGTCTCCAAAATAAGGTAATTATGTTTTGAGACTGTTTCATATAGCCCAGGCTAGCCTTTAACACCCTGATCCTCTAGCCTCCATCTACCAAGTACTGGATCAATCCCAGGGCTTCATGGCACCATGTGTGGCTTGCTGTGATACCACTCATGTATGAAATGTTTTAGGAGAAATGTGTAAAGACAATCACAAGTCATATAACTCAAAATAGACCTAATAACTTTTTTTTTTTTTTTTTTTTTGAAGGGTCTCTGCATAGCCCTAGCTGTCCTAAAACTCGCTCTATAGACCAGGCTCGCCTCAAACTCAGAGATCCACCTGCCTCTGCCTCCAGAGTGCTGGAATTAAAGGCTTGCATCACCATGTGCAGCAATAATAACTAATATTCCCTTTAAAATGTTAATATGGGATCTTCTGAGTACATGTATTTGTGCAGCTATCACAGAAGTCAGAAGAGGGAGTCCCCAAACTGGAGTTAGAGGAGGTTGTAAGCCATCATGTGGGTGCTGAAAATTGAACCCAGGTTCTCTATAAGAGCAAGTGCTCTTAACTGCTGAGCCATCTCTTCAGCCCCTTGGGGCCTTTTTATATGTATACTTTTTAGGCCATCTTGCTATGTGGCCCAGGGTACACTTAAACTTACAGTCTTCCTTAGTACTGAGATTATTATAAGTGGCTGAATATTTATTTACTTGTTTCTGTTTTTCATTGGCGGAGTGGTTCTTGGTCAAGTTTCACTATAAATAGCCCAGACTAGCCTTGAACTTACTCTGTCTCTACCTCTAAAGTGCTAGGTTTATAGGCTTTTAAATTTAATTTTCAAGAGTGTGTAATTGCTTAGTATGTTGTTGCATACTGTTCTAATGGTCAAGGAATTAAAGCAGGAGAGTTGAAACTTTGAGACTAATGTGGGCTACATAGTAAGATTTTTTTTTTTTTTTTATCTTATTTATTTTTATTAAGAAATGGTCTTCTCTAACCCAGGCTTAATCTTAACTCCTGATGTTTCTGCCTCCGGCTACCAAGTGCTGAACCAAGCCCAGGATTCTTGAATACTAGACAAATACTCTACCACTAAAACTACATCTCCAGCCCTAAGCATGGTGTTCTTACCAAACTTGTATACTTGTTCCTGGCTCACTGTAGGGAGTTCTGATGAAAGTTGCATTTCATAAAGAATGTTTAATGTTATTTGTTGTGTGGAAATATTTATTCAGTCTGTTACTTAACCCCCTATAAACAGGCTGACAAACCAAGGGGCTTTGCTAGAGGTCTTGATCCTGAACGAATAATCGGTGCCACAGATAGCAGTGGAGAATTAATGTTTCTCATGAAATGGTAAGTGCAAAGGTAATTATTTTTGCTGGATTTTTTGTTTGTTTTGTTTCACTTTTGCTGTGTGTACATGCATAATGGGAAGGGGAGTGGGTGTGCCATGGTGCATGTTAGGAGAGCTTTGAGGGGTCCGTTCTCCACCTGGGTGTGATTCAGAACCTGCCAAATGTCTTCACCTGCTTAGCCATCTTACTGGCCCTCAGTACCATTTAAAGTAAATATGAAAGGATGGGTACATTCATTGGTTAGGGATGGGTGTGGGAGTGTGCACGAAGGCCCGTGCACTAGGGTAATTGGGGTTGGTGGGAGATATGCAGGGTCTTAACTGTGTATTCCTGTCTGGTGTGGAGTTCTCTATGTAGACCAAGCTGGCCTCAACTCAAGAGTTCTGTCTGGCTCTGCTTCCCAAGTATGAGGATTAAAGGCCTGGGATTGGGGGCGAAGGAAGTTAATTCCGTGAAAGTTATATACAAGGGTTCTATTTATTTATTTGTTTGTAGACTTATTTAAATGTATATGAGTGCTCTGTCTACATGTACATCAGATCGCATAATAGATGGTTGTGAGCCACCATGTGGCTGCTGGGAATTAAACTCGGAACCTCTGGAAGAACAAACAGCCCCAACAAGGTTTCTTAAGTAGTTCTCATCATAAGATGGAAAGTAACTAGCTGAGCATGGTGGTTTGTGCCTTTAATCCTAGCCCTCAAGAGGTTGAGGCAGATTGCCACAGTAAGTGGAACTTAAATGCATAGCCTCTTTTGAGAGATGAAGTGTGCTTGCTTCTGCATCACATATACTAAAAATTAGAACAATACAGAGAAGATTAGCATGGCCCCTGTGCAAGGATGACACCCAAATTCGTGAAGCGTTCCATATTTTTAAAATAGATCCATATTTATCACCCTGCATAAAACTAAAGTCCAAGTGGATCAAAGACCTCAGTGTAAAACCAGATACACTAAATCGGTTAGAAGAAAAAGTGGGGAAGTGCCTAGAACTCATTGGCACAGGAGACAATCTCCTGAACAGAACACCATCAGCACAGGCTCTAAGAGCAACAATCAATAAATGAGACCTCATGAAACTGAAAAGCTTCTGTAAAGCAAAGGACCCTGTTATCAGAACAAAACAACAACCTAGAGATTGGGAAAGGATCTTGACCAACTCTACATCTGACGGAGGGCTGATATATATAAAGAACCAAAGAAGTTAAAAGGCAATAACTCAAGCAACCCAATTAAAAAATGGGGTATGGAGCTAAACAGAGAATTTTCTGTAGAAGAGTATAGAATGGCAGAGAAACAAAGAGATGCTCAACATCCTTAGCCATCAGACAGATGCAAATCAAAATGACCCTGAGATTTCACCTTACACCCATCAAAAACTCAAGTGACAACACATGCTGGAGAGGTTGTGGAGAAAGGGGAACCCTCTTCCATTGCTGGTGGGAATGTAAACTTATACAACCACTTTGGAAATCAATCTGGCGCTTTCTCAGACAATCAGGAATACTGCTACCTCAAGATCCAACTATTCCACTCGTAGGCATATATCCAAAAGATGCTCAAGTACACAACAAAGACCTTTATTCAAGCATGTTTGTAGCAGCTTTATTCGTAATAGCCAGAACCTGGAAACAACCCAGATGTCCCTTAACGGAGGAATGAATACAGAAATTGTGGTACTTTTACACAATCGAATACTACTCAGCAATCAAAGGAAATCATGAAATTTGCAGGCAAATGGTGGGATCTAGAAAAGATCATCCTGAGTGAGGTATCCCAGGAGCAGGAAGACACATATGGTCTATACTCACTTATAAGTGGGTACTAGACCTATAAGAAGATAGGATAAACATACTAAAATCTGTACACATGAAGAAGATAAACAAGAAAGAGGACCTGGGGTAAGATGATCAATCCTCACTTAGAAAGACAAATGGGAAGGACATTGGATGTAGGAGAAAACAAGTAACAGGACAGGTGCCTACCACAGAGGGCCTCTGAAAGACTCTACCTAGCAGTGTATCAAAGCAGATGCTGAGAATCAACCAAACCTTCGGCAGAGTGCAAGGAATCATATGAAAGAAGGGGGGGTGGGGTTAGTATGACCTAGAGGGGACAGGAGCCCCACAAGGACCAAATATATCAGGGCACAGGGGTCTTGACTGTTTCTCCAACCAAGGACCATTCATGGATATAAATCCCTGCTCAGATGTAGCCCATGGTAGCTCAGTACCCAAGTGGGTTCCCTAGTAAGGGGGACAAGGATTATTTCTGACATGAACTCAATGACTGGCTCATTGAGCTCCTTCCCCCCCTCCCCCCCCCTCCAAGGGAGGAGCAGCCTTGCTAGGCCACAGATAAGGACATTGCAGCCAGTCCTGAAGACGACCTGATAAGCTAGGGTCAAATGGAAGGGGAGGAGGACCTCCCCTATCAGTGGACTTGGAAGGAGGTTGGGAGGGAAAGAAGGAAGGGGCTACAGCTGGGATAGAAATGAATGATCTGTGATTAAAAATTAAATAAATAAATAGAAATGACGTTTAGTAACCACAGCTACTATGCAACCTTCTAGTAGTGCTTCCATTGATTTTTATTTAATTACTATTTATTGAATGGATCTCATTTGATGTGTACTGTTTAACCAGTTTCTTTTTCCTCACAACAGGAAGGACTCAGATGAGGCTGATTTGGTGCTGGCAAAGGAGGCGAATATGAAGTGTCCTCAGATTGTCATTGCCTTTTATGAGGAGAGGCTGACTTGGCATTCTTGTCCTGAAGATGAAGCGCAATAATTGTTTGCATTTTTATATATATTTATATATATATAAAATCTGGATCTTGGGTTTTGAATTACTAGTGTGAAAAAATAGCGTTCTAATGAAAATCAAGTTTGATATGCTGGTTTTGAAAGTATTGACAGTAGTTGGGATATTTTTGGGTTTGGTTCTGCATCAAAAGGCACTGATTCCATTGAGCAAATAAGAGCTTTCTGTAGTTGCTTCCTTTAACAATAGAATATTTGATACCATGTTGTATTTCCTCAGCCTTGAAGAACAGCTTTTCTTAAATGCTAGGGAGATTTTACAGCCAGTACTCTTATTTTTAACTGGGACGCGGAAGGACCATTCATGGTTTTTTGTTTGTATGCGTGTATATGCATAAAACACTTAGGTAACTGTTTTTTCTTTTGTCTTGTTTTTTAATACTCAAAAGAACTAGAGATGAAAATACAAGTTGATGAGATTCCATTGTTATGAACATTTTCCTGAAACCATAACCTTTCAGATTAAGCAGATTCTCTACTTACTTGGACAGTTTTTGTTGGATAGTTTAAAAGCAACCACCAGAATGTCTGTATTATCATGTGAATACAGTAGTTTATTTACAAAATTTTGTCCGTACTAACTGCCCCTTTAGAAAATGGACTTAGACAAAATAGTATGATTTAATGACAAGATTTAAGCGGAGTGTGGTGGTGCATGCTGTTAATCCCAGCACACTGGAAGCAGATGGATCTCTGATTTAGAGGCCAGCCTGGTCTGCAGAGCTCTATCTAGGTCAGCCAGGATGTGGTAAAGGCCCATCTGGTGAGCCATTCCGTTGTAGAAAGTTGAAATCGGTACTAAAAGGTTATATTTCATGGAATCTGTTTGCTGTGGAAATGGGATCATGGTTAGAGATGTTAGCAGTTTTAAAACATGCTGACATAGTGAACAAAATTTGCTAATGTCAATTAATGACTGCATGCTTTTTCTTTACCCTGACTCAGTCCTTACTGGTAGGATCAATCTTTTCAGTATTTGGTTCTGGTTTAACGAGCCAGAAAAGTAACTTTGTAGTATCAGAATGTCATCCAACTGTATATTTACTTTATTGTAAATAATGGTGAACAGTGGTCAATAAATAGTTTTATATTCCTTTATGTGATGACTTTTTTGTCATTGTCTGATTTAATTTGTAATGTGTACAGTTCAGTTTATTTTTTGAGTCAGGTCCTCTGTGTTTATGCTGTCTTTGAACAGTCTTCTCCCAGCCTTCCAAGTGCTAGGAAAGGCTTTTGCTTTGTCATTTTGATATAACCTCATATATCCCAGGTTAGGCTTAAGTTTCTGGTGTTCCTGCTTCTACCTCATGAGTACTGGGACCACAGACCTATATCAACACACATCTTAATTATATACACACGTTTATTTATTTTTGTCTGTGCTATGTAGTCCCAACAGTGACTATGCACAATGGAGAGGCCAACAGTCCTTCAGCTTCATGAAGCTGGAAGCCATCCCCTCCTGGTGCTGAAGAGAGCCACTTTTCAGTACATGTTGGGAGGCCCGAGAAGCTAGAATGTTATCGTAGCAGCAGGATAGACTAAGCCTGAAGCAGTATTTCTTTTTCCTTGTATCTCCCTCTTTGTGTCTTTTTTTTTTTTTTTTTTTTTAAGATTTATTATGTATACAATGTGTGTTTGTATGTACACCTGCACGCCAGTAGGGGGTGCCTGATTTCATTTTTAATGGTTGTAAGCCACCATGTGGTTGCTGGGAATTGAACTCATGACCTCTGGAAAAGCACCCAGTGCTCTTAACCTCAGCCATCTCTCCAGCCCCCCCCCCCCCCTTGTGCCTCTTAAGATGTTGCTTTTAATTATGTTGGACAGTGAGTGCCAGTCAGTACCTTTAGGGAATTGAGGATAACTTTGGTAACATGGAGGAGACACTGAAAAGTGAACTCGGGTTATCTGGAGGCACAGAAAGTATTTCTCACTGCTGATCTGTCCATCTCTTCATCCCACCTAGGACTTCTTTATACCTGGATCACTGTTGGAAGGACTGCCCACTCTAGGGAGAGTCTTCACCCTCAGTTCTTTTTATTCCCACATAAAGCCACACAGAACTATTGATTCCAAGCCCATCAAGTTGACCTTTAATCTTACACCTATTTATCTTAGGGTCTTAACTAGGCAGGACTTGCTGAAAAGGAAACTATACTCTGAGAAGCAGGTTTAAATGTTCTTTTTTTTCTTTTTCTGATATAACACCATTTTTGTTTTACTTGTTTGAAATATACCACTCAGTCTCATAGCCAAAAATTATGAGGAAACATTTTACTTTTTCTTTGTTTTGAAGTAAAAAAAATTAATACTTATACAGGCATTATTGGGAGTGGTTGTAGCATATATCATTTGTGAGTTCATGTTAGGGTTTGATGGTAGCTTCTTGAATGCTGGGTTAAAGGCATGTGTGTCTAAACATAACTGCTCCATCATATAGTGAAGGGGAAGATTTTCAGTATAAACAGTACAGCCAGAGGTATCTGGAAGAGCCCAGAGAAGACAGTAGACTAAATGGCCAGCAGACTGGATCTTGCCAAGGCTATGTAAGAGAGGGGAGACAGACAACGGATAGAGAACAGAGAAAGCAAAGCAGAGAAAACAATAGGGCTATAAGGATTAGGGTTAGCTGGGGGAAGTAATCCTGTGAGCTGGAGGGAGTTTAGAGGAAGGCCGAGAAGATGTTGAAGAAGCCAGGTGACCAGCATGCACTTTGATATGCTGATAGGCAACACCAGTGCCTGGCTTGCAGAGGTAAAGGAAAGGACTTCTTTGGCAGCTGGGAACCAGGGTCAGAAGTTTGTGAGGAATGCTGTCTTTATATAACTGCCAGAAATCCTCTATATTCCAGGTTGAGCCCATTTCTGAATATTTGGACTGCCTTTTGCAATTTGGATAATTAGTTGCCTTTGGACCTGACTGCATGTATCATCATGCCTTACTAAATGATGTATTTTAAGAGGAAAATAAATAATATAGTTCCAATTATGACCATACCTGATCTCAAAGTATATTACAGAGTTAAAATAACAAAAGCAGCATGGTACTGACACAAAAGCAGAAAAGTAAATAAATGGAACAGAACAGAAGATCCAGATACAGATCTGTGAAGCTGCAACCACCTGGTATTTGACAAAGATGACAAAATCCTGGAGCATGTTAGAACCCAGACACTCCAGGTGGACGCTCTCCGCTCTCAGCTGCTGCAAACAGCTGACAAGGCCACCTCCAGCTGCACTCTGCCTTCCCTGCTTTCACAAATATCCAAGTCCTCTGTCTCACCGCTGTTCCTGGGAAGGATATCTTTCAGATAGCAAAGCCATAAACAAAAGAGCCACAGGCAGGACAGGTGAACTAAGCCCATTGTTCATGTCTGATGCCCCTTATCCAGAAATGTACTTGAGACTTTCAAATACTTGTCTCGGCCAAATTAGATATATTAACTGACCTTGGCTCCATTTTCCGTGGCACAACACCTGCCCTCCCCCTTATTCTCTCTAAGGACCTTAAAAGAATAGGTTCTGTTCTAGACAGGCTGAAGTTTTGTTTCTGAAAATCTTACCTGATTTTTTTTTCCCCTGAAGAACAGTTCAACTTCGAGTTTCTCTGGAACTCTGCTTCTTCCTGAAAACCTAACAAAGAAAAAGATAGCCTCTTTAGCAAGATGGTTCTGGGGAAAAAAAAGCTGGGTACTAGCTGTCATTTTTTTTGCTTTCTGTTGCTGTGACAAACACCGTGCCCAAAAACACTTAGGGAAGAAAGGATTTTGTTTTTTCAGTTAGCAGGTTACAGTCCATCAGTGAACTGAAGCAGAAATCACGGAGGGATGTTGCTTACTGACTCATGCTTAGAATACTCAGGTTCAGGGGCTGGGTTATAGCTTAGTGGTAGAGTGTTTGACTAGCGAACATGAGTCCCTCGGTTCAGTTCTCAGCACTGTAAACTAGTAAATAAAAGGATCGCGCATTTTAAAAAAAAAAAAATCAGGTTCTACAGTCTGAGAGCACCTGTCTAGTGGTAGTGCTTGTAGAAGGAATCTCTTGTGTATTGTATGGATGCAACACCTATCAAATAAAAAACAACAACAACCACCTATGGCCTATGGCTGAGTGAGAAAACAGGTTGGATTTCCAGTGGGCAGAAGGGATTCTGGGATAGAGCCAGGTGTGAGAGTCAGCCAGCAAGATATGATGAAGATGGATGGTGCTTGAGCTCAGGTAACCAGCCACCTGGCAGAAGATAGATTAGTATAATGGGTTATTTTAAACTGTAAGCCAGAGAAGAGCCTAGCTATGTAGCCTAGGTATTTGGTTTTGTTTGTTTTGTTTTTGAACATGCCCTAGTCCACATAGCCTTGTGACCCCCACCTCTGACACCCTTGAGGTAGTCACACAGCCTGGTGGCCAGGTTTCGGGTTAAAACTTTCTATTTTCTTATAAGAATTCCTCTTTATGCAAATGGAGCATTCCCAGCACCTCAGCCCCAGCCAATAATGTACACTCACCTCAAAAACCCCTGCCACTTCCCAATGTTTATAAAGCCCCTCCCCTCAATAAATGAGAGCTGTTTCACTGAAAACTGTGTTGGGTCTTGGAGAAGGCTGTTTCTCCCCTCTGAGGTCCTCCAAGGTCCTAGAGACTCACCTGCCGGGCTAAGCTTCATTTATTCCAGTCCAGCCTAGAATCTGGACAACTTTAGAGCAGAAACAGACTGGGACTGACCAATTAATTTCTAGAATACACAAAGAATTTGAAAACTAAATCCTAAACAAGCAATCCAATTAAAAAAAAAAAAAAAAAAAGGCTAAGCCGGGTGTGGTGGCCCACGCCTGTAAACCCAGCACTCTGGGAGACAGAGGCAGGCAGATCACTGAGTTTGAGGCCAGCCTGGTCTACAGAGAGAGTCCAGAACAGCCAGTTACACAGAGAAACCCTGTCCTGAAAAATCAACCCTCCCAATAAGAAAACGGCTCCATCAAATCTGTCTACAGGCAAGTCTGTAAGGCATTTTCTTATTACTGTTTGGTGGGGGAGGGTTCAATCTGTTGTGGGTGATGCCATCCTTTAGCCTATGGTCCTGGATTCTATAAGAATGTGGGCTGAGCAGGGTAGGGAGAGGTGTGTATGAGATACACACCTTTAATACCAGCACAAGGGAGGTAGGAACAGGCAGATCTATACAGTGTGCTCCAAGACATCCAGGACTACACAGAGAACCCTGTTTTGGAAAAAAATAAAATCAATAATAAGGAAGAAGGGAGGGAGGGAGGGAGGGAGGAAGGAAGGAAGGAGAGAAGAAAGCAGGCTGAGCAATCCATAGGGACCAAGGCAGTAAGCAGCACCCCTCTTACGGCCTCTGCCCCAGCTTCTGCCCCTAGGTCCCTGCCCTGTGAGTTTCTGTCCTGATGTTCTTCACTATGGACTATGATGTGGAAGTATAAGACAAATAAATCTTTTTCAACTAACTTTCTTTTTGGTCATGGTGTTTGTTTCATCACAGCAATAGATCTTTTTTTGGGGGTGGGGGGTGGGGGGGGAGTTGAGACAGGGTTTCTCTGTAGCCCTGGCTGTCCTGGAACTCAGTTTATAGACCAGGCTGACCTTGAACTCACAAAGATCCACTTGCCTCTGCCTACCAAGCGCTGAGATTAAAGGTGTGCACACGTATGGCATAAGTTATGTAAGTTGTCAATAATCAATTATTATTACTTGGAGCTATGTTTAATATTTGTGTCTTCATCTATGCATATGCAATTAGTTTTTCCTTCAGTTCCCAGAAATGAAAATACTGAGACTAAGGATAAGCACAATAATAGTTTTGTTGCTTGTGCCTAGATTATCCACAGAAATGATGGCTTACCTCTCCCACAGAGTATGAGAAATTCTTGTTTCTCAACATCTCTTCTAACATGGACACCCTTTTAAAGTCTTGCTCATCAGCTGGGCAGAGTGGCACATGCCTGCCTGCAATCCTGCTACATGAGCAACATAACTGGAAGGTTACAATGAGTTGGAGGCCAGCTTGGGCTACATAGTGAGAGTCTTAAAAAACAAATCAAAGCAATGCAGTTGGCATAGTGGTACAGTGTGTTGCACTAGCCTGCAATCTCTATGGATGGTTTTTCATTCCTTGAGACAAAGCACATCAGCCCTTGGATCCAATTGATTATCCCAGCTCCAACTAGAAACTTGCCGGGTAGATATCCGGCAGGTGGAGGTGAGAGGAGGGTGGCCAGTCCAGCTGGATGCCCTCCGTGGCTGAGCAGGATGGTGAGTGTCAATGGCCCAGACCTCCCCCCCGATGCCCCACGGAATAAACCACCACCGACCCAGGAGATCTGTCAAAGCAGGAACTCAGTTTAGTGAATAAAGCAGTCCTTTTTATAGGTTTGGGTCAGGGGGCAGGGTTAAGGAAGTGAGGTAAGACGACGTAGAGGGCAAGGTTAGGTAGTGCAAGGAGAGGTGGGCCAGCGACAAAACTCCACGTAACAGTTACCAGGCAGGAATGATTCTAAGGCGGATATGCTGAATCACTTTTGACTGGAAGTGGTGCCTCTTAAATCAGAAGCTAAAGACAGGTCTCCAAACTCAAGCCAGGCTCAGGTAGATGCAGCAGGCCTTATCAGGACCAACAGAAACTGGCACAGATATTGCTGGGTTTGAACAGCAGCTAATTTTCTTACTGTTAAGCTCAAGTCTCAAGACCCCAAAAGATCACCAAGGAGCTAATGCCAATGCAAACACAGTAGGGTTTTTTTATTACAAGCTCAAGGTCGGGTCCACACCGACACTGTCATTGAGGCAGCGGTTCTTAAGTGTAGAGCCCTGAGCTCAGGGAGAGAGGGGTTTTTATTTAGGGTTACACCACAGTTACACAGTTCGGTAACATTCAGCAAGAACAAGCTTGTTACCAAGTGATTGTGGCTAATTAACGTTGAGCAAGCTGTCTATAGACCTCACGAATGTTAGGTATTTCCATGCCAGGAAAGTTCTACTACTACCAGGTGGGTGGGCTGCCCAGCACAGATGCCCCACCCTGAGATAAGATACCTTCCCATTCTTGTGGTTGCTTCCAGGCTATTCCTCAGGGAGAAAATGTTCTTGTCTTCCTGGAATTGGTGTCCAATGACCTAGTTCCTGGAGACTTTTAGGGGGGGTCACTAGTTCCTGGTGACTTTTAAGGGGGTCAGGCCTGACTTCCTTAATGATTTCCTCAGTTTTGGACTGTAGTGCCAATAAGTAGAATCCACTCTGTGAGGACCAAGGATGAGTTGTTTCATATCCAGTGTCTAAAGCAGAAGACTCTCACATGGGTCTGCCCATTCTTGGATACCAACTTCAAATTCACCAACACCGGCAGCAGCAATCAGGACAGCAAACGAGCCTGAGAGAAATCTGCGGTCATGCTTTGGATTGAGCCTGTATCCTACACACCAATGGTAATCACATAATACTCGAAGTCCTCAGATTTCCATGGGAAGTGTTGATTGTAATACCACGCTCGTGTTCAGCTGTTTGGCATGCAGGAGAAGAGTCATCAAAGGGGAAAAATAAGTCAATTTAACAACACCTAAAAATGTTCATGCCCCAAATCCAAAGTGATCTCTCACTGATACCTCAGGCCTAGCTCCTTCCTGAATGAGCCAGGCCTGTCAGAACATGAACATGGATGGAATGGATCATGTGTTGTCTCTGTCTCCTATGTAGAGCAGACATCCAGTCACCACAGCTACAGAGCACAAGCATCAAATCGTAAAGGAATCTTAGATATTGTCAACACGAAAACCCCAGCTATCATCTTGTAGGTAATGAGAGATAGTTTATTCTGGAGTCATGTTGTGTGATCTTGGCCCTGACGTACAGATATTTGGCTCACCCCAAATTACTCGTTCTAATGTATAAGCAGTTTCATGAAGTCTTTATAGTTTTACATAATAAAGAAAGTAATAAATCAAAGCAAGCTTAAAGTACATTAGTGGGTGAATCAGAGAGATGGGTTCTGTGAGATGAAAGGAGCTTTTGTATAGGCTCAAGATGCTATCTGAGGACATTTCTTAGTTTTTTTGGTTTGGCAGAGCCTAGTGGTCTGCTAAGTTAACAGAATCCAAACCAAATGGGTGTTTATCTATTATCACAAAATGTTAGTTCCCACACAGTGGAGGGCAAGCTATGGCTATTCCAGAGAGCCAGAACTTAGCCCAAGATGAGGCAATTGGCCCTTGGACCTGGAACATTACAATAACTCCACAGTACTATCAGCCCACGAGTCTGCAGACACAGCATCTTTTCAGAAGTTTTCATTGACAGATAGAGCCTTCTATCTGTGGAGGGTGCTGGAGAGATAGCTGTGCAGGAAAGAGAACTCGCTGTTCTTGTAGAGGACCCAGATTTGGATCCAGCACCCAAACAGCAGCTCACAATTGTCCATAGCTCCAATTCCAGGGCCTCTGACACCTCTTCTGGCCTTGGGGGACACCAGGCGTGTGTGGATGTATTGTGCACACACATCCCCCCAGGTGAAACATTCGTGTACATAAAATATGTATTGGTTTTTAAAAGTCAAGAGACAGAGGTAGAGAGAGATCAGAGTCTGGCTTTCGACAGACGGGAGTGTGTGTATTAGTGCGCGCAGCCAAGGGCAGCCTCTCTCCCACAGAAAACCGAGGAGGGCAGCCGGGGGCTGGGGGGCGGGGTGGGGTGAGGAAGAACCAGGGTAAGGAAACTGTTGGGGCTGTAGGGGACAAGGACTCTCCTGCAGACTCTTTTTTCCAGAAGTCGTTTGCCTGAGATGAGACAGGCTATCAGACATTCCTCTCTGGGGTGACAATTGCACAGGAGTCCCGTGCAATTACAAGCAGGGCACTCTATCACAGGAGAAATGGCTCAGTGGTTAAGAGCATACACTGGTCATGTGGTGCACTCATGCCTGGCAGCTCACAGCTGCCTCTAACACCTGCTCCAGAGGAGCCAGTGTCCTCTAGTGAAGTCTGCGGCTGCCCGACCTCACGTGCACATGATCACACACAGACACACACACACACACGTAAAAAATAAATTTAGTTAATAAAAATTTAAAACATTTTTACCTTCTTATTCTATTTATTATTTGTCTGTTTGTTTGGGGGAGAGGTACATGAGCCATAGCACGAATGGGAAAGTCAAAGAGGTGGTTCTTTCCTTCTACCGTGTTGGTTCCGTTTGACAAAGGTTGGAGACAAGAGCTTTTACATGATGAGAACCCCCCTTGGTCTTTTTTTTTTTTTTTTTTTTTTAAGCTGAGTGCATATCTTTAATCCCAGCACTCAGATCCCCACCAGGCCAGTAAGTGTAATTTTTAACAAGCGAAAAACATAGAGTCTACAGAGAGGATTCAGTGAAATTACCTGTAACTAAAGATCTAGGGAACCCTGATGCCCTCTTCTGACCTCTCTGAGAACACACATGACATACGCTTGCACACACACACACACACACACGTTTTTTTAAACCCTGAAAAATATTTTTGAGTGTGAAAGGCTAGTACCATATAGCACGGTAAGGAGGCCACACACCCTCGTAGGGAAGGCACCACTGTTGTTAAGTGGAGACGCTGTGCCCATCAACCCAGCCTCCCAGGTATTTGTGTTCCTGCCTGTAGACTGGCGCTGCCATCAGTTTTGGTCAGGAAGTTTCTTGGGCAGGGGCAGTTACTGCAGAGACTCGTAACTTGTCAAAGTTCTGAGAGTAAGTGACCAGGGGACGAATGTGTAACCCTAAGTGGGACAGGTACATCACCCTGCCAAGGCTGGGTGACGTCACTGTACCTGCACCAGTTAGGGCTCTCTAGAGAAACGGAACTAACAACATGAGTATATATATTAAATGAGGAGTTATCAGGCTGCCTTATACTGTTTCAGGAAACTGGAGCGGGGAAGCCTCCACACTGAAACAGGCACCGGAAACAGAGTGGAGGCAGGAAAAGTTTATTACGGTGACAGCTCAGTGGAGTTGTCTCTGGAACTCTAAGCAACCACACAGAGGGTTTTGTTTTGTTTTTGCTTTTGTTTTCCTGCATTATTTTTTTACTACTTCATCACTGGAAGGCTTAACTTTCTATCAGCTTTAGAGGGTTCTATCAGGACTAAGATCAAAATGAGCCATCTCTTTCTTGTGGTCAGACATGTTCACAGAAGCAGATAGAATGCTGAGGTTAGGGCATTTTTTTCCTTCCTGTAAAACATAATTACAGGCATCTGTTTCCCGAGATGGATGTCAGTAATGGTTTGCTCTAGGTAATCTCTACAGTTCAGTTTTCTCCCTTCATTTTCTTTTGACTTTATTTCCTCCTTCAACACAATATGGTCAATATAATCCAGGAGTATGTAAACCAATGATAGTTATTTTATACTGGAGAGGCTGAGCACTTAGTAGTTGCTCAGTCTACAACAAACCTGGGGGCCTCAGTAGTCCTAGTTTGACACCAAAGGCCTGGAGAATTCCTGGAGAGCCACCAGTTTAAGTTGGCAACCAGAAGCTTTTTGAATCAGTGAAGAAATTGGTGACCACAGCAGCAGCGGCAAATGAGCTTCCCAGCGGGAGTAAAGAGGAATGAGCAGCAGCAGATGAGTTCACTCAGCAGCTGGAGTGAAGGCCCAGAACAAAAATACCATAAAGCTTTGCTTCTTCTGGGTCCCTTCACCCGGGATGCTACCATAAGGTTCACCACATTTAGGGTGAGCCTTCCCCCATCAATAAGGCAGTCAAGACGACCTCCCTCCCCAGACATTCCCACAGATCAGCTCAGCGTGGACAAGCTTTCAGTGAGGCTCTTTTCCCAGGTGATTCTAGGGATTGTGCCAAGCTGACAATTAAAGCTAACTTTCACAATCACCGTAAAAAAAAGTGTCTTAGTCAGTGTTCTGTTGTTTTTAAGAGACACTAAGACCAAGACACCTCTTATAGAAGGCACAGGCAAGCGCTCAAGAAACCAACAAGAAATCATGCAGGGTCCTCTCCCCAATGGAGGAGCAGTGTGCCTGTTCCCCACCCAGAAGGCTTTGGTGGATGTTGTTAATGGCTTGATGACCCTTGCTACCTGTAAGACCAGGCATCCCACAGACCCCCCCAGAATGTTTACCCTTGAC
The DNA here is from genome assembly GCF_907164565.1 of Psammomys obesus. Taxonomy (NCBI): domain Eukaryota; kingdom Metazoa; phylum Chordata; class Mammalia; order Rodentia; family Muridae; genus Psammomys; species Psammomys obesus. The sequence goes on from NW_026591711.1 coordinate 2,648,276, forward strand.
TCTCCTCACCTAAACCTTTATCTTTCCCACCCTTAGGGGACAGTCGAATGTGCTTTATAGCACAGTGATGTCAGATCCTCCCCAAGGCCCTTAAGCTATAGAACACATCTTTGTGATACAGATCAAGTGTTTTGCAAAGGAGTTTTGTTGTAGCCATGCCTTAAGCTTCATTGTGCACATGGGATTGGGGTAACTGAAACAGAAACTCTTTTCTAAAATTGTACTGGACTTAAATATGTCTAAAATAAACTGATATGGTGTCAGACTCCAGAAGTTTGAACCAGTACCAGCTAAGTCATGCTGGACTGAGTTTCCCTCTCACCTTATTTGGATCATTTCTCTACCAGGGCTTGCAGGGACTCCACAAACTCTTATAAAAGAAAATATTTTACCTGGGGGCTGGCTTACTGCTTCAGAGGTTTAGTCCATTATCATGATAGCAGGAAGAATGGCAGCATGCAGACAGGCACTGCAGCAGTTGCTGAGAGCTACATCCTGATCTGTGTGCAGAGAGAGAGAAGAAGGGGAGAGACAGAGGAAGAAAAGACAGAGAAGTGAGCCTAACATGAGCTTCTGAAAGCTCCAAGCCCACCAACAAGGCCGCACATACTCCAACAAGGCCACACCTCCTAATCCTGCTCCAAAAATGCTCCTCCCTGATGACTAAGCATTCACATACAGGAACCTATGGTGGTCATTCTTATTCAAACCACCAAGAAGGCTAGGAAAGGTGGCACATGCCTTTAAGCCTAGCACATGGGAGGCAGAGTCAAGCAGATCTCTGTGAGTTTGAGGCCAGCCTGGTCTACAGAACTAGTTCCAGGACAGCCAGGACTACATAGAGAAACCTTGTCTCAAACTGACCCCCCCCAAAAAAAAAAAAAAAAAGAAAAAGAAAGAAAAGAAATAATTTTAGCTGGGTATGGTGGTATACACCTGTAATCCCAGGACTCAGGTAGGCAAAGGCAGACAGATCTTTGTGAGTTCAAGGTCAGCATGGTTTACAAAGCAAGTCTGGGACAGCCAAGACTACACAGAAAAACCCTGTCTCAAAAAAAAAAAAAAAAAAAAGAGTTGAGGAAGGAAGTCTGTTAAGAGCTCTTGCTGCTCTTCAGAAGGACCCACATTCAATCCGGTGCCCACATTAGGTGGCTTACAGTCACCTGTAACTCCAGTTTCAGGGCACCTGCATTCAAAAGCACACTCCTCTCACAACAGATGCATAATTTTAAAATAATAATAACAAAGACTGAAGGAAAAGGGGGAGTGGTGCGGAATGCTGGCTTCTGGCCACAGCATGGCTGCTGCATCCACCAACTCATAAGAGCAATGATTACTTGTGCAAGACTTTGTGCAAGTGTGGAAAGGTTTGGGAGTGTGTGGAAGGAGGGCATAGTCCTGTGATGTGACGGTAGGGTTTAAATAGAAAGTAAGAAATATCCATAACTAAATAGTCCAGCAAGGTGTGTGGCCTGCTATTGTCCCAGTCTTTCCTGCAGGGTCATCTGATCAATTCTAAAATATTTCTGCAGGAGACAAGCCCCTCCTCTGGCTGCTCCCAGGGAGATTCCTGGGGAATCTTTTCCCAGTAGGAGATTCCTGGGGAGAGTTTAATTCCCGAGGGTCCTTTCTTTCAATAGTCTCTTTAGGATAATTCATTTCTGCCAGCTTGGGCAATATTGTTAAACATAAGAAAATAGAGACCCTAATAGTAAATTGAATGAAAGATCTGGAAGGAATTAAAGAAAACCTAAATGAATGCAAAGAAAGCCATTACCCTGAGAAACTGTTATTATCTAAAAAAATATAGTTTGAGAGCCTAAACTCTAGCTGGTCATGGTGGTACATGCCTACCTGTAATCCTAGCACTTGGGGAGAGAGAGGCAGTCGGATCTCTGTAAATTCATGGCCATCCTGGTCTACAGAGTGAGTCCAGGACAGTCAAGGCTACACAGAGCCCACCTGGAAAGTTGAACAGTACCTGAGTGGGGAGTGGGATTGAAAGATATAAAGCAAGACACAAGGGGTCAGCTTGAGAGGACTGTCAGTGAATACTGAAGCCCTGACTTTATTCAACAGCTCTTTTTCATATGCAAAGCAAAACAACTCACATCAATACAAGGAACGGATTCATGGAGCAGTCAGACTTGTTTTCTCAGACCACCTCTCTGTATAGCAGAAATGGTCCAAGGTCACACGAACACGCTAAAGGAACTTGGCAAAACACCCTGCTTATCTCTTGTTTCAAGGTAAAGGCCGTGGGGTTTTTTTTGTTTGTTTGTTTTTGATTTTTTTTCCTGAATACTCAATAACAAAGCAGCTTGCCAAGCAAGCAGCTCTCCACAACAGAGAAATCCTGTCTTGAAAAACAAAAAACAAAAAACAAAAAAAGAAAGAAAGAGAGAGAGAGAGATCTTAAACTCTGAGCCTTGGGATATAGCTAATGTGACATGGGAGGGTGCTAGTTTAGCATTCATGAAGCCTTCAGTTCAATCCCCACTACTGCATAAATAGAGCAAGGTGGTGTGTTGGTATAATGTTCGTTTAAAATGTATATACCTTACCCTTGTTCATTCAAATGCTGATTTCTCTCCCCCACTCTCTGGTTTCAATCTGGATATTGCACTGTGATACTTACTCTGAGTATCCTGTCTCAACTGTGTGTAAACAGGCCAAAATAAAACAACTAGCCACAATGTTGTGCAAAGGGAGGAGCCAGAGGACAGGAAAAAGGGGAGGAGCCAGAGGGCAAGAAATGAGTGGGAGAGAAGGGGCGAGAGGAGAGTTAGAAGAGAGAGTTGGAGGAGAGATCTTGGAACAGCGTGGGGAGATGGACTGGACCTAATATATCACTAAAAGCAAGTATAATGTGGGAAATCTAAATGTTAGGAAACTATGAGGGCTTGGAGGTTTAGGAGAGAGTAACTATTGCCCAGCATTGTGTTCTAGGTTAACTAAATAAACCCAGTCTGTGTGTGGTGATTTGGTTATACAGCTGTTTAGGACTAACAGCAGCATTATTAAAAGATAATCATTAGTAAATATTAGGGCCCTGGAGAGATGGCTCAGAGGTTAAGAGTGTTAGCTGCTCATCCAAAGATCCTGAGTTCAATTCCCAGAAACCACATGATGGCTTGCAGGCAGAATCCTGTATAAATAGTAAATATTAATCTCCTACTACAACAGTGGTGTACTGCTAAAATCGTAGCACTTGGTAGGGAGGAAGATTAGAAATCCAAGGTTAGGGCTGGAGAAATAGCTCAGTGGTTAAGAGCACTGGCTACTCTTCCTAGAAAACCCAGATTTAATTTTCAGAGCCCACATGGTGACTCACAATCACCTATGTCTCTAGTCCCAGGAAATCTGATACCCTCCCTGGGCACCGGGCACACACAGCCCAAGACGCAGAGACATGCATGTAGGCAGAACACACATAAATAACTAAAGTGGGTGGTTGTTGTAACAGCCCCAGACCTTAGTAGGCCCCTAGCGCTTAGCACAGCTGACTCTGTGATGGAAGTGCCATGCAGGTCATAAAACTGAGCAGGTAGACCAACCACCCTCAAAAACTAAAACAAAGGCCTAATCCGTCGGAATCCACAGTCCTGGAAAAGTCTCTGAATGTGCTAACCTTGCGTTTTAGCTTCTGTAGTTCTGCTTCTGGCTAACTGTTCTTGTTAATTGCAATTTCTTGAGCCAGGACATGATTTTTATGCTTAAAAGCTCACCCTGAGAAAGTCTTGGGGCTACACAGGGATCCTGAACACTCAGCGACAGTCACCAGCTGGCTAATAAAGACTTTCTATTGGCTTAAACCCGTGCCCAAGCAATGTGGGTGCCCCACATTGGTGAGCTGCCACGTTATGTGCTGGAAAGTCTATTTTAGCTCACTGTTTTGAGGTTTTGGACCTTGTTTTGGGCTCACTGGGAGGCACAGAGTAGGGCAACGCCCTTTACTTCACAGCCAGGACATGAAAGTGGAAAAGGAAGAGGCTGGAGACATGGCTCAGTGGTTAAAAGTGCCACCAACTGCACTTGAGTGGCGCAGTGGGTCAGAAAACAAGATTCCTATGTGATTACAGTTGACTCTGCCTCTTTCTGTCTTCCGACTCCGTATGCTGCTTCAGAAGTCTAACACAAATGACCCAGGTCTGAGTCTCAGCACACATGTGGTAACCCACAACCATCTGTAAGTCTGGCTCCAGGTTATCTGATGCATTCTTCTGGTCTCTGTGGGCACCAGGCACACATGTGTAGGCATATGTAGGGATAAAAACTCATACACATAAAATGAAATAAACTGTTGGCTTGGCATGGTGGTATATTCTTTAATATCAACAGTTGGGAGTCAGAGGCAGGTGGATCTTAGAGTTCAAGCCCAGCCTGATCTATATATCGAGCTTCAGTCCAGCCACAGCTGGACATAGTGAGACAACAACAACAATAATAATTTTTCAAAACAAAAAAAGAAAGGCGTTAGGGGACTGACTGTCCTTTTAAGGGCATACACCCAGTAACTTTAAGACTTTCAACTAAGTTCTCAAGGATTCTGTTACCCACCATTGGGCCAAGGTTAGATATTTCTGAGTTCATCATAAGATGGCTCCTGAGTCTTTTTTGGTAAATTTCAAGTATAGGCTTACAATTAAGCTTAGTTCTTCAGTATTTAAGAAGATGTTTTAGGTCTAAAAAGATATTTTTTTGATTGGAAATGAAAAAGATGTTTTCTGATTGGTAATTACGCAAGTCATGATAGAAATTGAGTTAGGTACAGATTTTTTAACACACCAAGACAGAATAGATAGTAGAGTATCTTCTTCAAAGTTGCTAAATACATATGGACTAGACATTGAGAATGTCATTTTTACCCAATAGTACATAATTTATTTGATGTTAGAGAAAACGTCTTTTATTTAGACTAAAAGGGGAAAATATTGTAAAATATTTGATCCCATTGTGAACCCTGAGATTGTGAAATGTAAGAACCTGTTTCTTGTTCGGTATGGCTCAGCCTTAACACACACCCCTAACCCAAGAGTTTCTATTTACTGTAAACAAGTACTTGTAGTTTTGGCTCACCCTAGCACAGACCTTTAATCTAAGAGCTTTCTGCAAAGCAAACAAGATAAAATAAACTTAATCCTAGAAAAGAGGCATAGCAAGCAAACTGCTGACAGGGAGTAAACAGAAAGGAGGGACACTGAATAGAAGGGTATTTAAGACAGCATGGAGAAGAAGAAAGTTTTTTTGGCTTTTTCTTTCTGGGATGTGAACTGAGTAGGGTGCTTTCTCTACCTCTCTGAGCTAGTAGGTTTTCACCCCACCCCATGGTTCCTGAGTCTTTATTGGTAAAATTGAATGATTGGGATTTTTCTTTCATTATAACAACAGAGGTTGACTAAGGATCTCTCTCTGAAAGGTTACTTACTTGAGGGACGAGCTGGACATGTCCTCCAAACCTGTTTGGACTGACTCAGCCCTTCTTTTCTTTTTCCTGGAACACATTGGGCATATATTTGAATAGAAACTGCCTAAAGTTAATCACTGCCAAGAGTGGGAAACTTATACTACTGTTCAGAGATCTAGAGTATGAAGAGCCTGATATAGGTCCCGTCACAGGGAGGTTGCTACAGTGCATTGTTTGCAGTGCGGTGCATGCATAGTGTGTGCTGGTGAAGGTACTAGGCTACGCTACACCACGCATTACTGCAAGGGGCAGAGCTCACATAACTCAGAACAAAATGAGGGTCCTGGGGTGCTAACCGTCTCCTATGCTTGTCTGTCTCAGTTTCACCACCTTCAAGAGCCTACAAACTAGAGACAAAACCTTGAACACTGACATTTGGAAGATATTTAGAATCTAAACTATAGCACAATGCAACAAAATAAAAGCCTGGTCTCTGTCACGGTTAGAAAAAAAAATTTTACTGGGGCTGGGGTGGTGGTGCTCGCCTGTAATCTCAGCACTCAGAGGCAGGTGGATCTCTGTGAGTTTGAGGCCAGCCTGGTCTACAGGGTGAGCTCCAGGACTGCCAGGGCTATGCAGGAAAAACAAACAAGCAAACAAACAAATCTCAAAACAAAACCCTATCTCAAAAAACAAAAACAACAAAACAAACAAAAAAAAAGTTTCCTGGGGAAACAAACTGGGTGCCCTCTGCGATACAGAACAGCAACCTGTTACAAAGTACAAACAGATTTTGTACAAATAGATTTGTACTTGTTAGAAAGTACAAACAGACAGTTAGCAAGCAGAGTCTTTGGTCTGACACAGGCTGTTCAGATTAATCAGGAACTAGATGCCCTTGGGGCAGAGAAGGGAGGCAGCAGTTTTCTTGGCAAATAGAAACCTGGCTTTTGAGATTCCTGAGGAATGCTGAGCTTAGCCTTCTGTTTTCTCAAAAACAATCCTCCTGCTTACTCAGCCAGAGTCCTTCTGTTTAGAACTTTGACCCTGGCACTGCTGTTTTGGGAATCCACTTTGGACCTAATAGACACCCCCACCCCCACCCCAGGGTATTTTTATTTGTTTTTGGTTGTGCTTTACTTTTTATTTTATTTTGTTTCACTTCTTTGAAACAGAAGAATCTCACTATGTAGCCTGGGTGGTCTTCAGCTCATTAGGTAGACCAGGCTGGCCTCAAACTTACAGAGATCTACCTACTTCTGTGATTAAAAGTATATGCCATTAAACCTGGCTTGTATGTTTGACTTTTGAAAGATTTACTTTTTTCAATTTTGTGCAGTATTAACTGTTGAGCCAACAGTCCATCCTTATGTATGTATAATTTTGTAGAATATATATACACACATATATATGTGTGTGATTCTATATATATTTTAGTAAAAATTTAATTATACATTATGCATAGTTTTGTCATGTTTTAAACTTAACATAAATATTTCCATGTTATCCAATATATGAGTATTTTTTTTTCGTTTTGTTTTGTTTTTTGTCTGTGTGTGTTTATGTGGATACAGTGAGGATATAGGCACCTGTGCAAGTATGTATACATTGTTATGGAGGGCAAGGACCAACTCCAGAGATCCTTCCACCCACCTTGCTTTTGTGGGGAGGTTGTTAAATTTTCTTTTTTCATCTATTTGTTCGTTTTTCTGTTTTTATATGTATGGGTGTTTCAGTTGCGTGTGTATCTGCGTACTAGGTGCATGCAGTGCCCTTGGAGGCCACAGGAGGGCATCAGATCCTCTGGGACTGGAGTTACAGACAGCTGTGAGCTGCCATACATGTGCTAGGAATCAAACCCAGGTCCTCCGAAAGAGCAGCCAGTGCACTAAATCACTCAGCTCTGTCTCCAGCCCCTTGTTTTGTTTTTGGGATAGAGTCTCTCATTAGCTGGGAACTTGCCAAGTAGGCTAAGCTGCTAGCCAGGGAGCCCCAGGGTCCATCATCTCTACCTCTCTGAGTGTGGGACTCCAGGTACATGACATCCTGTCTGCTTTGTGTGTTTGTTTTTGCTTTTTATTTTATTTTATTTTATTTTATTTTATTTTATTTTATTTTATTTTATTTTATTTTATTTTATTTTATTATTTCTTACATGGTGCTGGGGATGAAGCTCAGGTCCTCACTCTTGCATGGAAAGCACCCTGCTGCCTTTGCTATTCCTATAGACCTATTTCTTTGTTTAAGACTGTAAAGCAGAAGTTTCTGTTTTCTTGGAAGACTCAGTTGAGTCATGTGATATTTTGGTAGAAGCCGGCTTGTGAGAGGGCATCGCCTGTTTTGCTGCAAGCTCTCTTTTTCGAGGGGCGTGACCTTGGCCAGCTGAGAATACCTGTTGGGTTGACTCTGAGGAGTGGAGAAGCACAGGGACAGTAGACATTCCTGCGCTGATCTTCATGCTTGACACTTGACTTCACAGAGAGAAACGTTCCAGAGAACTTCTTGGGGCAATCCACCTGAGCCTTGCGACTTTCACTGACTTGTCCTGATCTTCCGAGTCGTGCTGATTTGTCCTGCTGCTTGGTGTTGGCCTTTGGACTGGACTGCTGGTATCTGGACAACAAAGAGTGGACTCATCCCAAAGAACTACTTCTATTACCCATAACCTCCTTTCTCCCCTACCTCTGGTCAGTGGGTGGCAGGGAGGTAGAAGCGTTTAGGACCTAAATAGAATAGGTTTGGTGAAAAACCTAAGCCTACAAGACTGGATTTCACTCTGTAGCCTAGGCTAGCCTCAGAGCTGAGATAGTTCTCTCTTCTCCACCTCCCACCAGCTGCCTCAAGCTCTCCGGTGTGGTGTTGGGATTATTAATGGCTGCAGGGTGCAGGCCTGAGACACAGCTCCTGCAGCAGCCTGAAGAGCCCCCTGGCCACCCTTCTTCCTGAGATCGATCTACTTAGGTGAAGATGGAATTCTTGAATTCACCGAAGAGAAAAATTCCTGCACACCTAGCCGGAAGCAATTATCTACTTTGCAGGAATGGAGTTGCAGATAAGGTAAAGCCCTAGGCCGTAAGGCATGCTGAGTTAAACTCAGACCTTTTTTTTTTTTTTTTTTTTGATTGTAAAAGAGGTTTTAGTCTTGCTTTTGAGATTCCCAGAAAATGCAGGGAAAAAAAAATAAAATAAAATAAAACAAAACAGTATGGTCTTCTTCAAGGTCACGCAGGCTCTGATCCTGAGTAGACTTTGTGGCTAATCTAGCATTGTTATTTGAAAATATTTCCATACTGAAGGAAGTACTACATCTCTGCTGGGCAGCTGGCAGCCAGTGCTGACAGATGTGCGGTGCTCTTGGGTCTTGGTTGCTGAGAGCCTTCAATCAGACTCCTTTCTCCCACTCCTGAGTTCCCCTAATTTTCCATGTCTTTTGATCCTGCTTTAGGATTAGAGACATGAGCCCCACAGCCGGCTAAATTGATGGTTCTCATGTCTGGCTGTCTACTGCAATCACCCAGAAGGAATATAAAACTGCAGAGTCTAGATCCTACTCTATGCCCTTTGATCCAGAGCTTTCGGGGATGTTGTCTTTTTATTTATTCTTTCTTTTTGAAACCAAGTCTCACCGTGCAGCCCTTAGAACTCACTAACCTCAACCTCACAGGAAATCAGCCTGCCTTTGCCTTTTGAGTGCTGGGATTAAGAGCCTGCACCACCATGCCCAGTTTATGTACTCAAGGACAAAAACCTGGGCATCCTGCTTGAGTAACAAGCAGTCACATTCCCAGGCAAACCCTTAAGTGTTATCCTGCCTTAGCGGTCCACTGTGGCTAGTGCTGAGTGTGGGGGCGAGTCCCACAGCCTAAACACACAGCTTCACTTTCTCTCTGCCTCCCCGCTGAGTATGAGTGTCCCAGAGAGAGGGGTTGGGAGGGAAGCCACACCTATGTTAATGGGTCTACAGAGATGACTGATTAGAACTTCAGGACTTTGCAGGGTTAGAACGTTGCAGATGCAGAGACAAATTTTCTTATTGCCCAACTCTGTGTGACCTAAGATCAGTTGGAATATTTTGGGCTATATTAGACCACTGCTTTTCACCAACCCCAAAGCCAAGAACAGTGACAGATAGCGTCTCAAATCGATGGTAGAGACCTTCTTTTACTATACTCAAAGCTATGGTAGGGATTCCCCCCACCCCTTTATTATAACTTGCTTGCCTGGTGTTCTCACTAATTTTGAGAAGCACATTAATTTGTGACTGCGTTCTGTAACTGTACATACCTGTGACACTGCTACCGTGTTGGATCGGGACACTTGTGATCTGCTGACTGTTCTCAAGCTATGGTCACTCATATTTGGTCCCTGCATAAACTCTGTCATTTCCTCTGGCCCTGCATGGATGGAAGGAACCGAAAGGGTCTCGAGGAGTCTGGGATATCATTTTCTTCCTGGATCTAACCAGATTTGAGGTTTTTTTTGCTTTCCTGAAAAACTGGAGATGGGAATTGGTTAAGCAAGAGATGGTTTTTATTTAGAATTTAGAACTGGGGAGAGAGGCACCCTCAGCTTCTTTCTGCATTGCTTGTGTTGTGAAAGGTTCTCTTGCGGGGTGCAGGCTCAGCTGTGAGACGAATTACCAGGCAGGATAAGCAGGTTCCCCAGGGGACAGCACCACCTCTGGCTCACTGCTTGCAACTCTTCTCCACCCTTGCACAAGGCTTTCTGGATACATTTTTAATTCCTTTGTTGTTGTTTTGCTTTTTTTGTTTGTTCGAGGGTTTCTCTGCATAGCCTTGGATGTCCTGGGCTCTCTTTATAGACCAGGCTGGCCTCAAGCTCACAGCGATCAGCCTGCCTCTGCCTCCCATAGTGCTGGAATTAAAGGCATTAAAAGATTAGAAAGTGGGAAAGGATCAGTTTGGTTGGATTAGCTCACCTCTGCAGCTGCTGCCAGGGAGACTGGGAGAAAAGAACCTCAGTGAGCAAGACAGTTTTATGTCAACTTGTCATAGGTTGAAGTCATCTGAGAGGAGGGAGCCTCAACTGAGATCATGCCTCTATAAGATCAGGCTGTAGGAAAGCCTGGAGGGCATTTTCTTAATTAGGGATCCATGGGCAAGGCCCAGCCCATTGTGGGTAGAGTGGACTGGTGGTCCTTGTTCTAAAAGAAAGCAGGCTGAGCAAGCCACAAGGAGCAAGTCTGAAAACAGCACCCCTCCATGGCCTCTGCATCAACTCCTGCCTCCAGTTTTCCTTTGACGATGAACAGTGCTGTGGAAGTGTAAACCAAATAAACCCTTTCTTCCTAAGCTTGCTTTTTGGTCATGATATTTCATCATAGTGATAGTAACCCTAAGACTTAGCTTTAAGGGAACCTGCTGCTGGATTCCTATGGCTCTGTCCCACGTGGACCTGGCCTGGGACATCGTCTGCTCTTTCAAACTCCAGCTTCAGTGCGTTTTTCTAGCTTGAACTCTCTTTATTCCTTAGTTTGGATTTTTCACCCTTTGTAACTCCGAGCTGAAGGGGATGTCTCAGAAGAGGGCGCTGTTGCACCCTACTGCAATCATTCTGAAAACCATTCCAGAGAGAGACACTAGTGTTCCTGACAGCCATTAAGAGGCAAAGGCAGGTGGATCTCTGTGAGTTCCAGGCCAGCCAGATCCACAGAGTAAATTCTAGGACAGCCAAGGCTACACAGAGAAACTGTCTCGAAAAACCCAGCAACAACAAAACATATTATCATTTATTTATTTATTTATCTATTTATTTATTTATTTGTCTGTGTGTGTGAGCGTGTGTGCTGGTGTGAATGCGCATGTGCTCCATGGAAGTACATCATGGGAATCAGTTTTTCTTCTATCATGAGGGGTCAAGGGATTGAACTCAGGTCATCAGGCTTGGTGGCAACAACCTTTGGCCACTGACATGCCAGGTGAGAACCTTTATTTGAGCATATAGTGGGGCTCCTGTGAGAGAATTTGCCGTGGTGGAGCACTGCCTGGCCTTCTCAGTCCCATCTGGGAGGACTTCATTTTCCGACCTGCCAGGGCCCTGGGAACTTGTGAGCTTGGAATGGGCTTTTGGGCTTTAACAAAAATTTTCTTTTTAGTGAGACGGGGAGTGGCAAAGGCCTGGCCTGAGGAGTTTTGCAAGCTGAAACAATGGGTGACTTAGAGATAAGGAACAAGACTATTGTTGGAAAAACCGAGGATTCCTGAGCAAGATCTCAGGGATCTTTGTCCAGTCACAGCAGGGGCGCCGCCAAGGATAACAGGCTGACTCCCTCTCTTAGGGTCAGGTGGTGTGGAGGACCAGAGAACTGGGAACCAGAGAAGCTGGATAGAAAGGGCAGGCTGTAGAAGGACAGTAACGCAAGCTACCTGTAAAATCCAAGCTTTGGCTGAGGTTTGGTTCAGTGGCAGATGCTTCCATATTAAACTCAAGGTCATTCTGTGAAATGAATACTAAAACCAACAAAAAAGGAAAAAAAAAATCAAGGCTCAGAGAGGGTAGGTAAATAACAATTTTTTTTGATTGTATGTATGGTGTGTGGTATGGGAATGTATGGTGTGTGTGTGGTGTGTGTGGTGTATGTCTGTGGTGTGTGTCATGCATGGGTTGTTGATGGTTATTAATATTTGTTATTGATTTATCTTTTGGTTAAACAGTGGTTATCCCTAAACCAGCTGTATACCCAAATCACCACACAGAGACTTGGATTGTTGGGAGCCGCTGGTCTGCCAGGCTGCTTTGACATTTAGATCTCAGCGGAAAGACTGCTTTCAGCCTCGCCTTCACTGGAGTCGGTGATAAGATGCCAAGTCCATCTCCTTTTGTTTGAGACAGGAGGTGGGATCTCTTGTCAAGGTCATGCCTTTTGTTTGACTTCCTTGTGAATTCATTCATTGTACTAAGGTGCTTTTGCTCTGATTTAAAAAGGAGTCTGGAATAAAGCAAGGCATCTAGCATCTAGCTTCTACTAGAGCCTCTTGGAAAGGTCCCATGTATTGTGTGTTGGTTTATTAATTTTTCTTTCAATCCTCATTCCTGACTCAAGAACCGTTTGACTCTGCTGGCGGGCTCCTGCATAAGATGTATTTAATTAACCTAAAGCACAGCACTGGGCAACAATTACTCCATCCTAAACCTCCAAGCCCGCATAGCTTCCTCCCATTTAGATTTCCAACATTATACTTGCTTTTAGTCATATCTTAGGTCCGGTTCATCTCTCCTGGTGTTTCCAGGTCCTCTCCTCTCAGATCTCTCTTCTCGACCCTCCTCCCACTCGATTCTTTCTCCTCCCCACTGGACCAGGATGTCCCACCCTCTTCTCTCCATTGCTCAGCATTGGCTGGTTATTTTATTGGCAATACAGAGAACAAATGGTAAGCATGTTTACACAAACTTGAGGCAGGTGATGCTTAGAATAAGCATTGGGATTGAAACCAGATAGTGGGGTAGAGAACTCAGCATGTGAATGAACAATGGTAAATTTAGAACACAATACCAACAATGTATATTATGCATTCAGATTTACACAGGCATCTTTTAAAAATCTATTTTATTGGGTTCTTATACCTCTACCACCCTGTCCACCCAAATCCCTTCCAACCCCTCCACAATAGGTAGGAGAGAAAGAAGGTTAGAAAGAGGTGGAGGGTAACGGGGGGGGGGCAGTGCGTAGACCTCTATAGGTTACTTCCTACTGAATAGGAAAGTAGTTCCTTGGGGCAAGTCCAACCTTTGTCATCAGGATATCTAGCAGTCCAGCAAACCAACTGTAACAAACGTAGCAGCAGGATGAACCAGCAGCAGCAGTAACCTCCTCCTCCTCCTTCAGAGCACCCCTGGCTCCTCTAGGATTTATACCCTTTCAAGAGTCCCCAGAATTCCAAACATAAACTATCTGCAGCTGGCCAAACCAGGCTCCTGCCAGAGCATGAGACAGTCATAGTTCACAGCTGTGGACAATCTGAAGCAGACCCATATTCCACACCTGGGATTAAAACAAAACCATATTCACCTAACATACCTGGGTTTTTAAAGAAGCCAAAATGTTCACTACAAATTTATGTGTTTATTATTACATTTATGTGTTTACATGCCTTTCCACCAACAGAAGTGTGGAGGTTGGAGGACAGCTTGCTGGAGGTGTTCTCTTCATCCATTATGTAGGTCCCGGGGATTGAACTCATGAAGATTGGCAGAAAGCAACTTTATTCGATAAGCCATCTTATATACCCATACAAATGAAGGCCAAGCATGGCCCACACCTATAATGTCAGGATTCAGAAAGCGGAAGTCAGAGGATTAAGTTCTAAGTCATCCTTAGCTATATAACAAGTTCAAGGTTCCTCTGGGCTAGTGGAGTCCTGTCTCAAAAACAAATAAGCAAGCAAGTTTGTAACTGCACAGGAGTCTCTATAGGCTCTGAGGATCCAGAGACACAGTTGGAGTCAGTTACTTATTCACTCTATGGACAGAGAATAGTAAACTGCAAAGAAGTTACTGAATTATGTAGGAGGCCTAAAAGATAAGATTCTAGAAAGATCTGCACAGAATGTTCTTGATTTCAAGTTCTGTTTTAAGATTTATTTTTATTTCCGTGTACTGTCTTGTTTTGAGGTTCCCCAGTAGCCTGAACTGGTCATAAATTCACTAAGTAACCAAACATTAAGCCTGGAAGTTGAACTCCTGATCCTTCTGCCTCAGTTTCCATAGCGAATGTGTATCACCACACCAAGCCTTGACTTCTCACCTTTGTTTACAACAGTTCTGTGATTGCATGTGGCGGCACATGCCTTTACTACCAGCACTCGGGAGGCAAAATCTGGTAGATCTCTAGGAGTTTGTTGTGCCTGATTTGTGAGACCCCAAAAGACCACCACCAGGAGTCGAGTCCATTGAAAAACACATGAGGATCTTTTTATTACAAGCTGCAACTTGGACTCACACCTCGACACCTTGGAAGCAGTGAGAGCCGAGAGCCCGGTGATCAAGTTAGTTGGGTGATTTACAGATTCTGGTCACTTCCAGCAAGCCCAAAGCAGGGGGATTCCTGCCTGGCAAGCATCTATTGGTTGAAACACAAAAGGGGATGTTGCATTTTGAATTGATTGGCTATAGGAAGGCCCCCAAACCATTAATGGTCTGGCTTCCCTTCCTAGGGGGATGGGCCAGTTTCCTAGCAAGTGTATAACTAGTGGGCAGGAAAGAATGCAGTGAGGCTAGTTCTTCCCCTCAGGGCAGTAAGGCTAGTTCTTCCCAGAAGGTGTCTGGACCTGTCTTCATTTGCTGGCCTCTGTTCAGGCTTGTGAGTTAAACTTTAAAATAATAGCCACTGATTTTTAATCCTTTTGGTCTCTCAAGTTCAAGGCCAACCTGGTTTACATAACAAGTTCCAGGACACGCAGGCATACACAGTGAGACCTTTTTGCTAAAAGTAAGTAAGTAAGTAAGTAAGTAAATAAATAAATAAATACCAAGAAAAAAAGAATTCTGTGTCTTCCTAGAGTTTTTATCCTTGACTAGGCAGAGGCAGGCAGATCTCTGTGAGTTCAAGGCCAGCCTGGTTTACAAAGCAAGTTCCCGGACAGCCAGGGCTGTCTCAAAATATTCCAACCACCCCTTCCTCAGAGAAAAAGGCTTCTCTGCCAGACTTTGTTTATGCTTTGTTGGTACTAATTACACCACACTGCAACTGACTTCAAAGGTACAAGAATTAAAGGATTATGTCTGAGATTTGTTCAGTAACACTGAACTTGTTTTTGCCCAGTTTTTGTTTGTTTGACACAGGGTCTTTCCATGTAGCTCTGGCTATCCTGGAACTCACTGTGTGGACCAAACTGTCCTTTGAGCTCATACAGACTAGCCGGCCTCTGCTTGCAAATTAAGGAATTAATGGCAGGAGCCTCTGCTCCCTGCTTGTCTTTGTCAGTTTTAACTAACAAGTTTGTTATTTTTTAATTTTTAGTTTGTGATAATTGCATCAAATTTGTCACTTCAACTAACGTTTATTTATCTCACAGGCCTTGACTTTTAAAATGAACTATTTTTAGCTGGGCATATGTCAGTGATCACAGCACTTGGAAGGATCTCAAGGTTATCCTTAGCTACAGGGCTAGCAGGAGCCAGCCTGGGCCACATGAGACCCTGCCACATAAAATAAAAATGAATAGGGTGTTGTGCTTTCAATCCCAACCCCCTCAAAAGAATAAATAAATAATCTGGGCATGGTGGCACATGCCTTTAATTTCAACACCCTGGGAGACAGAGGTAGGCAGATCTCTGTGAGGCCAGCCTGATCTACAGAGGCTGTTTCAGGATAGCCAGGGCTACACAGAGAAGCCCCGTCTAAAACAAACAAACAGAAAAAAAATAAATATAAATTTTAATTTTGATAATGCAAAGCTTGCTTGAAGAGGTGGCATCTGCTCCTCTGAACCCTCCTATTGTTTGAAGGGACGAGGCTTTTGTTTTGAGTTAGGGCAGTGGTTTTCAACCTTCCTAATGTTGTGACCCTTAAATATGGTTCCTCATGTTGTGGTGACTCCCAGCCATAAAATTATTTCGTTGCTACTTCAAAACCATAATTTTGCTACTGGTATAAATCATAATGTAAATATTTTTGGAGATAGTGGGTTGCCAAAGGGGTCCCGACCCACAGGTTGAGGACCACTGAGATAGGGTCTCACTATGTAGCCTTGGATGGCCTAGAGCTCACTATGTAGACCAAGTTAGTCTCAGACTCATAGAACTCTTGCACTGCCTCGCCAGTGGTAGGATTAAAGTCATGTACCACCGTAGCAGGACAGTTTTCGTTTTTTGCTGCCTTACAGATTTTGCAAGTTTTCAGAGACAGAATAAACGGAGGCAAAACGGAGGTGGCTTTCTGTCATGTATCTAGCGCATTTGGCTAGAAGATGTAAGACACTAGAGGATAAAGTTATGCTCAGTTAAAATGAGCTCAGCACTGTGGCACATTGCTAAAATTCCAGCGTTTGGGAGTCTGAGTCAGGAGCACCCCTTCAAGTTGATGGCCAGCCTGAAATACTTAATGAGTTCAAGGTCAGCATGGGATACATATTGAGACCTTGTTTCAAAAATCAGAACAACAGGGCTGGGGAAATAGCTCAGCTTGCCTTACAAGTGTGAGGACTGAGCTGGCTCCCAGAGCCCAGATAGATAAAAGATGTCCACTGTGGCATACACTGGTTACACTGGTATTAGGGAGATAGGTGGTTCCTGGGAGCCCACTGACCAGACAGCCTAGCCTATTTGCCAAGCTCTAGAGCACAGAGAGACCCTGCTTCAGAAAAAGAAAGAAAGAAAATCAAAAGGTGGACAGCTCTTGAGAAATGACACCAGTGATGGCTATCTTGGCTGGCAAACTTACTGCATCTAGAATCAACTAAAAGTCAACCAGCTTGCATGCCTGTGAGGGATTTTCTTGACTGGAGTATTTGAATTGGGAAGGCCCACCCTGAGTCTGGGCCACACCTTCTGGTGGCAGTCCATGTAAAAGGACACAGAAGAAGGAAGATTTTGCTTTTTGCCTATTTGTCCTCGCTCTTGCTGGCAGGTTCATCTATCCTGCTGCTGAGGCAGTGTATTACCTGTGTTAGAACTAACTTCTTTGGGATCCTGACATAAACGGAAGACGAGCTGCTACGGTGGTTTGAATGAGAACGGCCCACGTAGGCTCATGTTTTCAAGTGTTTGGTTTCCAGCTGGTGGACTACTTAGGAAGTTATGAGGAGGTATGGTCTTGTTGGAGAAGATATGAAGCCGGGGGAGGGGGCTGAAGTTTTAAAAGTCCACACCAGGACAGGTCTCTCTCCCTGCGGATCAGATGTGAGCTCTCAAGCCACACTCCAGCGTGTGCCATCTGACTGCCACCGAGATCCCTGCCTCGGTGGTCATGCAGTAACCCTATGAAACTTTAGCAGCCCCCCCCCCCCCCCCGTTAACTGCTTTCTTTTATGAGAAGTTGGTACCTAATACAGCATTGAGACCACGCTGGTTTCCAGCCTCTGCTTTTGCCTCCTGAACGCTGAGATTACAAGTGTTTCAATTCTCACAATGCCATGCTCCAGCTTCATAAATGTTGTAAATCTTAAATTCTGTTGTCAAATGTTGGGCATAGTGGCGTAAGTAAGTCTTTAATCCCAGCACTTGCAAGGCAGAGGCAGGTGGATCTCTTTGAGTTTGAGGTCATCCTGGTCTACAGAGTGAGTTCCAGAACAGCCAGAGCTGCATAATGAGGACCTGTCTCAAAAACAAAACAAACAGAAAAAAATTTCTGTTGTACTCCAATACTGTATACTAGCACACTGTAACTTAAAATCATCTATCAAATTGAAGAGTTAAAGAACAATGCAAATGACTATTAGAGGTGAATTCTTGTAAACATTACTTGAACACAGACTTGAAATGTGCCCAGATTCCTTAAAACAATGCAGTGACAGCGTAGGCTTGAACTGTATAAAGATCACATCCTCAGTTCTCAGCCTCTAGTGATAAGTGCTCTCACAGTAAAGTTTTTGTATTGTTTTCTTAAGAACGTCTCTATATGGCCCAGAGTGGTGGCCCACACCTTTAATCCCGGCATTCATACAAAGTGAGTCCAGGACAGCCATGGCTTTGTTATACAGAGAAGCCCTGTCTTGAAAAACCAACCCACCAACCAATCAACCCCCCAAAACAAAAAATGAAAAACAAAAAAACATTTTATGGTCATTTTTATCAGCAAACTGTTTACTTAAAAACATGTACTTGGGCTGGAGAGATGGCTCAGCGGTCTGTTCTTCCAGAGGTCACGAGTTCAATTCCCAGCAACCATATGGTGGCTCACAACCATCTATAATGAGGTTTGGTGCCCTCTTCTGGCATGCAGGCAGAATACTGTATATGTAAT
Source organism: Psammomys obesus (assembly GCF_907164565.1). Taxonomy (NCBI): domain Eukaryota; kingdom Metazoa; phylum Chordata; class Mammalia; order Rodentia; family Muridae; genus Psammomys; species Psammomys obesus. The sequence goes on from NW_026591711.1 coordinate 2,666,605, forward strand.
AAATAAATTAAAAAAATCACGTACTGTATGTATGTATGTATGTGTGTTCAAAAAGGCCAGAGGAAGGCATCAGATCACGTGGAGCTGGAGTTGTTCATGTAGGTGCCGTAAAGAAACTTTTATGCTCTGGAAGATCAGCAAATGCTCTCAACCACTGAGCCATCTTCAGCCCTCAGCAGGCTGTCCTTTTTTCTAGCTTTATTAATTTTATGTTTTTTGAGACAGGGTCTTTCTATCTAGCCCTGGCTGTCCTGGAATGCATCGATTCTATAGACCAGGCTGGCCTTGGATTCACAGAAATGTACCTGCCTCTACCTCCTGAGTGCTGAAATTAAAGATGTGCACACCACACCCAGTCTGTCTGTCTTTGTTTTTTATTCTTTCTCTCTCTCTTTCTTTCTTTCTTTTTTCTTTTTGGTTTTCATGACAGGGTTTCTTGTCTGGCCTCTAACTCACAGAGATATATCTGCCTGCCTCTGCCTCCCTGTGTGCTAGGTTAAAGGCATGCACCACCATGCCTGGCTCAGGCCCAGTGTTTCTTAGCTACAATAGAGTGCAGATTTTCCTGGCTTTCACTGATGCTTTAACAAGAATATCACAGCCTTTAAAAGGTGGCTGTAACAGTTCCTTGAATTCAGGTTGTAAATTATGATTCTTCACCCAGAAAAGCAATGCAGTTGCCACACTGCTGAATTAGACCAAAACACACTTCTTTGTTAACTTAGGATTTGTTTATTTTGTTTTAGGTGACGGGTATTTTACTTGCCTGAAGGTGTGTGTACCGCAGCGGTGTCCACATTGGTTGTGAGTCACCGTGGGGATGCTGGAACTGAGTATGGGTCCTCTGCCATAACAGTGAACGCTCTGATTCATCAAGTGTGGTGATGGAAGTTTGTAATTCTAGTGCCCAGCCTATGGAGGAAGATGGGTGATGAGTTCAAGGCCAGGCTGGCCTACATCATGAGACTGTATCTCAAGGAAGAAAAAAACCAAATAACAAAACGAAACAACAAACAAACAAAACTTTGGTGTAGTGCTGTGAACTTCAAGTTTCAGCATTTAGAATTACAGGCAAGTGCCATTATGCCTGGCTACTTGTAGCTTCTTTCTATTTTGAATTATTTTCATATTCTTTATTTCTTTGGGCCATAACTGTTTTATTTTATTGTTTGCTTGTTTTAGAGACAGAGTTTCTCTGTGTAGCCTTGGCTGTCCTGGACTCTTTTTGTAGACCAGGCTGGCTTCGAAGTCACAGCGATCTACATGCCTCTGCCTCCCAGAGTGCTGGGATCAAAAGCGTGTGCCATCACACCCAGCTGGGCCATAACTCTTAACAGTACACGCCAGAAGGGATGGTTGTGGCTCTGCCCAGAGTTGTGAAGTCAGGTTCTTGGATGTGTTGTGAAGACCATTTGTACTTGGGAGACAGGGAAGATGATTACAGTGTGTTCCCGGCCAGCCTCGTCTACACAGGGAGCTCCATCAAACACAGAACTCACGTTCTTGGTTAGTCTGGACTTAGCAGGCACTCAGGATCTCAGATATATCGTATTTTGTTTTCCGGGCAATGAATGTCACTCAGACAAGGATGTAAAGGTAACAAAAGCAAGCAATGGTTGCATACCTTATAGCTTAGGTGCAATTTTAGGTCAGAGATACAAGCCCAAGATAAGACATTGCTAAATTTTGTTCAGCACATTAGTGTAGCTGTGGAATACAGACACGGACATTTCCTGGAGGCTCCTAGATGGTCCCAGGTTCTTTCTTTCTTTCTTTCTTTCTTTCTTTCTTTCTTTCTTTCTTTCTTTCTTTCTTTCTTTCTTTCTTTCTTGTCCTTAGATTTAGTCTTTTTATTTAATTAATGTTTTGCCTGCTTCTATGTCTGTGCACCATGTGGGTGCCTGGACAGAAGAGGCCTGTGACCTAGAGTTATAGGCAAGTGTGCGCTGCGGCGTGGGTGCTGGGAACCAGGTCCACCTGTAAGGGCAAAAAGTGCTAGTAACGCTGGGCCATCTGCCCAGTCCGAACCATTGAGGTATCCCATGCACACAGGTGAGTGAGATCCAGCCCAAATGGTCTTTAGGAAATGTGCATATCTTTGGCAGATCTCATAGCTTTCACCACATAGTTCATGAAAACAGTTTATTTTTTTTTCTAAAGAAATTACAGAGAAGTTAAAAATATTTTTTAGAGCAGTCACAGGCCCTCCACCGAGATCCCGCTGTTAACACCGAGTAACGCTTGTCTGATTTCGACCTCCCCCATCCTGATTCCTCCTCCCTGCTGGCTAGAAAGACCTACTCTCTGGGTGGCTGTTCCCCCTTTCCCGCAATCGGCTGGCTGCGGCGCGGGGCGGGGGCGGCGGGCGCGCAGGGCGGGGCGGGGCGCTGCGTGCGCTGGACGCGGGGCTGCGCTCCTCGGGTGCGCTCCTGGCCGCTCGCCGCCGCCGCCGCCGCCGCGCCTTGAGTCAGCAAACTCCGCGGAGCTCCCGGCCCGGCGCTGCCGCCCAGGACCGCGCGTGAGTAAGCGGAGCGCGGGGAGGGAGCCGGGCGGCGGGCGCCGCGGCCGCTCCAGCACCTGCTCAGCCCGGCCGGGGGCCACGGAGATGCTGGGGAGGGCGGGATCCCCACCCCCGGGACCCCCGAATGCGAGGCCGGGCACCTTTGAGTTTAGAGGTTGGGAGGGGCAGACAGGGAAGCAGAAAAGGTTTTTTTTTTTTCTTCCCTTCATGGGATTGTGGGATTGATGGAAAAGGCCGCGGAGGGAACCCACGCCGACGATGTTCGGGTTTGATGACACGGGAAGCAGCAGCCTGCTTATCGGTTTTGGACGCATCACACTTTGCTAAAATTACAGGGATTGTTAAGGGGACGGTCACGCGATGTCTGTTTCCGCAAGGCACAAGCGCGTGGAGCGCGATGAATTAGAAACTGAGAGCAGAGGGAGGTTTTGCGTGATCTCCATCAACCCTTTCATTTTGCGACAGGGGAAACCAGGGTCCGGGAGGGTGGAGCGGCAGGCACCCGGTGGGAGGGGTGGATGAAAATCCCTCTCGTCCTGGGAGTGGGCTTTGTGGGCGTGGCCGGAAGGGGGCTGGGCGTATTAGGGGACTCCTCCAACCATTGGCCCATCTCTGGGCTAGGTTGAGGAGTCCGCATGACTTCGCTTGATTCCTGGCCCCAAGGCAAGGATGCAGCCGGGACAGTCATTCTGCTCTCACCCGACCTCTCCGTGTCTCCTTCCTTTCTGGTCCTGGGAATGGAGCCATGGTCTTGAGCATGTTATCAGGCACCTTACCACTGAGCTGCACCCCAGCCCGCGTTTACTTATTTTTAAAGGAGTAGCGGTAGAGTTGAGATTGACCGACTTCCGAAGAACGACATAAATGTCGATATATTTAGAAGGGACTGTGTGGAGACGTGAAGGACCTCATTAGCAGCTACTTCTAGTTAACTGACCATCCATCTGGGTTCTTCTGCCCGTGCATTCTTGGTTACAGAAGTGGGCCCAACTGGTACTGTGCACAGAGAGGTGTGCCCGTGATGGTCGGGGTGGGGTCACAATCTTTGGGCCATCATGCTTTTCTCTCCACTGCTCCGGGCTGTGTTACTCACTTCCTTCTATATCGCTTCTGCGAAGACCTTCCGAGATCGGTGTCTTGAAAGCAGAAATAAGGACTGTCATTCTTTTCAACATGCTAGTTATTGAAGCCTTTCTGTTCCGCTAGGGCACTCCTCTAGCTAGAGCATGCTTGCTCTCATTTTTTTCAGCCCTGGCACCAGCACTACTTTCATTCTGAGTTAAGCCCTTGGGGGAATTGGTTTCTCTTTCCTCTTTTAGTATCAGGGCTGTGATGTAACAATCAGTTGTGAAAGGCAGATTACTGCCTGAGAATAGGGTCCAGCCTATAAAAGAAAGGCCTTGGTTAGGGTGATGGTAGACAGAGTCCCCCAGATTTTTAGGGCCATTATCACCAAAGGTCTTTTTCTTAGTAATGAAATAGGTATGAGTTAACTCGGAGGCTCTTTGTACATTGTTCCAGCCGGAGGCTGTATAGGACTATGCATTAGCTATATAGGACTGTGCAGATAACCACAGCTTTTGGTTTCAGACCCTTCTGAGTTGAAATCCGGTGCCCTTGTTTGCTTGTTAAATTATTGCTGACAGAGTCAGGCATGGTGTAATCCAAACACTTGGGAGGTGGAAGCAAGTGGATCAGGTGTTTGAGGCCATCCTTAGCCTCATGCGTTTTGTCTCAAAAATAACAAAACAGCTGTCCTGGAACATGTAGATCCATTTGCCTCTGCCTCCCCAATGCTGAGATTAAATGTGTCACCATGATAGCCCGATTCTCGCTCTCTCTCTGTTTTCTCTTTTGAGAAGTGTCTCCTATAGCGCAGGCTGGTCGCTAACTTGCAGTGGGCTCCTGATTTTCCCACGTGCTTCGATCACAGACATGCACTGCTATAAGATACAGATGAGGATGCCCTTGAACTCTCAAATGCTGGGATTACAGGCTGTGCTACCACCCGCCCATTGAAAGGGGTTTTTTTCTGGCCGTTGATGGTGCCATACTCCTTTAATTCCAGCACTCAGGAGGCAGAGGCAGGAGGATGTCTGAGGTCAACCTGGTGTACAGAGCTAGTTCCAGGACAGCCAGGGCTGCACAGAGAAACCCTGTCTCAAAAAAGGAGGAAAAGGTAAGGGGGATGAGTGGACTGGGTGTAGAACTGTGATCTTGCACTTGCTGGACCTGGATTTGATCCCCAGAATGGCAAAGCAAGGAAATTCGAGCTTTATGTGGTAGTCTTACTCAGTCATATGACAAGCTCACTGAGCCGGTTTTGTTATTTGCCTCAGCTTCCATCTGGGGAAACTAAGGCAGCCAGGTATTAATGCTTTATCTAAACTCAGCTCGAAGTTTTAAACTCCAAGCAAATGTGTTGCAGGTTTCTATAAAAAAGTAACGATATTTAGGACTCATGTATGCCAGGCCCTGCCCTTCTCCGCTTTAGTATTGTTTTCTCTCTCAGTATGCCCTTGTGAGGGCTTGCTGTGGTACAGCGGTGGGTGCTGGGAATTGAACTCAGGCTGTCAGGGTTGGGAGCAAACACTTTACTTGCTGAGCCATCTTACTGGCCCTGAAGCTTTCCTTTTTGTATTTTGTGTATTTTTGTTGTTGTTTTATTTTGTTTTTCAAGACAGGATTTCTCTGTGTAGCCTTGGTTGTCCTGGACTCACTTTATACACCAGGCTGGCCTTGAACTCACAAAGATCTACCTGCCTCTGCCTCCCAGAGTGCTAGGGTTACAGATGTGCACCACTGAGCCCAGCTGTATTTTGTATTTTTATTACACCTTCCTTCCTTCCTTTCTTGTGTGTGTGTACATTCATATGTGGGTTTGCATGTGCCCTGGCACGTAAATGGAAATCAGAGGACAACTTCTGGAGCCACGTCTCTCCTTCCATCCTGTGGATCTGAGTAATGAACTCGGGCCTCCAGGCTTTGCAGCAGACACTGAGCCATCGCTCTGGTCTAACACACACACACACGGTTTACATATATATGTATTTTAATTTGATGCAGTTGAGACTGGCTTTGAACTACTGTTCCTCCTATTTCCACCTCCCAAGTGCTGGGGTTATAGTTCTGTGCCTCCACGCCCAAATCTTGAATAATGAAAGGTAATTTTATTTTGTTGATAATTCTATGATTTTGATAAGATTGTTGAATACATTATTGAGTTAATGATTTATCAGTAACTAAAACACATGAATTTGCAAAGAATTTGGCTTCTAACCCAGGTCTGTTCCCACTACCAGTCCTGTTCCTCAAGGGGCAGGCTCTTCCAGCCCCCCTTCCGTGCTGCTTTTGGAATCAAGTTGAATAGTCATAGTAGATTTGGTTGATCTGTCAACGTTAATATTGAATCAATTGGCTGTATCATGGCTGTTGCTTGTCTCCCGGGTGATTAAAGGCTTGTCCCCAGTATGAACCCATGACAGGCTGTAAAACTTGCCCAGTGGGAAGTCCTTAGGTTACTGGGGGCCCCTGTTCTTAAAAGGGATCAGAGGAAGTCCTCCCTGGACCCTGAGTTAAATCTCCTGTGGGAAGGTTGTTCTGAGAGCCCGGGGCTGACCTCTGCACTGCTCTTTGGTATCCCGCCTGCCACGTGATGTGCATGCTCCATCCCCTTCCAGGCCTTCAGCACGCTGCCACTTGCACCATGGACCTGCATGCACATCTGTGCACTGCGTACATCCCTTCAAATTGTGAAGGTAGCCGGTCATAAGCCGTAAGTCACAAACGAGGATGGCTCAGCTCACAGCGGCAAGAAAGGAAGTCCGGGGCCCTTGTTGATTAGGGAGGGGGTGGAAAGATAGAAAAGGGGATGAGAGGGGTCAAAGGGGACACCAAAGGACAGAGGCCGACTTTGCCATGACCAAGGGGTATGACGGAGCTTTCTTCCTTCCGAAAACATCCGATGCTTGTTTGGCATGATGAGACGATTTATGAAGGTGCGGGAGAGATATTCGCACTGCCCTGGGCACTTTGGTTTATGTTATTTAATCTTGTGACGTGGGAATTGTTACTGCCTGTGGTTCAGAGAGATTGAACAAATGAAGAGAGGATTTGAACCCCAGCGGTCTGCTGGCCTATTCCTGCCGCCGTGTTTGCTTTCAGAGGCAAGGTCTGACAGAATCGTTCAGAGGTCGGGGCAGGGAGCTGGCTCAGTGGTTACGGGTACCTAGGTTCTGCACCCAGCACCCACATGGGGTTGTTCTGACTGGTCTTTAACTCCAGTCACACACACACACACACACACACACACACACACACACACACACACACAGTTTATCCAGCATGGCGGCATATGCCTGTGATCCAGCACTTTCTGAAGCAGAGAGATCTTGAGTTTGGGGCCAGGTTGGGCTCCATATGTATATATGATTACAAAAGATGGCAAAGGGAAAGGAGGTTGAGGCAACACTCCTCAGTTGAGGAGATCTGGGCTCTCCTCAGCTCAGGACAGTAGAGAGGGAGAATTTGTGGCAGATCACAGCTGGTTTTGAAGGGCTCTGTTGCTGTTTCTCAGGATTCACAGCAGTCTATTCTACTCTTTGTGCTTTGGTTGTTGCTGGTGTGGGAAGGGGGACCTTTGGCGTTGGTAGTAGCAATGGGAGCATGCCTAAGGACGAGGCAGGCTGCCGAGAGACAGCTGCTTGGAACCTGACATTCAAGCACACAGCCCCTGTCTCCCGGGGGCTACAAGGCTCCTGGGTCCCTTCTCAGCCTCTGCCCGGGGTCTGTTTGCATGTGCCTCACATGGCTGGCCCGGCACTGACCACAGGTGGCTTTCTGCTCAGCATTCACCGTGCTTTCAGTCGTTCTCCGACTGCATTTTGGTTCCGGGTCCTTCTGCTGTCCTCTGCTTCTGCGGCCTCTTGTGCTTCATTCCAGCCCGATCCTCTACTTCTCTCAGACCCCCCCACCCACCCCCAATGCGTCCTTCTTCAATGTCTACAGTGTCTACACTATCTCTCTAGATCTGTGGTTTTCAAACATTAAAAAAAAAAAATTAAGTAACATTTGTGTGTGTGTGTGTGTGCATGTATGTGTGTATGCCTGTGGGCCATGGCATGCAGGTGTGGAGGTCAGAGGACAGCTTGTTGAGGTTGGCTCTCTTCTTTCACTATGTGGGTTTCAGAGATTGAATTCATGTCTTTGGGCTTAGTGGCAAGAGGTGTTAACTGCTAGACTATCTTGTCGGCCCTCTCAGATATTTTATAAACAAAACAAAACAAAAACCTGGGGAGGAAGCAGATTTTGGGCCTCAGGGGTCAGCAGGCCCGCAGTGGGACCTGGGAGTCTGTTTCTCATTCTTGGGACAGGTACTGTACAAGGGAGCCTTGTTCTTTTCCATGGTTTCACAAATCTTTGGTGAGCCTGAGACTCCCCTTCTGTGCTGGGGATGGAGCCTCCTGGAGCATGCTGACAGATACTTTAGCTGTGAGCTACATCCCTAGCTCTCAATTCTGAGCTTTTGTTTCACACACTTAGTCCCTTCCTCACTGATGGAGAAATTTATCCCTACTCTAGGGTTTGTCAGTCGGCTGACTCTCCTAGGTTAAAAGAGAAGCCACCTGTGTAGCTCCAGGTCCCTCTCTTCCATCCTGCCTCACCGAGTTCCATCACCTTTGCTCTGTAACTGTGGACACCACCCGGTTCCTCCCTCATTTTTTTTAGTTTTCTTTTCATAGACTTGAATACTTGGCCTCTAGTTGGTGAAACTGTTTGGGAAGGATTAGAAGGCGTGGCCTTGTTGGAGGAGGTGTGCCCCTGGAGGTGGGTGTGGCGGTTTCTAAAGACTCCTGTGATTCCCAGTGTTCTTCCTCTCTGCCTGGTGGTTGTAGATCAAGATGTGAGCTCTCCGTTCTCCCTTTGCTCTGTCATCATGGACTATAACCCTCTGAAACCATAAGCCAAACTAAGAGCTTTTTTTCTTCTTTTAAAGATTTATTTTTGAACTGAGTCCTGTGGTACATGCCCAGCAATTAGGGAGGCAGAGGTAGGTGGATCTCTTGTGAATTTGAGGCAAACCTGGTCTATAAATTGAGTCCAGGATAGCCAAAGCTACACAAACTGTCTCAAAAAAAAAAAAAAACCAAAAAAAAATTATATATGTGTGTGTGTATATATATATATATACACACACACACACACACACACACACACACACACACATATATATATATATATATATATATATATATATATATATATATATGTATGCATATATATAACCTGTCTACCACGTGTGCTTGGTGTCTTTGGAGGCCAGCGGAAAGGGATGAATCCCCTGAAACTGGAGTTACAGACAGTTGTGAGCCACTGTGTGGGTGCTGGTAATTGAACCTGGGTCTCCTGCATGAGCAGCCCATGCTCCCCACCACTGAGCCTTCACTCAAGCCCCTGAGTACTTTCTTTTATAAGTTGCCTCGGTCAGCAGAACAGTAACTAAGACATGGCATGTGTGCCTCCATTGTGTGTGCTTATTTGTATGTGCATGCGTGCCCCGGCAGGCAGGTGCTACGGGCGGAGGACAACTTGTGGGAGTTCTCCCCTTCCTTCCACCTGTGCATCTCAGAGATTGAATTCTGGTCATCAGGCATGATGTGTATCAAGTTTCTTACCAAGCTCCTCTATCTGCTGAGTCATCTTTGCCATCCCCCAGTTCCTTTCTGTGAGCAGTAACTTACATGGTTAATGCACAGGGCAGAACACAGGGCTTCGTATGTAGGGAACTCATACTCCATGAAGTCACAGGCACGGGCATACCAGGAGTTCTCTGTGGTGCTATGATTGATTCAGTTGTGACTCTTCCTGGCAGAGCAGGGAGTAAAATGCTTTGAAGGAGGTGGGGAGGCAGCTGCTCCTGCTGTGTGAGGAGGCTGGGGCTCTGCTCGGGTTGGAAGGCTACAGTGTGGGTCTCAGAAGGAGTAGCTAGCTTGCACCTTTTAGGTTTGCCTAGCAGTGATGAGGTGCTGGGAAGCTCCTTCTGGCCTCTCTCATGGGGAATCAGGGTCATGATTTGAATCCTGGTGCTGGCCATTGTTGACTTTTTTATGGTCAGTTCATTTCTCTGATGGTTGAGCGATGGTGGAAAACTGTGAAAACCTGTGACCTCTGTTGTGAGATCTTGGCAGAGTTGAGCCCGCAAACAGACGGATGCCCTTGGATTGGCATTTCGCCTCCTTCTAGAACTTTCCATGTGTTTTACCCTAGACTTCTTGATCCAGGCCAGGCCTTGGATGTCTAAGAGTTAGTGATCTGACTCTCGAAGGTGACGGCCGTGACGGATGCTTCACACTTGCCTGTGAACCTCAGAACATATTGATTGAAAACCTTCTAAACCTTGTTATCTGACACAGAGGATACCTGAAGGAAAATTATTTTTAAAAGACCAAGTGACTAGTGATGGGAGCTGGCTTAGTGTCGGGCACTAGCCTCCATAGTTTCTCGCTGCATCTTTACAGCAGATCCATGACGCGTGCAGTTGGCCTGATTTTATGGGTAAGGAAACCGAGGCACAGAGATATTAAACGATTTCCCTTGTCCACGGGCGGAATGTGAAGGTTCAGCCCGGGAGTTTGGCAGTGAACAGCCTCACCCCCCATTTACTGTATCCCTGGCTGAGGGTAGGAGCACCCTGCTCACTCACCAGGCAATCGCCTGGTTTGCCAGGCAAACCTTCCTTCTTGCTTGGAGCAGTATTCTGTTGGGTGGTTTGAATTTGATTAAGGAGGTCATTTGTAATTCCTGCTCGCTCTCGGTTTCTCAGGCCACCGAGTCTCCTCTCGGCACTAGCTCTGGGTGTCTGTGGCCAGTGTAAAAGTTGGTGATCGCATATGTGTTGCAATCCTGTTTTCCTTTGTGATACTTTTTCATCGTGTGGTTTTTAAGGCAGTATCTCTGTCTGGAGCTCAGGAAGTTGTAGAACTCACCTTGTTGTCAGCGAAGCTGCTCTTGAATTTGAGAAAACCTTCTTTTGGTGGTTGCTAAAGAGCTGGAATTACAGGCGTGAGCCGCCTCTCTCAGCCCCACCTCTCCCTTTCCAAGGATATGGTCTAAGCAGGGATGCTAAGTGTCGTCCTGTGTGCTGGCTTGCTCTTGAGGTGTGCCTTCTCTGATCTCAGAGCAAAAGGTCCCCTCTGCAGCCTCCTCATGCTGTCTGTGACACCAGCCTTCTTCCAGTCACTGGTTTTTGAGTCACCTGACTTCCTTTTTCCATCCTGCCCTCTCTCCAAGTTCTTCCAGTTACTTAGTGGCCTTTATTTCCTTTTGTAAAAGCTTTTATTAATTCGTTGAGAACCTTATATAGTGTACTTTGATCCTATTCACCCCCACCTCCCCCGAGATGCTCCCTTTCCTCCCTGTCCCTAGTAGTCTTCATTTCTTTTTCTTTCTTTTCTAATTTTATTTATTTTTACATACATTTGGTGTTTGGCATACATATATGTCTGTGTGAGGGATTTGGATCCGCAGTTGTGAGCTGCTATGTACGTGCTGGGAGTTGAACCAGGGTCCTCTGGAAGAGCTGAGCCATCTCTCCAGCTCCAGTCTTCATTTCTTAAAGTGGCTATGGGCTCATGGCAGATCTGAGTGGAAGAGGTAGCAGAGCTTGGATTTGCCGTGAAGTGTCGAAGCATGTCTGTGTGACCTGAAGCTGTGTGTGGAGACCGTGGCAGCTATCATAAGAAACAAAACCGGATGCAGCGTCTTAAACCTGTAACCCCGGCAGTTGATCAGGAATTTAAGGTCACCCTTGCCTATGTGGTGAGTTTGCAGCCAGCCTGGGTCCAAACTCAAAATCCCAGAAAACCCGTTGAGAGATTGTTCTATAGGAGGGATTGTACAGGTGTCTGCAGGATGTAAAAAGACTTAAGCCTCAATTGAATTTGGGTATGGGGGTGGTGTCAGACCTGGAGCCTCTGCCTTGTTGCAGGGTAAAACTCCAGTATCTTAGGATTTCTCCTGTCCTGAAATGCCCATTACAGCCATTGTGACATGTCCCTAGCTGTATTCCACCAGTACAGGCCCCTGCTCACAGGAGCTGTGTCTTCACATTCGCCCAGAATGTTGCTGCTTTAGGATATTTATTTTATTTTATTTTTAGAAAAGATTTATTTATTATTTATTTCTGCATGTGTGCCTGCGCACCAGAGGAGGGCACCAGATCTCACCATAGATGGTTATGAGCCACAGTATGGTTGCTGGGAATTGAACTCAGGACCTTCGAAGAACAGCTAGTGCTCTTAACCTCCGAGCCATCTCTCCAGCCTCCAAGATATTTATTTTATTGTTAATATGTGTGCTCATGTGCTTGCATATGTGTGTGTCTGTATAAGTGTGCACATACGCCATAGGTTGAAACACTTTTGTGAGATCTGTTTTCCCCTTCCACCGTTATGTGTGTTCTAGATGAACACAGGCCACTGGGCTTGCATGGAGAAATGTCTTTACTCTTCAAGCTATCTGGCCAGCTGCCTTGTACCTCCTTAAGAACCCCAGGCTGGTCCTGTTTTTCCTGCTTGTCCTTTTTCAACATCAAGACACAGTCTCAAGAGAGAGACTCTCTCTCTCCAGGGACTGTCTGTTTTGTAGCACTGGCTGTTTTTGAACTGGATGTGTAGACCAGGCTGGCCTTAAACTTAGATATATCCACCTGCCTCTGTCTCCTGAGTGCTGGGGATTAAAGGCGGGGCTACCTGGCTCCTGCCTTCTCTTGGAACAGTCCTCTCCATTTTCCTCCTTCCTTTTGGTGCTACATCTTTTGGTACCGTGAGCTTTGTTTCACGGGTGACCTGTTTTTATCTTAGCATCTTTGGGTCTTAGGCCAGGCATTGTCACTTATTGGGAGCAAATCTCAGTGATTACCCAGTGGGTTGACTGGTTATCCTTCCCAATTCATAGCTAATGACCCTGAACAGTTGTGACATGGGTTACTGCCTCTCTGAGGATGAGGGTGTCCAATTTAGATGTTGGCTTTTCCAACTTCTTATATGGACAGAATTTGACCTGCCTCTTATCCTGAGGCATGTGAATATTTGCTAATAATCCACGGTTTAGGCTGATATTTCCCGTTCTTGGCTGTCTCCAAAGCCTCCTTGCCCTCCATCCTTCCACTCTTCCTTTCCTCTTTCCCTTCCCCTTATCTCAAACTTTTCCTCCTCTTCCTCTTTGATAGAGTTTCTCTGTGTAGCCCAGGCTGTACAACCATGTGCTAGGATTCTCCGTGTATATCACTGTGCCTCTCTTTAAGCATTTATATCTGAAGATCAAGTTTAGGGACGCTGTGGGTTGTAGGATTCCCATGTGGTGAGGATGAGGGATTTTCTGAGTCCATCTGGCCATTGATCTAGCTTCTTCACTTACCAAACCAACGCTCACATCTGTAGTTTAAAAATTAAGGTAATAATGGTGTGTAACTTGTGTGCTGCCTGGGAATCCAACAAGCTAGAGCATGTTATAGGCTTCAAATAATAAATTAGGTTTGATTGCTTGTAAAATTATGTTATTTGCTTATTTATTGTGCTCAGTATTGAACCTCGGGCCTTGACATTCCAAGCAAGTGTTTACCACTGAGCCACACCCCTAGCCCAACCTTTACTTTTTTCCCACCATCCAGTTTTGAGAAAGGGTCTTGACATGTAGACCAGACTGGCCCTCAACTTGAACTGGTCTCCTGCCTTTGCCTCCTAAATGCTCAGATTTCAGACATGAGCCACTATGTCTGCTTCATGTTTTCTTTTTCTTTCCTTTTCCCTCCCACCAACCCACTTTTTTTTTCTTTTCTTTTCTTTTTAAATAGAAAAGGTTAAGTAGAAAAAAATATATATATTATGTGCTGAGTATGGGTATTTTGTCTGCATGTAGGCCTTTATGTATGTCTGTGGACCACATGCATGCAGTGCTCACCAAGGCCAGAAAACGGCATTGGATCCCCTGAGACTGGTGTTACAGCTGCTATGAGTCACCATGTGGATGATGGAAACTGAACCAGGATCCTCTAAAGGAGCAGCCAGTGCTCCTAGCTGCTGGGCTATCGCTTCAGGCTACCACCCCTCTTTTGTTTTGAGACGGGCTCTTGAAGTAGCCCTGGCTGCCTTTGAACTTGCTGTGTAGACCAAGCTGTCCCGGAACTCCCAGAGATCCGCCTGTCTTTTCATCCCAGGCGCTGGGATTAAAGGCCTGGATTGTGATGCAGCTGGCCACCAGCCTGCCTTCCTGCCGGCCTTTCTTTTTCATACAGGGTCTTCTGCAGCCCAGGATGGCCTCAAATCATTACATAGCTGCTTCTACCTCCAGAGTGGTGGATTAATGGGTATGTACCACCATGCCCCGTTTGTGTGGTGCTTGGGATCTAACTCAGGGCTTTTCACATTTCCCTAGCTAATAGACGCATCTTTAGCCACCCCCTTTTCTCTTTTTAAAAGATGTCATGTTAGTGTATGTTAGCCATGTGTGATACTTGCAAGGGCTTATTATGCGATGTATTTTGATCATATTCTTTTCCACGACTGTCTCTTGTCCCCTCCTGCTGATCTTCTCTTTCCAAACTCTTCCCTCTTCTACTTCGATGGGTTATGTACAGAAGCATAGGTGAGGGTCATTTCCAGGACTGTGAGCACCTTACCAGTGGCGTAGAGCATTGAGAAAAATGTCTCTCTTTCCTCCATTGTCTTAGCTAGTGTTCTATTGCTGTGAAGAGACTCCATGACCAAAGGAGCCCTTTTAGAAGAAAGCATTTAATTGTGGGCTTGCCTACAGTTTTAGTGTGTTCTTTAGGGACATGAGCCTAAAGTGGTGCTGGGGATATGCTTTCTCTCATCACATGATGAAGGGTTAACCATGATGGTGGGAGGCAGGCTGGCATGGGAGGCTGCCATACGGTTCCTATGTCCACTTTTCTATCCCAGGTGGTGGGGCTTTTCAGAAACTTGATGCAAGCAGAAATGGAATTTTTCTGGACTGCATTCAGTCATGTTCAATGTAGCCGGAATTTATTGACTACTGACTCTTTGCCAGGCTCCCTGCTAAGTGAATTCTGGGTTTTAAAGCATAAGTGATTTGGACAAGGCCCCCGGCCTCTGGGGACTTTTGAGATGACAGATAATAAACACAGAAATAAATTAATGGTTAAAACAATACCAACTGCAATAAAGGTAAGGTTTAATAAAATGAGGCATTGCCTCTCTGAGGTGGTAGATAGACCTGTCTGAGGAATGGGAAAGAGCCGTTGTGGTGAATGGGGTCTGGGAGGGGGGGGGTGTTGTCAAAGGCATAGGAAACACAGAAGGCTTTTGGTAGGAAGGTTGAGGACTGACATGGGTGGTGGAAATGGCATGGGGCATGTGCACAAGTTAAGAGGTAGGCATAGTTTCGGGGCTTCCAGGGGTGTGGCTTTCAGGGCTCCCACAGATAAGACCTACCTCTGGAATGGGGCTTGGGCAGGGTTTTCATGGCAGATAGACTGGAGAGGCACGAGGTGCTTGGGCAGCAGTTGCAGTGTGGGGCATTGGGTCTTTGTGATTTGTATACCTCCTGTCTTAGACCCCTCCCAGAGTCTAGTGTTTGGGGATGTTGTGTGTGTGGTAAGAGAGGCCGTGCAGGACCGGGAGGGAAGACCAAGCACGTCGGGCTTGTGTGAGAGCTCCGTGCCTCTTTTACAGCAGGACAGGTAAGGCTTGCACAGCCTGCCTGAAGAGCAACCTAGATGCTCTATGAACAAAGTCATTTTTCCCATACATCATGTCTGGGAGCATATTAGGGTATGCTGTAGTTTATGAGCATGGTGGAATGTCATTCATAGCTGGCTTCTCTCTAGGAGACTCAGAGGGGAAACATTCCTGTAAATTTAGGACAGAATCGGCCTTTCTGTGTGTGGTGGGAGCCATAAAGAATAGAGTGATAAATAAAACTCATTACTTAAACAAATAGCAAACCCTCAAAAAGACAAAACCCTGCAAGCCAGGAAAATGTATTTGTAGTTCATACTCTTGATTAAGGGTCAGTTAATAGAAAAAAAACAAAAACAAAAACAAAAAAACCCCACTACGAATCAGCTAAGAAAAGAGCAAGTACTCTGAGGAAGATAGCTGAGAGCCACACTTGTGAAGCAGGCCTGTTGTGTGGGAACTGGAGAGGTTGAGCCAGGAGGATCAAGAGTTCAAGGTCATCCTGAATACCTCAACAAAAATGGTTAAAGGATCCAAACAATCCATGCAAAGAAATTAGTGGTTCCTAAGTATAGCAGAAGGAGGTTGGCAGTGGACATATTAAAAAAAAAAATACTCCCCCTCCCCAACTTTTATGTAAGTAGATCTGACAGGCTGACTCAGCAGGTAAATGTTTGCCACCAAGCCTGATGACCTGAGTTGTTCAGTCTTCCGGGAGCCACGTGATGGAAGGAGAGAACTGACTCCCATGAGTTGTCTTCTGACCTCCACACGAAAGCCACGGATAAACATGATTAAAGCAAGTCACTTACGCAGACTTGCTTTACTTCCCTGGAAAAAATGTGGGAACTTACCATGGTAGGAAATATTCGGAAGACAGCTCAGCTGTCAACTGTACAACTGTCTGCAGAGGGTACATATCTGTCATGATTAATAGCTCACCTGGCCCCATGAACACACAATTTCTACTTGTAGATATTCATTTCTCAGGTGTACTCGTGAGGGTAGTCACTGGGCGCTGTTGGTAAGAAGAGTGCGTGTCTCGTGAAATGGGCAGAGTACATCTTCATGGCAGAGTAGTAATGCAGTTGCAAAACAGGGCAACTTTCTCTGGCCGTGGGTAGCTTTGTGCAGGCTACACTGTTAAGTGTCAGGAACGAGGCACAGGAAGACCATTTGCAGGAAAGATCTTAAATAAACGCGTATCTGCTTGCACATGCACGGAGAGCCTCAAGAAGGACCCAAGAAGAAGAGTGCTAAAATCTAGAGGGCTGGGGTAGGGGGGAGTTTTCATTTTGTACTCATATTTGTCACATTTCCAAGTGGGTTAAATAAAAAATATTTTTATTATTAAAAACCGAGGTGTGTAGGAGGGAGCTGGAGAGATGTTAAGAGGGTGTGGCTCTCCCGTCTTACGATGCACTTGCTGTTCTTACGGGGACCTGGGATTCTGTTCCAGACACTCACGTGGTGGCTGGTGGCTGTCCGTAACTCCAGTTCCGGGGGATCTGATGCTTTCTGAGCTCTGCAGGAGTTAGACACGCACATTGTGCACACACATGCTTGCAGGCAAAACACTCGTCCATTAAGTAAACAAGTCTGCTGAATCTGCTTTTAAAAGCGCGTGTATGGGTGTGTGCGCAAGCATGCTCAGGCCTGTGTGTGCGTGCGGGTGCCTGTAGAGGAGAGTGGCATCACATCCTCCTTGAACCCGGGGTCAAAGGCAGCTGCGAGTTCCCCTGCGTGGGTTCTGGGAACTGGACTCCGGTCCTCTGCAAGAGCAGTGTGGGCTTCTGTCTGCTGAGCCATCTCACCATCCCCTAAATGTGGTAAATTAGAGACTGTAAAAAGACAGCAAAGAGTAGCTGGGACGGGGCGGTGGACGTGGTGCTTTCCCAGGGCTGTACTGTCTTCCAGTGTCCAGTGTCTCTCCTGCGCTACAGCTTTCACTGCTGAGGGGAACCAAGGCTCAACCTTCGGACAGCTCTTGGGTAGTCTGGGGACACAGGACTAATGGACCACATAATCAGAGGCTACAGGTGGGTCATGTGATCACCCATGGGGGCCGGGGGGCAGGTCATGTGATCACCTATCTAGGGACTGGCCCAGCTGGAAAGTATCAGTTCCACACCCATCAGTGGACCACTGTATTCAAAAAATTAACTTTTATTTTCCTTTGTTAAAGCAGACTGGCCTAAGTCTGGGCGTGGAGCATGACTTTAATTCCAGGACTTAGGGAGACAGAGGCAGGTGGATCGCTGTGAGTTTGAGGCCAGCCTGGTCTGTGTGGTATGTAATTTGTAGTATGGACTTTACGTAATATTATTTTATATAATATGTAATTGGTAATGTGATGAGGGCAACCGTGAGTTTCTGGTTCTCCTGCCTCTTTTCTAAGTGCTGTGGTGACTGGCCTGACCACCATATCTGTCTTCATACATGGCCTCTCTGGCTCTGGAGGTAGGTAAGAGGGACATTGTTTTACTGTTGTGGTTACTTGTAAGTCGCCCATGCTCTTATAAAGAACCTATCACTTATGCTCCTGTAGGGTAACTATAGGTTAGGGAAAAAAAAAAATCTCAGGCAGGTTTTCATTCCTGAACCATATGAATCCATTTACTTAGTTGGAAAAAGCCTTTCTTTATAGGATGTGCCTATGTTAAGAAACTTAATTTGTTTCCTTTTCTTTTTTTTCTTTGAGATGAGGTCTCACCGTGTAGCTCTGGCTGGCTTGAAACTTGCTCTGCAGACCCAGGCTGGCCTAGAACTCAGAGATCTACCTGTCTCTGCTTTCTAAGTGCTGAGATCAAAGGCGTACATCACCATGCCTGGCCAAAAACCCCTGATTTTTTAAAAAAGTACAAATGATTACTGTACTTTGTGTGAGTGTGAAGGTGCTGTGTACATGGGCCAGGATAAGGAAGAGCCAGAGCATAAAAACAGTCATAGCAAAGCAAAACCAAAATCCAGCAGTGTAAATTAAAATCCTGGAACTCAGTGCCTGGCCTCTTTGAGGCTTGTAATCTTTTGGGCAGCCCTGCCTCTCCACCTCTGCCATCCACAGCACCCAAAGTCTGTCTCTTAGGCCATCTCCATCCTATATCTGTAGCTGTCCTAGGTGGATGTCCTATGGTCTTGGCATCCCCATAGCAGCTAGAGATTCATCTTTATCAGTAGCCCCTCAGGCCCTCACTGAAAGACTCTGGCCCTGTCTTGAGTCAAGCCTCAGCTGCTCTCTCTGAGCCCTCCTTCAAAGCCAGAAATACACGTGACTGTTACGTCATCAAATTCAGCTCAAGGTGTAGTCTGACTCCCTTGGACCAGTTGTATGAGCCTTGGTGGGCTGACCTCAGGAAATAATTCTCTCTTGTTCTGATGAAGCATAGAAGGTTTCACTTCAGTGATGATGAGCTCTTGTTAACGGTAGCTGATTCTTCTGTCAGCCCTAGCCTGATCAGCATCAGTTCTAGGTCACAGTCCATCAGGTGGGTCACAGCAGCAGGAGCTCAAGGAGCAAGTCACAGTCACGTTTCATGTGCAGAGGTCTGAGGATAACTTTCTAAAGTAGTAGGTCCCGGGGATCAAACTCAGGTTGGCAGGCTTTGGCAGAAGTTGTCTGTATCTGCTGAGCCATCTTACTGGCCCTATTCTGGGCTATCCAGATGTGTCCTTGAAAGCCAGCAAGCTTTTCTGACTGCACAGGAGAAATGACCTCAGGCCTTGTGGCACCTGTGGACACTTAGATTTTTTCAGCTTGGAGAGCCCCATGTCCAACGGTGACTTAGTGCGAAAAGGAATCTCTGCTGTTCAAGTCGCTAAGTTGGGTGAGACTGGTCTACAGCAACATTATGGGGATACTGGTGTTTCTCATTCTTCATCTCCCCTTGAGGGCTAATGAGAACACTGCTCAGCATATGGTACCTAATTGGTTTCTCTTTTCATTTTTAAAGACGTACTTATTTTTATTGTGTGTGTGTGCCATAGTGTGTGACTGGTGCTGGAGAAGGTTATCAGATCCCCTGGAACTGGAGATACAGACAGTTGTGAGCTGCCATCCTGGTTCTGGGAATTGAACCTGGGTCTCCCGGAAGAGCAGCCAGTGCTCTTAACCACTGAGCTAACTCTCCAGCCTCGTGTTCTTGCTTTGACACAGGGTCTTACGTGGCCCAGGCTGGCCTTAACTTTGTAACAAAGGGTGTCCTTGAACTCCACCTCTTCTTGCCTCCATCTCCCACATTCCGGGATGGCAAGGATGGGCTGCTGTGCCCATCTCCTGACTTAATTTTTGCAACGGGTCTCACAGTGGAGACCAAGCTGGCCTTGAGTTCATATACTTACAGAGACCTGCTTGCCTCTGCTGGGGTTAAAGTCGTGTGCCACCTGCCTGGATTGACCGCTTTTTTTTTTTTTTTTAATGGGGAAGAACAGTTAACATGAGATTAATCCTTTTAAGCCTTTTAGCCTAGGAACCATATTGTGAACAATGAAGTGTACTTGATGTTAGCAGGATCTCTGACCTGATGTCTTTCGCCCAGGGCTGTTGCTCACCTTTACCAGAAACACTTTCTGTGTCAGGCATTTGAGCCTCTCACTTTGCATAGCTGTTTAGCCAGTGGAGGAGGCCTCTGAGGAGCTGCTGTGGAGTGGGAAGAACATTCAGAGGAATAGGACAATTGCCAGCAAAGAGTTAAGCCATTAGGCATCAGACAAATGAAAGCAGTGTGCCTGAGGTTGTTTTTGCCTCATCATTCCTGGAACAAGCCCCACCCCCTGCTTGCCTCCGCCTTCTTCCTCTTCTCAGGCTCAGGCGGGTACACTGTGAAAGAACGAAATACCCCGGGATGTCCAGTCTGTCCTCAGACTGAAGGGCAAGCCCAGAGCCCCTAAGAACTCCTGAGAGGTAGATATTCAACTTTCTCTTTGCTTTGTTAGACAGAGGGGCTTGTTTCCTCCGATGCGTTTTCAGAGCCCATCCTGTGAACCGCTTGGTGTCTGGGCTTGCTGGGTGTTTTGGTGTGTGATTGAGCTGAGCGACTGTGTGGTGATTCTGGGGGGCTTGTTTAAGATACACTGGTCTGAAAACCTTGCATACGGCAAGGTCTCCTCCTCGGCGTAGTGACCTGTTGTGAGGGAGCGCTGAGACTTAATAATGATTTTTAAAAATGATTGACTTTATTTTAATTCATTTGTGTGGGTATGTGCACATGAGGGCAGGTGCTTTGGGAGGATCCCTTGGAATTATAGGCAGTTGTGAGACACTGGAGTGGGTGCTGGGAAATGAACTCAGGTCCTTTGGAGGAGCATCAAGTGCTCTTAACCACTGGGCCATCTCTCTCTTCCTCCCTTCCTCCCTTTCCATTCATCCTTCCCTTCCCTCTCTTTTCCTCTCTCCCTCCATCCTTCCCTCCCTTTCCCTTCCTCCCTCCTTTCCTTTTTTGTTTGTTTGTTTGTTTGTTTTTTCAACACAGGGTTTTTCTGCGTAACAGCCCTGGACTCGCTCTGTAGAACCAGGCTGGCCTGGAATCCACAGAGATCCACCTGCCTCTGCCTCCCTGAGTGCTGGGATTGAAGGTATGCACCACCATGCCCGGCTTTCTTTCTTTCCTTCCTTCCTTTTTCCCTCCCTTTTCTCCTTTAGATTTGTTTTTATTCTGTTTGTGTGTGTGTGAGTGCATGTCTTGTGTGGCAGTGCCTGTGGAGGCGGGAGGACAGCTTCTTCTCCCTTGATGCTCAGTTACAGGTGGTTGTAAGCCACTGGGCACCGGTACTGGGAACCTAACCAGGATCCTGGAAGAGAAACCAGTTTTTTTTTTTTTTTTTTTCTTCTGAAGCTTCCCCTAGTTGCATCTGCTTTCACTTTCATAGCCTATTGTCACAGGCAAAGCCCATGGACTTCGTTTGCCTAAAAGATAGGAGGTGGGGGTGAGTGGGGAGAGGGGGGCTTGGGGATGGTGGGGTGGGGGGGGCTGGAGGGTGGCTTTCAGATTAAAACAGCCAACTATTAAGAAGCCATATTTGATGAAAAGAGTGAACAGCCCGGATTGGGAGAGCACTTCAAACAGAAGCGCTAACTGGATTGTGGAGGAGTGAATCATGGGTGTGTAAATGCAGAACGGGCTGTGGTGTACGCATGGGTGTGTGTGCACTGAGGAGTCTAGTCTGTAGCCAGGCATGGTGCCTCAGACTCGTAGCCCCGGCCCTCGGCAGCAGGAGGATCATTAGAAGGTTGAGGTTAGCCTAGTCTGCGTGTCAAGTTCCAGGTGGAGCTCCCTAGGGTGACTGTGTAGGTGTGCATTTGGTGGTTCCTGAGGAGGCCACACTCTAGGAGCTGGAGTTCCAGGGGGTTGTCGGGAGCCAACCGCTGTGGGTGCTGTGAATAAACGTAACACAGCTTCTGTGAAAGCAGTGTATGCTCTTAACCACCGAGCCTTCTCTCCAGCCCTCCCCCCCCTTTTAATACAACTTAAAAAAAGAATTTATTTATTTGTTTGTTTATTTGTGATGTATGTAGTGTTCTGCCTGCATGTACACCCGAATGCCAGAAAAGGGCATCAGCTCTCGTTATAGACGGTTGTGAACCACCATATGTGGATGATGGGAATTGAACTCAGGATCTAGCAGCCAGTGCTTTTAAACTCTGAGCCATTTCTCCAGCAATTCTATAACTTTTTAAAAGCAGAAAATACTTGATAATATTTTAATTCCATGATAGCTTGTAGGCATAACAAATCAAATGAGTTTGTGAAAAAGGATGTTTTTCTCTCGGGTGTGTAGAAGTGAAGCTGTCGAATTTGAGATTTTGCTATTTACATCCAGTTATTCTGTATGGCATTGTACCTGGAGTAAACAAATGGAGCCCTGTTTCCGTGAGCAGGTGATGCCTGCGGGACCCCTGGCTGGGTTCAATGAATATACCTACAGTCACATGTCCAGGATTGCCCAGAGTTCCAGTGATTGCTGGGAAGCATGATTCGCTGGTGCAGTGACCTCATCTTTTAAACAATAGCTGTGGATTAAGTGATCAGAGGAAAAGCAGGCCCCAGCTCCTCAGCCCTTTACAGCCTGTGGTTCCGTATTTTTTTTTTTTTAAACCTAATAACAGACATTAGCAGTGGTAATTGCATGTGCTTCTTAATAGGAAGACTTTAGCCTGAGGTGTTCTTGAGTCCATTTGTCTGTTGCCCAGGGACTGTGGAAGCAGGTTCCGCTGTCAGCTCCTGTTTTCTGTGTGAGGCTCCTGGGCAGGTAGAAGTGAAGCAGGTGGCCCAGGGTCTCTGAGCAGGAGTTCAGGGGGCGGTGGCTGAGTAGACCTCAGACTTGCCCGTCCACAGTCAGCAGTGCTGTGAGGGTTTGTACTTTGAGATTTGCTTTGGGGTGCCAGCGTATGGTGAACACTGGGTCCCTCGGCTCTGGGGTGACTTCTGAGCAGTGTTTTTCACTACTACCATTTTGTCAATGTAATGTGACTGGGAGTCCGTTTTGTGACACTAAGGAAGCGAGCAGAGATTCCTGAATACATGAGGATGGAGAGAAGCTGTGTTCTTTGGACTTTATAGGTTAGTGGGAGACAGGTTGTAATTCAGTGTTTACCAGGTAAGGCTAAAAATATTGTGATTAGACCTCCCACAAGAGGCTATACAACGGAAATATATCTCGGAATTTAAAAAAATTGCATCTTAAAGTTTGGGCATGGTGATGCGCCCCTTTCATCCCAGCAGTTGGGAGGCAGAGGCAGGTTAGGGTGAGTTTGAGGCCAGCCTGGTCTACATAGCAAGTTCCAGTACAGCCAGGAGTACGCAGAGAGAAGCTTTTCCAACAACAGCAAAATTGCATTTTATTTCTTTTTGTTTGGAGGGGCAGTGCGCACACCACAGCGTACATGTGGCGGTGAGAACACACGAGTAGGAGTTCTCTCCTGGAGATTGGACCCCGGTTCAGTCTCCCCACCATCGGAACCTCCTTGTTGGGAAGGCTCCACTGGGTTAGTGGGCAGAACCAGCAGCCTGAGGGTGAATAGTGCAAAACAGAGGTTTACAGAGGGTTAGACGGCTATGGATGAACTGGTGACCTTGAAGGAGCCACTCTGAGCGGTTGAGAGCGGTTGAGAGAGGTGAGAGAGAGTGCTCATGGGCGCGCTCAGTACAGTGCTGACCGATGTCTGTAAGCTGCAGCTGCTTTTGCTCTTGTGGGCATTTTTTATTGGTTTTCCTAGGAGAGAGTGTCAGATCCCCCTGACTGGACTTCACAGAGTAATTGTGAGCTGCCACGTGAGTGCTTGGATCAAACGTGGGTCTCCTGGAACAGGGGAAAGTGTTTTAACCACTGAGCCATCTTGCCAGCCACTAACTTACAGAAGTAACGTTGGCGTTTGAAAGTTTTGATACTCTAGGAGGGTATAATTCCCTGGTTCTGTTGACACTGGCACACATCCTGCTGTATGCATACATTTGCATCTTTGCATATGTAAGCGTCTGAGTGTATATATCACGTTATGAGTCCTCTTCTCACAACTGAGTCTTTCCTTTTCCTCCCCGGATCATGTAACCCGTGACAGCAACCGAGCAGTGAAGGAGACATCTATTCTTGGCTAAGAATAGGAGGTGTGGGCTAGAGACCCCAACATCAGTCTGTCCACCTTTGAGGGCAACGAGGGGGATGAATTGGCTAACAAAGGGGAGGGCATCATATCTTTTCCAGAGGTGGGGTAAAGATTTTCTGGACCTTTCTCTCCTTCCTTCCTTCCTTCCTTCCTTCCTTCCTTCCTTCCTTCCTTCCTTCCTTCCTTCCTTCCTT